>NW_024354499.1:16759723-16829415 GCF_902729225.1 Pteropus medius
TTTTTGGAGCATTTCATCAGTTTGGGGAGCATCTGCTTAGTGATCAGATGAAGAATGGAAAATTGGAAAAAGATGTTTCTTCGATTTTGGCCAGGTTACAGATTGGGTAGGGAGCAGTGGCTTGCAGAGGACAAGCAAGAAAAATGGGGAGCTAGCTTTCAGTGTGAAGGAGGCCTCTGTCTGCACACCAGGAACCAGTGAGTCCTCTGCCCTCCCCAGGCCTCCTCTCCTTAAAGAGAAGACATTCTGTATTGGACCTCTTGCGTCAGGTGTCTCTTCTCTTGGTGCTTTCTCATTTATGAATTAATTATTTGATAGAGCTTTTATACTTCATTATAGCCTGATGTCTTAGGAAGGTTTTACTTTTATAGTTCCAAGACGTTACATTCTCTTTTCTAGGGAGTCTTTCTCATTTAATTTGGGGTATACCTAACAATAATCACTATAATGTATTCAGCATATAAAATCTATCCCTCAATATTATATCTATATATGAATAAAAAGAAGAGTTATATGAACCTGGTAGGATGACCTTTATTTCTCTTTATTACCTACCCAGCCTTCTTTACTGCCGTTCCTTCAGCTCATTTTTCCATTTACATTTTATTGAATGGTTATGCTGAGTCATTGTTAATGTCCTAATCTACCAATACTGATCACGTACTTATCAGAAGTTCAAGTAATTGGTATTATACTCTTATCTTCTTAATTAACTGATCTTTAATTATTGAAACTGTATAAAACAGGCTTTTATAAACCCTCTTAAATCCCCAAGTTATTTTAGATTAACATAAGCAGTCTTATTCCCACAGTCAATCACCTTTAACATTTGAATACAAAATCACTGTCCCTGAAGTGTTTGGGGACCTATAGTTTTGAATAGATTTTTGTAGTATTTTAGAGTTGCTTAAGTGTTTGACATAATTTGGTGTGTCATAAAACTTTGTGTCTTAGGAACTCTCAAATAGTTAAAAAAAAAAAAGGAAATAAATATTTAACTTCTAAGCATTTAGTGTACAGTAGAAATGGAAAAAGTCCACCAGGCTTATTTTTCTTAATGAAAATGAGCATCTGATAATTTTTTTTTCTTCCTTTTTGGTTTTCAACTTTGCTTTAAATCAGTGATATTTGCAACTGTAGTAATATGTTGCATTAAAAATTCATGACAGCGAGGTACTTTTATACTAGAAAAGGGAGTAGTATAGCAAGGTGGTTTTTCATTTTTGTTTCATAAACCCATGCTGATAAACAATGCTTGCATTAGATTTATAACACTAACTATATAAACCATTTCCTTTCATATCTAAGAGTTTCTTTACAACTTTTTGAAAGATAGTGCAGGTTTTTTACTTGCAGTTGGCTTTACAAATTTACATTTTCACAGCTAGAAAGCAGTGTGACATGATAGAAAATGTGCAAGAGCAGTATATCACTTTTTTATCTTTTGCCGAAACATCACTTCAGCATAGTCTTATTTATGGTGGGTAGGACTATGGCTTTGGAACAGGTCTGATCTGATTCAAATTCCAGCTTTTACTTTCCCAACTATGTTATTTGGGGCAGATTACTTTACCTCTCTGAGCTTTAGTTTTCTTACCTGTAAAATGGAGTAATAGTGCTTGCTTTTCATGATTGCTATGGGAATTAGATAGTGAAAGGAGTCCAGAAAAGTACCTTGCTGGTAGCAGCCGTTCAACAAATGTTAGGTCTTTTCTCTTTGCTGGGTAGATTTATTTTCCTTCTAAGCAACTCAAGTGCTTGTATAAATAGATTAATGAGAACTTTTTTAAAACTTAGATTTGATATGACTTCAAGACCTTATTTAAAACAAGTTTGTCATTAAAGACCATCAGCCTAGCGTAGGACCAGCAAAATGTAATGAGGTATTTGAAAATGGTGAAAGTAGCCTGATAAATTTAGAGGCTTCTTTAAAATAAAATCAAAACAAATAACAGAAAAAAAACTTGGTAAAAAGTAAAGTTCCTCCCTGAGCTTTGAGGCCTTTATGTAGTTATCTAAGGCATTTCATACATTTATAAGCTTTGCCTTTAAAGACAGTGTTTAGCATCTGTTCTTCCTCGGAGTACCTGCTCTGCATACCACACACTCAGCAGCAGCTGTAATAGCTACTGTGCAACATGCCTTACTCTATTTTTTCTTGAACTTATAGAATTCTATACTTAAAAGATTTATTTCTCCAGTTATGATATTTGAAATTAGTAAAATTTCTTAATTTATCACATTTTACATAGGACAGCCCTTGGTCTGTTTGATTAAATTTGGCTCAGTTTCTGTCATTAAATGAACATTGATGAAGAAACCAAAACGTCTAGGGAGCTCTGCTTCGAGTTGGGTTACAGAGATGATGATCTGTTAAGATGTAAATGCCAAGGAAGAGGTAAAAGCAGCACCATGAAGTGCTTGAAAGGAACAGTTAGTTATTTCCAGCTGGAGAAACTGGAGAAAGCTTTAGAGAGGGAGTCGCATTTGAATTTGGCCTTGAAGAAGAGAAGCTTAGCTGGATAGAAGGAGGCGTCGGGAAGCAGGCAATGGCTTTGTAGGCAGAGGAGATACAAGACTAAAGCACGAAGTGTGTGGCATGTTTAAGGAGCAATGAATAGGTTGGTATGGCTGGAACCTTAGGAGGTTTGGTTTTGTTTGCTAAGAAATGAATCTAGAAAGGTAGAATTAGGCCATATTATGAAGTTTCTTAAGAGCTGTTTAAAGGAGGCAGGACCATATTCTGTAGCATAACTCTAATACAAACAAAATGTAGTGAGCTCTGTGGTTTTGGTAAAAAATCTTAGGAGCGGCAAGAAGAACAAAATGAAGAATAGAGGAACTAAAAGCCCAGAAATCAATTAGGAGATTATCGGAATAGTGAAGACAGAAAAATCACTAAGATCTAGTTGGGCTACAACAGGATAGCTGTAGAAATCAAAAGAAGACTGAATTTAAATGATGTTTCTGGGTCACAGATGTTGGTGACCAAATGTTGAAATAAGGGTAAAGGAGGAGTCAGAGAAGACTTCGGGGTTTCCAGACATAGCGATGCCCATTAACAAAGGTTGAAAGAGAAATTTCTTTGGGGGTGAAATGAGAGTACATATTGTGAAGGACTTGATAAAGCATAGTTTTCAAAATTTCTAGTGCTCTCTATAAGCTGTAGCACTGGTGGCTTTTTGTCTCATGCCATAGGAAAGCTCACGTTTCAGGTTGCTCTATGTAAGAGGATGTTTGTACATGTTATAGTTATGAGGCTTAACCTGAGATGTTTGAATTTTTGCAAGTTTGTTACACCATCTTTTTAACATGAGAGTACCACAAATCACCTTTTAGTCTTCAAGAGACCTACGAAGCCAAAAGACATGAATTTTATGGTGAACGACAGAGGAAGGAAGAAGAAATGAAGCAGATGTTTGTGCAGCGAGTAAAGGAAAAAGAAGCCATACTGAAAGAAGCCGAAAGAGAGGCAAGTACTCTGATGTGATGGGATTTGCATTTTTTTAAAAGGTGTCCTATTAAATTTGGGATGTTTATCTCAAGAATTTCATGGCGATGCTTTTGGAGACTACTTGTTATTCTTTAAAAAGTAGCTATTTTAACACATAGTCTTTGGATATAGACCTAAAAAAGTCATAGTCCGAAATCAAATAAAAATTTTAGTCTTTATGAGTAAATGGTCTTCCTTTAAAAGTGGTTTACCAAGGACTTGTAATGGACCAGTTTACTAAGAAGAGTTTAATATGTCCTAACCATGAGCCAGAAATGTTTTAGCTCTGGCTTGATAAAGCCTTTTTTGAGAGTTGTCGGAATTCTGTTTTGTCAAAAAATTAGTATCTATGAGAGCTGTTAAATAGCTTTCTGGGTTTGAACTCAGGCTTTCTGGGTGAGTTAAATAGTCTAGATGATAGCCTTAGCACAAAATACTCAGCAGTAAATTTCTATAGTTTTGTTTGCTTCTCGTTCTTCAAGCAACAATTTTAGTTTTATTTGTGTTAAACTATTTTCTGTAGACCTAACTGCAACGGCTACTTTTAAATGCCACATTTAAGATGAGGGTCAAAAAGGATGTAAAAAAGAATTTCTAGAAGACAGAAATGTTAATACAAATGACCTTGATAACACAAGAGTTCCTGAAGAGTTATTTGAAAAGTAACTTAATTTTACAAATTTGTATTATTTCAAGTCTACTTGTAGTATTTGATATTTAAATGAATCCTATAGTAAGTGGTTTTATAAAATTAATAATCTTATGCATCTTATGATTTGAATTTTGATCTTTTATTTTGAAAAAGTTTAAATAACAGGAAAGCGAACATACAGAGTATCCCTGTGTTCCTCCCTGCACCTAGATTTAGCAGTGAACATTTTGCCATGTTTTTTCATATGTGTGTATGTATGCATCCGTGTGTGTGTGTGTGTTTCCCTGGTCGTCTGAAAGCTGGTTGTAGACGTCATGATGCTTTATCTCTAGGCACATCAGTGTGCATCTCTGAAGCTTAGGTGTATCTTCTTCCATAACCATAGTACCAATATTATACCTAAGAAAATTGCTAGGAATGTCATAATCTCACCTAATCTACTCCATATTCAAATTTCTCCAGTTGTCTCAAGATTGTCTATTATTGTTTCTTTTTGTTTGGTGATTTTTTGGTTTTGAACTAGAATTAAATCACAGATCTCATGTTGCACTTGGGTGTTCTGTTCACTTAGTCTCTTTTATTCTAGAATAGTCCCTAGTTTGGAGTTACTTTTAAATACAGATTTTGAGGAGAGAGTCATGATAAGTAGGAAATAAGAATGCTGATTATTTTAAATTAGAAAATTCATCTTTAAGATGGTAGTAAAGAAACTCTCTCAAGACTTTATCTCTCATGTATCATGATTCTTAGTTTCTCCAATGAGGAGAGAAGATATAGAAGTGGTTTACTATTTGTCAGAAGGTGCTTTGTAGATTTTCATTTTTGTGATTCAAGTGCTTTTTTGTGTTGAGTATGAATTAAACTAACAAAGAAGTTACTTAATTTTCAACCTAAGGCACCAGCAACCAAAGTTGTCACAGGAACTCCAGACTTTTAATTATATAGATTTAGAGGCAGTAGATTACTGGCCCGCTTCATAAATATTACAAAGTATCTTATGATCCATTTTCATGCTGTAAAGCCGGTATCATGGATACTTTAGAATCAGGATTAGTCTGCTGAAGAAGGGCATCTAGTCAGTCGATAATCATCACTCCATGAGACCAGAATCATCAATTGAAGGACTAAGAAAGACAGTATAATTTTTTTTGCCTTAATTAGGATGGTTTTAAAGGGAAAGGAGGCTTATTAATAATTACAGTGGGACAACAAGCAGTCGCAAACCAGTTCTCTTCTGGGCAAACCAGGACATTTGGCCACCCAATATTTGACTGCTAAATTTTTTAAGATACTTATATCAATGAGTTTCTGGCAGTCACTAATAAAAAGATAATTTTGGTAACCCAAAACATTATTTAATTCTGTATTAGAGGACCTTGTTATTTACAGTATCCTTGCCAATATTTGTAAAACAAATACCTCTTAATTTATCTTTCGTATAAATCTGACAAATGTGAACGTTAGATAACTAGAGCAGGGACATGCACAGAACAAATGTTATCTCAAAATACTGTTTTCTTTTCTACATTTTTATTAACATTATTCTAGTTGTATTAGTGAGGCATGTTATTTATATATGACATATTTCCCATTCTCCTACTCACACTACAAGAAAAAGTACACAGTTTATATTTGTCCTTCAAGTAAAGCATGTAACCATCATTAAATCATTACTACTTCCCCATTTTATATGAGTTTATTTCTTCACTAATTTTTTATTTAATATTCTAGATTATTGTCAATTAAAAAAATACAGATGTTATAATCCTGAACACGGGAGTACAAAAAGCCTTCTAATACAGGACAGGAAGGAGGGGTTTGCACATAGGTGCTGCAGAGAGCCCTGGTGCAAGGTAACTTCTTAGTGAACACAGGGACAGCTCGCCTTCCAGGCAGTTAAAGCAAAAAGGGGCCACGGTGAGGTACAAAGCTCGGATTAAAGATACTAGTTCAATAGGAGAAGAATGTTGTTTCTAGCATTCATTTCTAAAAATGGATACTTTTAAAAGGATTACTGAACGACAGAATGTACAATATCCTTAGAAGTAGTGTTTACAGAAGATACAGCAGTGTACTATATTGGTAATTCAGTCTTGCGAGCATTAGTGAGTAGTTATCAACAGCACAGAGAGCTCCTGTTTTTAACTTTTTTGATTAGTATTTGAAAATGTGTTTGAATTAAGTGCCTGTCATAGTGAATAATGGAACCATGAGTGAGTGCTTCATATATATGGAATAGATTGTTTTTATTTATTGTTTTTATCTTTGAACTCCACATAATGTGAATAAGTCACATTCACAACTTTCCTCTCCCCTTTTAAAAACATTTTTATTTTTATAATTTTCTGGAATTTTTGGTCAACCTCATGAATAATATAAGAAGTACTCTATAACCTTTCAAGATATTTAAGTATGCATATGCATATAAAGTGTGCATTAAAGTGATCAGAGGTATATATCTCTATTCACATAACATAGATCTGCCCCTGTATCCTCCCTTTCCAAGCTTTACCCTCCCTGCCACTCCTCTCCCAAATTTTAGGGGATGCACACATGCTCAGAGAGCTGCCAACTCTGTTTATACAACTGATTTGAATGACAACTAGGTGAGTTCCACCCTTTAAATACACACACACATAACATATATATCTTTTAATAGAAGCAGGAACCATTTAAATAAGCAAGTACTAAGGAACTGATGCTTCTCTAAAATGACATCCTCAGGAATAAAAGGATCTTATGGTAAAAGGGCCTTAATCTGTTTCAACCTTATTCCATCTCCATTTAAATACTTCTCCTATCAGGAGTTTATTAGGATGTTTAGCTCTCTCCAATTTCTACCCTCAACCTCTAATTTTTAGTGAAATATTTCCTCAACTATTATATGCCGTCTTTTCTAGAAACCAAGTTCTGCTTTTTGTATGAATGCTAGGTTGCTGCCCAAAACTGAAAATACTAATTTAAAGTTTATCTAAACAGACCAGAGCATCAAAAAGAAAGTTATCTTTTTTGGTCTAGATATAGATTCTCTACTTGTGTTCATGACAGGCATGACACACAGCTGATTCATATGGATTCCACTCAGGTCTCTAGACTTTTTTTTTTTTTTTTTTTTTTTTCAGATAAACAGCAATTAAACCAGGGAAATCTGATGTTGTAATGTTACAGACTTTTGCAAAATTCATCTTAATGGCTGCATCGAGTGTATTTAGCATAAATTCCTTTTTTTTACTTTATTAGACACGGGCTATTTTTTGCCATTATAGTGTGAATTCTAGTAAGGTGAGGATAAAACTTTTTCTGAATTTAGGATTTCTTGATTTTTAAGTTTCAAGAAGGTCAATAACTTTAGGAAAATATAATAGACTTTTAAGGTTCTCGATTTCAGTTGACAGTTCATTCTTGCTTTCCAAACAGGTTTACTACCAGTATTAACTTTCAACAACTGTTTCACTACAAATAACTTTATTCGGAAAATAGAGGGTTTTTTTTTTCCTTTTTGATAACTTGCTACTGTAATTTGTGTCCCTCCCTTTTATTGGTCATGGATTTTAGAAACTTTATCTGAAGAGGTTTTATGGAGAAGCTGTTAAGCAAGAAAATAAAAACTCCAAGGAAAGATGAAGTGTTTTAAAAACAGGTTTGTTCATGAGGTTGTGGGTTTTTAATACATTTTTTTCTCATTTATTACATGGGAACTTATTTAAAATTAAAGTTACTAAGGCAATTCCATATATACATTTTTTTTCTCAAAGCATGAACTTTGGAGACAAGGAAATTGTTTATAATACTGTGCAAGTTTCATGAGCAGTTGTGTTTCTGGGCCGGAGAACATTCCTGTGCATTTGCTGCCTTCCGTGTCATTAATGGGAACCCTCATCTTTGCTTCACAGCTGCAGGCCAAATTTGAGCACCTTAAAAGAGTTCACCAAGAAGAGAGAATGAAGCTTGAAGAAAAGAGAAGACTTTTGGAAGAAGAAATCATCTCTTTCTCTAAAAAGAAAGCTTCCTCCGAGATATACCAGAACCAGACCTTTATGGCAACGGGCTGCAACCTGAAGAAGGACAGGGACCGAAAGAAGTAAGCCACCCCCATCCGCCCTGTCTTGGTAGCCCCTCCCCATCACTCTGCCTCATTCCCCTAGTTGGTCTTCATAGTGCTTCTTACTGCCCGTTTCCCTATTCGTAGGCCTCCTGTGACTAAAATGTCAGCTCCTTGAGAGCAGAGACCTTGTCCCTCTTGCTCACTGTCGTTGCCCTAACATCTAGAATAGCACCTGGCACATATTAGATGCTCAGTAAATATTTCGCAAAATTAGTGAATAAAAGAATGGATGAACAAAATAAAAATATATCACAGTGTAAAAAGGGCCAGTTGCCTGGGGGAAAAAGTGGCCGCTTTTATTTCGGTACCAGGCCTGTGGCTCTAGTACACATTTAACAACTACTGACCTACCGTTAGTTACGTTGAATTTCATATGTAAATGGAAGCTATATACTTTGTCGTTGAATCATAGATGTAAAATAATACTTGATAAACTAATTCTTAGGTTCACTTTTTTTTAACAAATTCTACTGATAATGATTTTGTGAGAATTTTTATTTTAATAAGGGAACCAGGCTATCGATTCGAATTCCTGTGCTTTGATGTCAGAGCCTGTGAAACCAATGGTGGACGTAAAGATGCAGAGGAAGGTAGAGAGGGCCCCAGTACAATGGGGTGGCCATGAGTAGCATTTGGATGATAATCTCAAGGCTTATAGGTTTGGGGTATGTGTTCAATCAAAGTTACCAAAGTTTTAGAAAATAAGTTTTTTTTCCTCTTTTGTACTGTGTACTTCATTTTATTTCCCACTTAAAATGTCCTTGTCAGTTTGCCTACTTGACTATTCTTGAAATTCATCATTGACTTGTTCTGTTGAAAATGCTTCTTTTTGGGTTTTTGCCTCAGTTTACTGCAACTATCTCTGCTTTAGTGACATCAAGTCCTCTCCTTATGTTCTTCCCAGAGTAAAACTTCTGGTTTAATTTTATCGCCACATCTTATTTCAAACCCAGCGTTTTCAGAATATTGTAATTTAACTTCAAAATAGTTAGGAAAACATAATGTTGATCCATGGTAGCTTCCCATTTTTGCAATAAATCCACAAGGTTTTGGTGTGTTTAATTGACCTGTGGATGTTATAGTTCGGGGGAGAAGAAAGAAAAAAAAATTATGTATGAACTTCTAATATAAGTTCTACAAGGACATTGTCTGTGTTTGTTCATGAATATATCGATCCCCAGAGCCGAGCACAGTGCCTGCTACATAGTGGGCATGCAATTATTTGTCAAAAGAATGAATATGATTTATAATAGCTATGTTTATTCAGGCATTGAATTTCAAAAGATAAACTATAAATATATTTATAACTGCTTTTCAGTGTTTTGAATTATAGAGCTAAGAGACTTTTACCTTTTTATCTTAATCCAGTGTTAATAAAACTGGATTCCCCTCTTTCATATATGAAAGGTAATTTACATTTACCTTGTAGAAATTGGTACCCTGCTCCATTTGAGAACCATTGGTATGTGCTGTTGCTTACAATATCAGGGACAAGCCCATAGTTTTTTGAGAACTCAGAATTCATCCTCAAGAAAAGAGAGTTTGGTGGGTTTTTTTATTTTTTCCCTTTCTAGAGTTCATAGCTATATAACCCATAGTATATTAGATGTTTATTTGCTCTTTCTGGAAAAGCTTTATAAAACTAATGATTCTAGTAATTTTTATTTCCTGTATGGTTTATTGTACCAATCAAAAGGGTTGTTTTTTTTTTTCTTTCCAGCTCCAATTTTATGTAAAACAAAGGTTCCAGATCACAGAAGGTCATCACAAGCGAAAGTTATTAAAATGTTAGAAGTATGCTATGATTTTCTTGCTGGTTTTATTTGCTCTATCAGTTATTCTGTATCTGGCAAGTGGCCACAGTTATGGCCACTTATGGAAAAATATTTTTAAGTATAAGGTCAATACATTAGCTAGAGTAGCTGATAGTATTTATATATTCACTGTTGTTAGAAATTTTAAGTTGCTGGTTTGTGATGAATCTATATTGTTTTTCCAGCTGCCTACTTATTGTTACTTTTTAAAGCATTATACCACAGACCAGTGTCAGTGCCATTGAAAATATAAAACTCATTCATATTATGGCTGATTGCATTTATATTCCAAGTTGAAACTTTTTTGTATATACTAAAGGTAAAATTGGGGGAATATGTTTTAAAATGTATTATGTACCTGAAACTAACCTCTCAATAGTTTTATAGAACTTTTTAATTTTTATATAATTATCCAATTGATAATTTGATCCTAAGCTTTTGTATCAAATTTTATATAATATGATGGCCTTCCATGCCTCAGTATGCCTTATTGTGGTTGATGTAGTATTGTGAGGAAACAAAATACATTTAAAAGTAAAAACATCCAGGTATATAAATCATTTTTCTAGCGATAAGTACCTTGGAACCTGGCTATTACCACAGTATATTCATTAGGATATATTGCATGCTGCCTTCTGGGGGAAAAAAATAAAGTTGAATCATCTTATTAAAAATATTTTCTAAGAAAATAACTGAACACCTGAATATTAAAATATAAAAATTTAGATAATTCATATCTCAAAGGATATTTAAATTCAGTGCCTTAGTATTCTCAGCACAATTTTTTTTAAGTCATAGGATTATAATTTTTTATTTTTTTGTACTTGAATATTCTAAATAAAGCTGACATTTACTCTTGACAAGTAAAATATATCTACATATTTACTAAAATATGTTTAAATTACTTTAACTTTTCTTTTTACAAACTGTCGTCGTAAGAAACATTTTATCAAAATTAGTTCATTTAATTATATGTTTGAATTATTTTAAGACAGGTATTTTTCATACAACAAAATGTTTAACTTAGCCTATGTCAGATTCTGAACAGTGTTTTTTTCATGAAGTTGTACAAGTCGCAAATAAAACCTTATATTTTGTAGCACAATTTATCTGAACAAATACTTTACATTTTATTTTTACACTTGAAATTCACAAATGTCTCTTAGTCTTTTAAACCTTTAGTAAAGTAAGTTATAAGTATCACAGAAAAAGCTCTGAACTTTCTTCTCAGGATCAGTAATGCCCAGTTTCTGGAAGGTGGGAGCAGGAGAGTCGGTGAGTCCCTGAGGGCAGGTAGCATGTCGTACAGCGCCCAGCCAGTGCCACAGCGCTAAGTGTTACCCAAGGAGAGTGTCATCCCAGAAGCTCAGTGACGTGATGTGAACGGTGGTTATTTGTAGCCATACTATAGCAAACTCTGTATAAAACAGCTATTCTAAACTTAAATAAAGTTACTTTTAAATGCCAGATTGGTTGTTGGCATGTTAAAACAAAGTTATTCAACTTTTAGTTGAATAGATTACGGACAGCTGCCTAAGACTGCACTTAACAGAAGGATAATCATTTTGTACTATACTAATGAGTCTGCTTTGAGAAAGACACATTACATGTGTTTCAACCACAAGGTGAATCTTTAATTTATTTCATGTATTTGGGGTTCCATACACAATTTTATTTTAGAAGAGTTACACGGCAAAAAAAAAAAAAAAACAAACCACTTTAAAAACAATTGCATTATAATGTTAAATTCTCCTTACAAAGTCCTTATTATCCACTGGTGCTTAAATTAATAAATTTCCTGGGAACAAAATTAAGCTAGAAATGTTTTTGTTTAATTTTTTTTCCCATAAAGCACGTGACACAGAATTGCCTCTCACTACCAACCATTAAGTTTTGTATATACTACTCTGATTTCTAAAGCTCTTTCACATAAACTATGATTTCAGCTTTAAAACAACACACAGGAAGCAGCATTACAGGTATTATTATTATCCCCATTTTGAAGAGGAACTCAATTTAGTCCCCATGTTCCTCTTGGGCCAGGAGGCTATCCATGACCTCACAGAGGGAGCATCCACAATAGTGACAAGACAGAGCAGATCGGTGCGTAGAGGACTCTCATGAGGGTTTCTTCCTGTACCACAGAGCACGAGGAAGGAAGCATCCAGGGATGTGACTGGGTCTTAAAAGATTAGAAGCAATTTTTCAGATGTAGAAATGGAGAAAGGCAATCCAGGTGCAAGGAATAGCATATTTTTGATAAACCTATAGACTCTGGAAAGTGACTAAATATGAATAGTGAGTACAGGGGAGATGTGAGGCATGAATAATGGTGAGGTTTTAGAAAAAGAGTTTGTAAGGGCAATCTGGTAGGCAGTGGGAGCCATGGAAAGATCTGACCTTGTGTGGTCAGATACTTATCCAGAGTTCATGGGAAGATATACTGGGGGAGGAGGGACTATCGCAGGGGCAGGCCGACTCATCAGAGAGGCTACAGTCTAGGCCCATAGTTCTTAACACTGAGTATACAATAAAATAACATAAGTGATGTTTAAAAAAAAATACTGATGCAGAAGAGAATGTATAGTAATGGTGGTCATTATATGGATAAATCCGATGACTATAAAACAATGTGTCTCATGGAGTTAGAAATACATAAAGAACTAAAATAGAACATTACAGTGGCATATAAGTTGGAAGAGCAGGGTTAATCAAGTGATCTAAGGTTCTCATGTTAACTGGGAAGAAGATAAAAGTCCCAGTCAGCCAGGTAACGTGAGACAGTAAGAGTGCATTCAGGTGTGGTGAACTATAATATTTGAGTAGTAGAAAGAAAAAGTCTAATAAATGGTAATCCAAAAGAAAACAAGAAAATAAAGGAAATAAGATAGTTATGACAACCAGAAGGCATTTGGTAATTTGGTAGATTTAGACCCAGATAAATTAGTAATTACACATACTTCATGGTCTAATTTCCTTTGGATAAAAGTTTTTAAAAATCAGCAGTATACACTTCATAAGAGGGGTCTAAAACTTTCTGTCTTTATAGACAAGATAAGAAAAGGAACATCCTGCAAACCCTAATCCAAAGCTAATGCGTAGCTATATTTTCTATATATTAAAAAAGTTTTAAGACAAAAGCATCGTTACAGATGAAGATGTACACTTCAAATAACAGAATATATAACAATTCCAAATGTGTTTGTAATGTAGTAGCATATTTAAAGCAGGAATTGAAGAGAATAAATGGAGAAATAAGCGAACCCACTCGGAGATTTTAATAACACCTCTTTTATATGATAGAATAAGCAGACCAAAAATTAGTACAGATATGGGACACTTGAAAACTTTTAATGGCCTTGGCCAGGTAAGCATAATAGTATACCCAAGAATCACAGAATACAGAATTTTCAAGTACATTCAGAACGTTTATGAAAATTGACTATGTTTAACTTTAAAGCAAGCCTCAATACCTTCTAAAGGATTTACATCATATGCACTGTGTTCTCTGATCATAATGTAATTGATAGAAATCAATAACAAAGATTCTCGTACATTTCGATCTTAAGACATATACTTCTAAATAACCCATGGTCATAGAAGAATTCAAAAAGGAAATTAGAAAACACTTTGAACTGAATGATAATGAAAATACCATATGCTTGCAAGAAGCGGCTAAAGTCAAATTAAAGTCAAAATTCATAGTCCAAAATGCTAGTATTAGGAGGCAGGGAAAGGCTGAAACCAATGCTTTACACGTTCACCTCAAGCAGTTATGAAAAGAAGAGTAAACCCAAAGAAAAATAATAAAGAGAACAGGAATTAATGAAATAGAAAAAAATATCAAATGTTCTTATATTTAAGAGATTATTAAGGATGATAAACCATGACCAGAAAGACCAAGAAGAATGAAAACAGGCATAGAATGGCTAAAATTAAAAATAAATAACCCGACACTACCAAAAAAAAAAAAAAGGATATGGAACAACTAGAAAACTCTACATTGCTGGTAGAAATGCAAAATGATTCAAACACGATAGTAAAGTTGGGCAGTGTCTTATACCCTTACCATATGTATTAGTTTTCCATGGTTTCTGTAACAAATTACCACAACCTTAGTGGCTTAAAATAACACAGTATTCTGACAGCTTCGGAGGTCAGAAGGCTGACCTGATCTCACGGGGCTGAAGCGAAGGTGTGGGCAGGGCTCTTTTCTAGGGCAGAATCCCTCTCTGCCTTTTCCAACTTCTTGAAGTTACTCAATATTCCTTGGCTTATAACCTCCACGCCCATTTTCAAAGCCAGCAATATTGTGTCCTCACATTGCATCAGTCTGACCTTTTCCTCTTCCTCACTCTTCCATTTCAAAGCCCCTTGAGATCCTGTTTGACCCACCAGCATAATCTCCTTATTTGCCGATTAGATTAGCATGTACCTAACATTCAAAGGATCCAGAGATTAAGATCTTTAGGGGGATGGTCTGCGTGTCACGCTATACAACGTAGCTGTTCCAGTCTTAAAAAGTGTGCTCAAGATAAATGAAAATATGTGTCCACACAAGGACTTGTACTTAAACGTTTATAGCAGACTTTTTCATCATCTGCCAAACTCAAAACAACCTGAATGTCCATCAACCGATGATGAACACATAAACAAGTTGTGGTTTATACAATGAAAAGGAAAAAAACTACTAATACACGCACAAACATGAATAAATCCAAAGGTATGCTAAGTCAAGGAAGATGCAAAAGGCTATATATACTGTATGACTCCATTTATGTGACATTTTGTCAAAGTGAAACTAAAGGGACAAATCAGCTGTGGTTGCCAAGCCTGTGGAGGAGGAGGAGGGCACACTGGCTTTGATGGCACAAAGGAAGCTTTTGGAGTTGTGAAAATATCCCGTGTCTTTATTGTGGTGGTTACATAACTATGTGCATGTGTAAAAACTTGTGCAACTGTACACCTGGAAATTTTTTTACTAAATGTAAATTACACCTCAATAAGCCTGGCTTTTTTCTTAAAAAATAGAAGTTAAAAGGCAAAAACAATGAGAATGAAAAAATATCATTACAGATATTCTATTAGTAGAAATTAAAATGGCATACATTTGAAAATAGAGAAGGAATGATAAATTCATTAAAAATACGGATATAAGAATGGAAAATTTCATAATAAAAGACAATCCATAATTAAAACTACATAAAAGGTCACATGTGCAAGGCCTCTCTATCGCTGCTGAGATGCGTTACTTGCCTCGTACCAGCTGGCCGCCCTCGTGGGCAATACCTCCCCCAGCGCCAAGGACATTAAGAAGATTCTAGACAGCGTGGGCTTCGAGGTGGATGACGACTGGCTCAACAAGGTCATTGGTGAGCTGAACGGGAAAAAACATCGAAGACGTCATCCCCCAGGGGATTGGCAAGCGGGCCCCCGTACCCGCCAGTGGGGCTGTGGTTGTCTGCGGCTCCTGCTGCTGGTTCCGCCCCGGCCGCAGCGGAGAAGGACGAGAAGAAGGAGGAGTCGGAGGAGTCAGATGGAGACATGGGATTTGGCTTGTTCAATTAGTGTCCCGCTCCCACAAACAAAGCCCTTTTTACGGAAAGAAAAAAAAAATCGGCATAAAGGTTAGGCTGAGTTAACTATCCCAGAATCCTAATGACCATGTATTGAAGAAAGCCGTTCTTTCACAAACTCCTTGTAGCAGGTGAAACAGTGCCCCACCCCAGAGATGCCCCTGCCCCAACCTCTGGAATCTGTGAATATGTCTCCTTACCTGGAAAGGAAATTTTATAGATGTGGTTAAGGTTACAGCCTTGCAGTAGGGACAAAATCCTGATTGTCAAGGTGGGCCTAGTTTAATCATTCAGGTCCTTAAAAGTTGCACCTTCCAATTCCTCCCCCCCCCACCCCCACGCTGTGGTCAGAGCGGTGATGACCAAAGTAGGATCCGAGAGCTGCAACATCGCTGACTTTGAAGATGGAGGAAGGGTCCATCTTCTGAAGGGTCACAGGCAGCCTTCAGAAGCTGGCAACCGCAAGGAAAGGGATTCTCTCATGGAGCCTCCAGAAGGAACATTTTGCTTTTAACCTGGTGAAATCAAAGTGAGACTTCTGATCACTAAAATGATAATATAATTTTGTAGCGTTCTTACCACTAAGTTTGTGGTAATTTGTAACAGTGGCAATGGAAAACAAATACGTTCTGCAAGAATAAGTAAAGGAAACATTCCCATACTCATAAAGCCAGTATGACTTTTCAAAGCCTAATAAGGACATTCTGAGAAAGGGTAACTATAGTCTGATCTCATGCATGAACGGAAATGCAAAAATGCTAAACAAAATAACAAACTGAATCCAGGAATATATTTTTTAAAGTACCACATATCAATGTTGGTTTATTCCAGGAACGTAAGGTTGTTGTAACGTGAAAAATTAATGTATCATAGCATGAACATTAAATGAAAAATCTATGATCATCCCTGCAGATTCAGAAAATATTGATAAAATTCCAACTTTTTCAAGATTTAAAAAACAGAAAAACTCTTAAAACACTGAATAGAAGGAAACTTTCTTAATTTGATACAGAATATCTGTTAAAAAAATAACCCATAGCAAGCGTCATTGGGGATGATGCTTAATGGGGACATCCCCTTTCATTAAACATTTTCCTGGAGATTGTAGCCACGGCAAGAGGGCAGAAAATAAAGATGAACTGGAAAGGAAGAAACAAAACTCAGAATTATAGGTTATATGGTTGTGTTTGCAGTAAATCCAAAGGAAGCTGTAAACAAAGTATTAGAATCCATGAATGAGTCTAGGAAGGCTGTGGGGTACAACAGCCTACCTAATAATTTAAGAATAGTGATAAGAATAGTTGCTCATGCAAGACTCGCATGCCTAAAGTTTAAAAGTAGCTAATACTGTTCTATTCTCTGTGCAGAGCATCGTTTCTCCTGAAATTATATTCCTGACTGTGTCTCACTTGTGCCTTTCGGCCTCAACAGCTGTCCTGCATTTACTAGTTTGTACTCAGGCTCCTGCTCCCACACACCTATGCTAACTGTAGTTCAGGGTCAAGGTCAAGGTCAAGGTCTCCCACAAGGCCTACCCTCTCTTGGGTTCATGTAAATGGCCTTGTGCCTTTGCTAAGGCCCAAGAAGCTTTGCTTAAATGCCTGTCTGTGGACAAAGCCACTATAAGCAGCAGTCACTCCCAAGATCGAAGGAGCATGTACCCTAAACCTTAAATTCTGCCCGTCTAGAACTGAAAAGCTGACTGCACAACTGGAAACAACCTGCAGGACACGAAGCCATGACACCCACCCATGTATCAAATCTGTGTTGCTAGGAGGCTGAATAATGGTTATTCCTGGTAGGGAGTGGTGCCCAGAGGGGACCTGAGGGGAGATTCTGAGGTGCTGGTATATTTCTTGATCTTGGTGTTGGTTATGTGGTTGTTAATGTTTTGTGACAATCCATCAAGCTGTACACTTATATGCGCACTTTCTGCAGTACTTTAACAAATATCTAGAAAAAAAGGACGGAGGGTGGGAGGGAGGGAAGAAAAGTACCCCCATGCTGATGTCCATGCACCTGGTCCCACAAAACCTCACCATGAATTACTTCGATCTGCATTATCCATTCTCTGTGTTATTTCTCAATGTTCCTGACCAATGTCATAAATGTTAGAATTTGGGAGGGCCTAATAAATAGCCCCTAACTTCCTCATCTGAGTTCTAAAAGAAACAAAAATAAAAATATGGCAACTGGAGACCAAATGTCACCTTTATTGCTGACAGAGGTTAAACTTAGTGTGCAAGCCAGCTGAGCCTATTAAACGAAGCCCAGAATTATTAGGGTGAATCACCCTCCCAATCACAGGCAGTGCTAGGTGAGTGCAGGCCTTTTCTACTTATTTAATCTGCTACCAACTCACCTAAATTACCCAGCGTCAATCGGGTAAGACACGAAACAAGAAACTTTTGTCCCTAGACATCTCTATAGCAATGTTGAGGGCCAAATACTATGCTATAGTCATCCATTTATTCTGTTGCCCTCCCAGCTCTTAGTTGCTCTTAAAAGACTTAGCAATTTTCAGACAGCTCTATTGTCTATGTTCCTGTTTGAACCCAAGGAAGCAGGTGGACGTGTATTACTATCTCCATTGGACAGGTAAGGAAATTGAGGCCTAAAGAAGTGAATGACCTCAGGTAACAGAGGCAGAACTGAAATTACAATCTGGTCTTACCTGTCTCCTACTGTAACACCATCTACTCCAGGCATTTCTAAGTCTTTCCAAGTGAACGGCAACTGTTTATCCACAAGACTTGACTCTGACAGTCTCACACATCAACACACAGGCTTGCCTATAGAAAGCATATGTTCAAGAAGAAGTGAACTCAGTGGAATTTCTTTTGGGGCATCTGGAAACAGCTTATAATGTCCCTCAGGTTAGACAGAGGGGACAGCTTGCCTCCTCTTAGCAGAGCCATGTAGTATTCTCCAGGGCTTGTCCCTGTATTCCTCATTTATTTCTGTTCCTAATTTCTCACTGCAGACTTGTTAATTTCAGTGTTTTAAGGTGTTACCACACATAGAGAAAAATATTAGCTTTAAAAAGAGATGCTTAAAGAATGAAAAATCTTTAAGACTCAAATGAGTTTAAACAATGGGATTTCATGAATATCAGATAAATATTTGAAAGCACGTCTTGCATTGTCATGTTATAGAAATTGATCAAAGAAAAGCTGATTTTCTGTACTGGTTAGAAATTATGTTTACTCATATGTAAACTCACAGTTCATATAACACGGTATCACTCTAACTATGCGTTTCTACTTGCTAAAAGCTCATTTCCTTTTTTAAAAGATGTTTTAAAGTTATTCTCTTAAAAAATTGATATCTGAATGTGACGTTGAGTGGAGAATATCCTCGGAATGCAGACGTCGCCCCATGCTCACGTTGCCCATCTGACAGCCCTCGGGTCCACGGCTTTATCATTATTTCCCATGGAACGCCTCATCAAAATTTCTGCTTTAGAAGGTAGATGTTTTACTGTTCTTGACTAGCAGTTGCAAATAAAGCTTACCTGTGTTTTCAAACGGAAAAAAAAAATGTGTCTAATATTTCTTTTAAAGATACAAAGACTAGCACAATAACAAAAAGGATAAATCACTGTCTTACTATTCCTTTTGTGGTTCCCAGTTCACACGTGTGTGCATGAATTGGTATATTGATTTTTCAAATGCTTACTTAAGAACCATCCATTTAAAAGTGAACTATTGTTATTTTTTTCCTTCTCATTCAACAACAACAATAAAAAGTCATGAAATTTGTCTTTGGTGCTAGACTTTTCTTCGTAAAAATATGCACAGTTTGCCATAACCAAAATCATTTCCTTTTTAAATTCGGGGCGTTTATGATTCCCACCAGCAAATGCTGTTAAGGGATCACCATGCATCATGTGCGGCTGTGTGGCTCGTCATACTGTTAGGACCGCTGTCTCCGGGATGAGGGTCAGTGGTTTTGTGCTAGTTTCAGAACAAATGTAAGGCTTACCCAGTGTCTAAGAGGGTGATGCCAACTAAGATAGGTGAGGATTTAGCATATCATTTGAGATTGTCCAGAAAATATGTGAGAGATTTATAAGAGTGTTACAAAGCATAATGGAATATTTTCAGAGTTGACTGACTTAGGGAAAACTCTTGGCCTCTCAGAAATCTATCATTTGGGTAAAAATAACATGCACGATTACTTCGTACCTCAGTGCCACATAGGATCTTAAATAGTGCTTGGAGTTCGTAAGCAAAGGCAGTGACATACTAACTGTAAAAATAACCTCTACCTTTGGATAAATTGTTGATCTGGATAGTTTTCTCTGCTGTGTTTAAGGTGGACAGAGTATCATTTATCCTTTTGGATGACAGGACTATGACCTGTTTGCTAAGTGATATACTCCTGTCTCACATCCAGATAAGGGAGAAGTTATCCATTCATAACTTCCTAAGTTCCCATTTTCTATTTCTACATGAGCGTTTCAGGAGTTATAAGGATGAACAAGCTAAAATCCCTGCCCCTCCTGAGTTGAAGACTTGTTTGTTATTTAATATAGTGATGGGTTAGCATACTGATACTGTGTAAGGCACTACCTGGGTACATTATATTATTATATTATTTCATTTATCCTCAGTACTCCAAAAGATAATTGTTTATCTCCCTCCTCTTAAAGGTGAGGAAACAAGTTCAGGAAGATTTAGACCTACTTCCCCCACCTTTCTGATCACCTATTCTCCACTTCCTGTGCTGGACCAGCTCCCGTAATCACTTGCAAGATGGCATCACCAGTGTTCTGTCCTCAGCCTCCCTTTTCTTCCCTTCCCCTTCCCCTTCTCAGTCTCCTGTGTGCTCATCTACACCCTTCACTTCAGTTGCATGCTGATGGCTCCATATTTATAACTGTAACCTTCATCTCTCTCCCAAACACCAGATCCATATTTATACTCATCTGCTGAAGATATCTACTTGTGTGGTCCACAAACACCAAAAATTCAACAGTCCCAAATGGGGCCCCCGAAGTCCACTCCTCACTCCTTCTGAGTACTCTAGTTTGGCTGGTGGATCACCATCTGCCCAGTTGCTCAAACCTGTCTCTCCAGGCTCCCACATGAGTCCCCCAGTCTTCCGGGTTACACCCTCTTCCCTGCTCTGTACCAAGGAGACTCTGGGCACCTGCCCCACCTGCCCCACCTGCCTCTGGTAGCACCTTACCTAGAAATTGATCCCCTTGGCCCACATTGTCTTGTAACCCTAGCTGGTTCAACTCGAGAGGGTTCCTTACCCACTCACAGCCATGTCCAGGTGGCTAGCAGCCTGTGGGACTAATCCATGTTTGGGGATGAGGGAGTGAAAGTAGGACCTGACACTATTTAACAGCAACTTAGCAGTATGGATCAGTTAGGACCTAGTCTGAAAGAGGGGAACCACACAATGTAATATGGGAACTGGTTTTACAGGTGTTGGAGAGCCAAAGGGGACACTGAGTAATGTGGAGATAGTAGCTGCAGGAGGCAATGTCCACCCCTGGGCAGGCGAGGGCCATGCTAATGGGGACAGCAAACAACTGCGGAGGAGCTAGTCCTTTGCCCACCACCCCCACCTCCCCAATACCTTGCCTGCAAAGCTGAAATACAGGCTATGGAGAAGCAAAGGAGGCGATGGGAAGATGGGTGTGAGCTGTGAGCCACATAGCCCAGTCAGATTCTTCTCTCCCTAAGAGTTTGAAGGGCGAGAGGTCGTGATCAGCCACAGCAAGAGTTGAGAGAACCCGAGACACGGCAAGGGCCAGCATCAGTCCATTGGCCACCCGCTTCTCTCTTTCTGTCTCTGCATGTGGTAGAATACAAGAAGATATAAAGATAAAAGTGACAATGTCAAACTTTACCCAAGCCCTGTGATTTTGGAAAACAGTGATGATTAGGGAAGCTCTCTTCACGTTCTAGGAAATGATTTACTGCCCAAAACTCCCCTCCCAATATGACTTACATGAAGCCTATGATGCCCCTTGTTTACAAGAACAAGGCCAGAAACAGACCCTCCACCATCCCATTCGTTGTCTCATAAATGTTTAGATAAACTACTTGCCCCCACTGATTGATTGGAATAAAATGCTTGAACTCTGAGCTACTCTTGGCCTGAGGCAGCGTTATGGACCCTCCTGAGAATAAGCTGGTCTCTGTGTGAATACCCCACCCGGCCATTCTTTCATCCCTCTTCCCCACAGCCATTTCACTACTTCGTATAACAAAAACTTTCTTTGCCTAACCCCGAGTTACTGGCAGATTTTGTGATCAGAGCCTTCACCCTATTGTAGCAGTTTTCCTCTCCACCCCTTGCAACAATCATTTCCTTAGTAAGTATTTCCTTACTAAGTCTAGATTTGTTTTTGATTTGACAAAAGGCTTCCTGGCATGGGGAGAGAAGAATTCTCCAGGTGGGAGGTGGAGGCACCTCAGGTACGTGAGGCAAGGAGATGTGAGAGCTGTTAGTGCCTGTGGGTCGAGGGGCTTAGGGCAGGTTCCTGACGATCTGGGGGCTTTGGACTGGAGGACAAATGGAAACCAGTGACTGACCTGCAGTTGGCCCCTCTCTGTTCAGACCAAGGGTGCTTGTATGGACTGTGGATCTCTGGCTAACAGCCCCACCTTGGCCCTCACCCCCTCCACATGCACACACGTCTACCCTCAGTGCACTCCTGGAGATTTGGACTGCCCTGGGAGACTGTACCCAGGCCAGAGGACCACAGAAGCCCTGAGAGCCAGCTGGGGCCTGGGGTCACCTCATCCAGTGGAGAAGGGATAAGTGGCTGTGCCCACCCTGGGAGTCCATGTATGCATTGCTGGGCATCAGATGGGTGGGCTGGGGAGGGAGGGAAGGAAGGGAAGGAGTGGGCAGAAGAGCTGGCCAGCAGATGAGGGCCCATGACAGGACTCCCTTCTTGAAGCTCCCACAGAATATATTTCTACATCATGGTGCTTGGATGGCTTAGTGTTGGTTCATATGTTTGAGTTTTTCACTATATCATAAAATCATTAGGATCAGGATCCCTGGGTTTGGCATGCAGTGTGTTCAGCTGTCAGTTGGATGAATGGCACCAATCTGCTGGCATTAAAAATGTCGCTCATATGCTCTATACAAGTTTTTTTTAATTGCTGGAGAAAATGTTTCTAACAGATGTTGTATGTATCAGTCAAGACCAGTCAGGAGAGAGAAGCCACACAGTAAAAGGAAAAATTAATATAAAAAATTATCAACTATAATGGGATTAAAGAGGATTTGGCTAGTAAGAAGTAGAGAAAACGCCAAAAGTATAACAATAGCAGCTACTGGGAGAGGCCTCTTTCACAGGGCTGAGATAGAGCCCCAAGGAGGAGCCCCCGCCACACCTAGCAGAACCTGCCGGTTTGTGGAATGGCAGAATGGCAGAGAGGTTGCTGTGATGCTGCACCAGTGAAACTTGTTGGAAACCCACCCTACCTCCCGGGTGCCACAAGGCTGCCTCACCAAAGGCAGTCTGCTGCCATACCACCTGAGCTGGGGCTCTGGGGGCAGGAGTCTGCTGAAAGAGCGTGCTGGAATGTGGAAGGAAAACACCTCTTCCCTGTGCCCTCTACTGACAAAACTTAACACCGTGTTTGCTGGCAAAGGAAAAATCTTTAGAGCTCATCCTAACTTTCATAGAGAGGGGATGAAGGAGGAATTTGAAGCTGAGAGACAATATTGACACCTGGCGCAGCATATTAGTATTATTTAAACAGTAAATGCACAAGATCTGACAACTATGCGAGGCAGGTGTTTTTTTGTTTGTTTGTTTGTTTTGTTTTGTTTTGTTTTAGTTATTTTACTTATGTATTTATTTATCTTCAGAAGAACTGACATAGTTTATAACCTCCCTCCTCTGAGACAGGTCCCTTACACTTGGTCTTCCTCTGCCTTTGGCAGGACGCAGGAAGGAAGGTGGCTGCAGATGTTCTGTTGTTTCTGCTCTATACAAGAAAATTGACGTATTTCTATATGTTAATTTTACATTCTGCAACTTTACTGAATTTATTGATCAGTTCCAAAAGTTTCCTGGTTGAATCTTTAGAATTTTCTATATATAAGATCGTATCATCTACAAATAGTGACAATTTTACTTCTTTCTTTCTGGTTTTTCTTGATCATGACTTTTTGTCTTCTTCTGGAACCCAGATTTTTCTAATATTTGTTCTTCTGATGGAATACCATAGATAATATAATGCTTTCTTCATTCTTTTTCATTGTTTTGCTCTGAGTTATTTCAAAATCTTTGCCATCTAGCTCGCTTATTTTGTCTTCCATTTACTTTACTCTGATACAGATGCTCTCTATTGTATTTTTAAAAATTTCATCCATTGAATTCTTCAGCTCTAGAATTTCTGTTTGGTTCCTTTTTATGATTTCTATCTCTTTGGTAAATATATCATTTTGTTTATGTATTTTTTTCATAATCTCAATGAACTGTCTTTCTTAGTTTCCTTTTAGCTTATTGAGTTTCTTCAAAACATCTATTTTGAATTATCATCTAGATTGCAAAATTTCATATCGCTGAGCTTGGAGAATTATTGTCATATTTTGGTGATAACATGCTTCCTTGATTTTTCATGTTCCTTGTAGTTTTGCATTGTTGCTTTTGTATTGAAGTAGAAGTCACCTCCAGTCGCCTTTGGATGGGGTATACTGTTCATTGGTGCTGTTTTATCTGGAATTTTTTTTCCCATCTACTAGGTTTTCCAGAAGATGGCACTATAGCCTAAGTTTGTGGTTTCACTCTCCCAAAGATCCTGGTCTGTTTTTCTGGTAGCACTTGTTTATTGCACTGGCCGTCACTGCACTTGAGAGGGTATACAAGGAGCCAGCTGGGAGATGGGAGATTTGGGTTTAGCATTTTCAGGCATTGGTGGTACATGCATATTCAGTGGGCACATCCTTGGGTGAGGTGCTCCCAGAGGCTGTGGGCAGATTTCCTGCTGAAGTCGAGGATAGTCATCAGGAACTGCATCCCTCAGATGCTCTTTGATATTCTCATCTGCCTCTTTTCCAATTTCCTCCCTGACCCCAGTTATGGAGGACCCACCTCAGTACTCTTGAGTGCTGTTGGAAAGAAACAGGTTTCTCCAGCTGCTTTCTGCACAGCTGGGGTAGCCAGGCACTCACTCATGGCTTCCTTCCTCTTCCTCCTTGTGGCAGGAGAGTCTGATGCTGTGGGGTCGTTCAGCCCCGTGCAGTGTTGCCTTGGCTTGAGGGAATGGGGGTAGAGAGTGGGGTATGGGAGGGAGGTGCTAAGAAAATTTATCTTACTATCTCCACTGCAACCAAACTCGTGTGTGTGTGTGCATGCGTGCGTGTGTGTGTGTGTGTGTGTGTGTGTTGTGTTTTATTTTTCTTTTTTCCCCTTCCATCGGCATGCTAGAATATCCCCTCTGGAAGGCTGGACTTCTGCAAATTCTCTCTCAGTTCTGAGTATCTGCCCAGGTTAGCACTCTCCGGGTTTTTCCCCCAACTATATAGAGAAGGGCTGAGGCAGTTTTTCTGGCTACTTTGGTTCTGCGATCTATACCAAGGCCTGTCTACCTATTACCATATGCACAGGTGGGTGAGACTAACCCTGGGTACCCATAACATAGGTGCTGGATCCCACAACGGCACAAAGGTGTTTATGTTCATGAATGGATGTCTAATTCGTTGTTTAAAAAGGGGAACAAAGAAGAGGAATGTTTTATGCCGCCATGATGGTGAAGTCACTAACACCTTTAGTTTATTATATAGTGAATATTTTATTTATTATGATGAGTAAAATTTATTTTTGAATGTCAAATGAACCTTGCATTCCTAGAATAAATACCATCTGATCATTATATACTGTTCTTTTTTATATATGGCTGCATTTGTTTTGCTAAGCTTTTAAAATAATTTTTGCATCTGTATTCATTAGGGATTTCAGTCTACAGTTTTCTTTTCTCCTAGTCTTTGTCTGGTTTTGGTATCAGTGTTCTATTAGCATCATAGAATGAGTCAGGAAATATCCCCTCTTTTTCAATTATTTTGGAAGAGTCTGTTTAAAATTGGTATTGTAGAAATAATAAGATATAAATAAATAAAATTGGTGTTGTTTGTTTCTTAAATATTTGATAGACTTAACCAGTGAAACCATTTGAACCAATACATTTTTTTGTATGAAGGTTTTAAATTATAGATTCAATTTCTTAAATAGATTGACAATGCAGTTTTTCTATTTCTTCTTGATTGAGCTATAGTAGTTTGTGTCTTACACCAAATTTATAAATTTTATCTAAGTTATTAAATTTGTTGACATCTATTTGTATTCATGATACTTTATTATTCTTTTAATACCTATAGTACCCGTGGTGAAGTCCTCACTTTAATTTCTGATGTTGGTAATTTGTATATTTTTTCTTTTTTTCTCTCCTTATCTAGCTAGCTTTTTGAAGAAACATTTTTTCATTTTATTGATTTTCTCTGTTGTTTTTACACATTTTATTTTACTGATTTCTGCTTTTATCTTTATTTCCTTCTTCCTGTAAACTTTGGATTTTTTGGCTCCCATTTTTCTAGTTTCTTAAGGTGGAAATTTAAATAATTAATGTGAGAACTTTTTTCTTTTCTATTATAAGTTTCAAAGCTATGAATTTCCCTCTAACCATTGCTTCTGTTACATTTCACATTTTTGCATGTTTTCGTGTTTATTAAGTTCAAAGTTCAAAATATTTCGTAAATTTTTTTTTGAGCTATAGATTTTTTAAAAGAAGTGTGTTGTTTAACATCTGGATATTTAGGAATTTCCTAGATATATTTCCACTATTCGTTGCTAGTTTAATTTTATTGTGGTCAGAGAACACACTTTATACTATTTTGACTCTCTCCAATTTATTGAGGGTCAAAAATATGGTCTATTATGTTTTATGGTCAAAACTATGGTCTATTTTAGTAAATATTCTGTGTGCACTTAAAAAGGATGTGTATTCTACTATTGTTTGTTGGAGTTCTATATCTTTATATATTTCCTGTCTCATTGTTTTATCAATTACTGAGAGAATGCATTTAAAATTTCCAATTACAATAGTGGATTTGTTGATATAACAGTAGAAGTTCTGGGCAAGTTGGCAGAGTAGAAATGCTCTACTTGCCTCCTCCCATGAACACATTAAAATTATAACTAAATTATAGAACAATCGACCTGGAAAACCATCTGAAGATTAGCTGAACAAAACTTCTATAACTAAGGATATAAAGAAGAAGTCACATCAAGACTGGTAGGGGGATCGGTAATGTTAAATGGGATGGCCCCACATCCATGTGTGGTGGTCAAGCATCAGGAGGAATATCTTGGCTGCAGAGGTCCCCTCAGAAGATCAAGGGATTCCACCCAGGGTTCCACAAAATCTGGCTGTGAAAATCATGGAGATTCCATCTGGGCGAGAGAGAAGGTTGCTGGAAACCTAGACATCTTAAAAGGTCCACACACAGACTTGCTCTTAGGCACTCACCTGGGGCTCTAGCTGAGAGATGGCAATCCAGGAGGCACCAGAGACATACAGGGAAAGACTGAGTAGTGTGGATTCAGGTTGAGGGCTGGAGAGATAGCCGCCACTGTCCCTGTGTTGAGCCCTCCTCCAGATAGCCTACAGTCAGGCACCATCTTTCACCATATTCAGAAATAAGAAACCAAAAAATAAGACCTGAAACCATAACACTTCTTGAAAAAACATAGGCAGTAAACTCTTTGACATTGCTCTTAGTAATAATTTTTTGACTATATCTCTTCTGGCAAGGGGAAAACAAGAATAAAAAAAAAAGAAATGGAACATCAAACTAAAAAGGTTTTGCACAACGAGGGAAACTATCAACAAAACAAAGAGACAACCTACTGAATGGGAGAAGATATTCACTCACGATATATCTGACAAGAGGTTAATATCCAAAATATATAAGGAACTCATACCACTTTAAAAAAACAAAAACAAGCAAAACAAAAAACAAAAAAAGATACCATTAAAAAATGGACAGAGGGCCTGAACAGACATTTCTCCAAAGAGGAGAGGCAGATGGCCAACAGACATATGAAAAGATGCTCAATGTCACTAATCATCAGAGAAATGAAATTAAAACCAAAATGAGAAATTGCCTCACACCTGTCAGAATGGTTACCATCAAAAATACTAATTTGAAAAGATATATGCACTCCCATGTTCACTGCAGCACTATTTACAATAGCCAAGACATGGAAGCAACCTGAGTGTCCATCAATAGTCGATTGTGTAATGAAGAGGTGGTACCTATATATATGATGGTATAAACTCAGCCATAAAAAAGAATGAAAGCTTGCCATCTGCGACAACATGAATGGACCTAGAGGCTGTTATGCTAAGTGAAATAAGTCAGACATAGAGACAAATACCATATGATTTCACTTATATGTGGAATCTAAAGAACAAAATTTAAAAAATACAGAAACAAACTCACAGATACAGAGAACAAACTGATGGTCGCAAGATGAGATTGAGGTTGGGTGTCTGGGTGCAAAAGGTGAAGGGATTAAGAAGTACAAATTGCCAGTTATAAAATAGTTATAGGGATGTAAAATACAGGGCAGGAAAAATAGTCAATAATATTGTAGTAACTATGTACAGTGTCTGGTGAGTGTGACTTAACAGGGGGATAACTTCGTAAATTATATGATTATCTAGCCATTATACCATACACCTAAAACTAATATAATATTGTCAGCTATAATTGAAAAATTTTTTTTTAATTTTAAAAAAGATATTTTTTTCTTTTTTTTCTTTTTTAATGGAGTAAGAAAAGCTCGACTGGCTTGTCGTATTTTTTTTCTTTTTTAATGGAGTAAGAAAAGCTCGACTGGTTGTCGCCTGACAACCAGGTGGAGTTAACAATTTGAAGACAGGTGAGACATGAAGTTGGGAAGAACACCCTCCCCTCCCCAGACATGCCCACTGCCCTAAATAAAAAATAACCAACTCTGGGAGGCCAGCTGAAGGATATTTCCTGAACCATTACTTCTAATAATGAAAAATAATAAGTAACTTAACTACTCAACCACAGGGAATTGTTTATGTCATCTATGATATGCGAGAATATTAGGCAGCGACCAACTCTGTGTCTGTGGGACTAGGTTCAAGATATAATATTAAGGAACTAAGCAGGTAAACTCTGATATGCTGATAGAAAAAAATCATGCTTAGAGAAAGATAAATGAAAGACATGCATCAAAATATTCGCTCTGGGCTTGAGAAGTATTTGTCGTTTTCATTTTCTTCTCGATTCTTTTTACTTATTTTTCACATTTTCTATAATGAGTTCTTCCTGATTTAGAAAGCCTTCATAATTTTAAAAGTGAAAGGAGTTTTTGCTGAGCGCGTTGGTGGTTTGCGTGGCCAACAGACGTGGCTTTTCAGAACCTTGCCCTACCGCTGGCAATGATTGGGGCGCAAACCATCTCAGCAATTGTACTTCCTGCTCTCATCAGGAACCAAGTTGCTGATCCTTAGCTAATGAGGAGATCCTCACTTATACCACCTCCAAGAAACCACAAACAATACAGCAGTGATATTTTATTTCTCGCTATAAAGCCATGTGGAGTAAGGAGTGTGAACTGCCATGATGATAACGGCCAGTCCCAGAACCTGCGCCCTGTGGAGTCTCCTCCTACCATGGTTCGGAGCTTGCCGATGAGGACATCAGCAAAGGTCATGCAAGCAGAGGTTGGAAACTGCTTGGGCCTTAGGGGTTGCCTTCTGCTGCTGCTGGCACCTAGTCTGCTTCATGGGACACGAGGCCCGCCTGACAACCAGGTGACTATACCTGCACAGAGGACCTCAGGGTCCAGCAACGGAAGTGCCTAGCTGAGCCCAGCCCATACTGCAGACTCATGAGCAGATAGTGTATGCTTTTAAACATTGCCTTAGAGGTGGTTTGTTATGGAGTAGTAGACAACTGAGTAGGAAATCTTGGCTTGACCCCAAGTCCTGCCATTTATTAGTATGTGTGAAGCTTTACTTGCTGAGCCTATGTACAAGGTGAGGGCCCAGAGACCCAAAGGCCCAGGGAAACCAGGCAGGTGTGCATGAAAAAGCCCAGTGCTTGTCCCACTCTGAAGGCAGGAGCCAGCTCCAGACCCTGGAGAGTGAAGATCTATCTGCACTGCCCTCTCCCCTACCCGCTGCTGCGCCAGTTTGCAGCAGCGATGAAAACAGCATCACCACATAGGGCTGTGAGCTACAGCTATTTACAGATGCTGGCTCAGTGGAAACTGCTGCAATTAGAGCAATTAGGGCTGTGAGGTGCAAATAGAAAATCTGAAATGAAATAAATTTCCAGCTAAATGGTAGCCCATGTCCCAGCCTCTGAGGCATTAGCCACATGTGAATGACATCTATGCTTGTCAGCCCTGCTGGGAATGTGCCCAGACAGCTCAGGGAGATGGGAGGGATGGGAGGCAGCCCCACCATGGCTTTCAGGCCCAGGTCAGCATGGGTGTTGGGGAGGACAGGAAGCCACAAGGAGGAGGCAGCTGTGATTTTCACCCTACAGGTTACTCTAAACAATTAATGGGTCCATGGTTGTAAGCACCAAATAAGAGAAATCAATGGAACAGCGGGCATCTACATAGCACATCTCTGGAGGAGACCATCTGTGCATGGCCTGGTCGGTGTGGTCTGTGGCCTTGAAGTGAGTAGAGGTGGGCAATGGGTGCCATTCTGTGGACCGGGTCCTTCCCTGAGACAAGTCCAGTCCCTGCTAGTCCCAGAGGACCCATCAGGCTATACAGGGGACCACACAGTAGGGCTGAGAACCCTTATCCCTTTCCACATTCCCTCTGGGACATGACCCTCCTAGCTTTGCTTGGAAGCTCTGTTGTGTTGCCTGCCTCTCTAGTCCCCACTTGCCCCTGAAGCTTCCTAGGAGGCATTCTCTGATCAAGATGTCGAGGAATCCCCTCCCCATGGAAGTATGCAACCCCACAATAGCCTCGAGCCATGTCCCAGCCCAATGGAGGGAGAACCCCGGACCTCCAAATAGACCCACCTGTGGGCCTCCTCACACCTACATCAGAATCACTCTCCTTAGCCCCCACCACTGGAGAGCATGCCCACCCAGTTGCTCCCACCTTCCTATACTGGCTCTACAGATCCCCAACATCTTTGCAAACTGGGAATGGTGCAGCCCGGGTGTATGGATCTTCCAGCCTGGACAGTTCCCTAGGGCCTTCCAGAGACCCAGGAGTGGGATACTGAATTTCCTCACCTCCATCGAGATGCTGGCTTCAGTCACTCATTGAATTTGCAGCCCTCTCACTCCCAGCTTTGGGCAGTCTGGGGCTACTGCTGGTTAATCCTGAGAGATGCCCTTTTAGGATGGCAAAGTGAAATAATCAGACTCTATCCTCTCTTGCCCAGATTCAGTCACATGATGCAAGAAAATGATGCTACTTGTGGTCCTAGAGTGGGAGGCAGGTTGTGCAGATTCAAAGTCTCTCAGCTCTCTGGTAGGTGTCTACTTCGACCAGCCCCTAACAGAGCTTCTCTCTCTGCTTCTCCACAGCTCATCTCACCTAGTCATTTCCTCTCTCACTCGCCCGAGCCCCACACTTCTAACACTAACAACCCGCCATGTCCAAATCCCTTCTGGAAGCAGAGCATTTGACCCAGGTCTTGAAAGAGAGACAAGGACATGCTGGTGGAAAAGTTGCTGGACCAACAAAGTGGCCCCATGATGTGCAACGTTCCTAAAGAAGCACAAGCTCCTGGCATTTGGAGCACAACGTTTTCAGTGGTCCCTCAGGTCCCTTGGCCATCTGTCAGGATAGATCACAACTGCCTGCTTAGAGCCCAGTAATCATAAAATGCCAGGGAGAAAAGTCATGCAACTTACTGGCCACTGTTCTTATCTTTGTAAGAAAACGGAACCCACTACTAATACCGACGCTTTGCCTCCTCATCTGTCCTGCCTGCGTGGTGTACACTGGCTGCATGTCCTTCTGGCTGGTTCCACCTTCCCTTTGCGGTTCAGTTACCTGGGGTCTCGCTGGTGCTCCCTCTTGTGAAGCAGATGGAGGGGACTGTTTTCTCTGCTGCCATTGCTAATTCTATCAGCTTTATCAGCAGCCTTGGTGTTAACAACCTCTAAAACAACCACGCTGGGTGACTGAGTGTGCAGAGGAGGATGTGCCAGGTCTATGCTCCTCTCTGCGTCCACACCTTGCTCATAGGTCATAGACCACAGGTTATAGGGCCATAAGTGTCTAGCACTGAAAAGCTGCCTGTGGCCCTCAGCAGCTGAGTCCTCACTGCCAATTATGATCCAAGTCTCTGGCAGCCAGGACACTGGGAGAAGCAAACAAAATTCAGCTTTGCTGTGTCTTTTTTGATGTTGCATCTTTCATTTCTCATGAAAGCTTCATCTATCACCCTTGGAGACCTCAAATTCAAGGCACAGGTTTCCTTTTCTTGAGTTTAGACTTCAGGGCTGCCTCCTGCTGGCCTTGTGGCCTTGAGCAAATCACTAGCCTCTGAGCTCCTTTCACCTTATCTTTAAATGAGGACAATAATGACTCCTTTCTGGAGGCGTAAGGATTAGAGGTGTGCAGACGTATCTGACATGGGACCTGGCACAGAGGGATGTGGTTCCTTTCTGGCTTGTGGTTCACCAAATGTACCCTCTCTCATCCTTTGCTTGGGACCCATACCTCAGTCCCTGTCACTCCTGGTGAGTTCCCATTCAACCCTCCAGTCTCGACTAAGGTGTCACTTCTTCTAAGAAGCCCTCCCTGATGGCCTCCCTGCTTCCAGAGCCATGGTGTCTGTTCTAGCCAGCAAGTGTTTGCTTTCCACTAAAGACTGAGCCACCCCAGGGCAGGGATTATGCCTCATTGTTTCATTAGCTATTTCTCCAGCACTTCCTTTAGTGTCTAATCTAGTACAGTGCTTGCCACCAAATTGACACTCAACACTTACAGTTGAAAAGTTAAATAGCTTAATTTGACTTATAGAAATAAGTTGTTTTCACAACAACTATCTATAGAGGACCTTCCTCCCATCACACAAATGTTTACATACATGTGCAACACTTCACACAAGCTCACACATTCTGGATTCACTTAAGTACCTGAACCCATCTCAGCCAACATTCATTGATTGGTTGTCATGTGCAGGCACTGTCCTGGTCCTGGAGATGAGAAGATGAAGAGGGCATGAGGGCATGGGACCCCAAATGTCCACATCCATGGAAAACCAACCAAGTACACAGGAAGGGGGACACTAAACAGAATGTGGTACATTTGGGCCAGGATGGTGTTTCCTTCTTCTTTCCCCACCGTGGGGAAAGAACTTTGGTAAGACAAAGTTGTATGTGTTGCATGCATTTCCCCACATCCAAGACGTGTCCTAACAGAGTTTATATATTTCCCCATATTCAAGATGTGCCCTAACAAAGTCCTAAAGAACAGAAAAAGACAGAAGATCTGTCATTGGAGGAGACTAAGAGTCATGACAAATGCAAAATCAGGTCCTGGGCCAGAAAATGGACATTAGAAGGGAGGAAAAAAATGGCATAGATGATAGAAGCTCTGTTCATCCCTTTGGAGACCAAATCAAAATTGTGACGGTAATAAGGAGCAGTAGCAAGGAAAAATCGCCGGGGATCTAGATGAACAAGCCATATGACTAGGGAGAAGTCCAAGAAAGCACCCCGCAATGGCAGAAGGTAGGACAGGGTGAGGACGCGGGGCTGCCCGGTCCAGAGTGGCTGAGTGAGATGGAGGCTGTGGCGGCAGCAGCCACAGACGCCTCTTAAAGGGGCCGCATCCACGAGCGGATTTAAGCGGTGACAGACCTACTCACTCTGAGCACCAGCGCCAATTCAATTGTGCGTAGGGGCCACCAGGAACTTACAGGGAGACATTATTAGAGAGAGGGCCTAGGCGAGACTTGCTCTGTACAGAAGTGCCGGCGGTATCCATTGTTCCCTGTTGAGCCCTCCCCACTCCCAGGACATGGACACAGCGCCGCCATAGCCCTGACATCATCAAACTGGATAACAGAGGTCGCTCTGCCCCGAGGATTCCCTGAAACCCCACCTCCCCCAACTTGAGGCTCCACCCAAGCCACATTTAGGTATATCCTCAGGAAGTCAGGTGCTCCTTACTGAGCAGCGTCTAGACTCACACTGGAAGCAGCTGGCCTCAATTTCTGGTGTGGCTTTTTGAGGCAACTACGAGTACAGCATATGTGGATTGCTTGCTGAATCTTAACAGGTGGCCCTGGAGAGGTAGAGGCTTGGGCTAAGTTTGGCCTGCAGCTGAACCCCTCTCAGGACTGTGCCATTGGACACCTACTTCACAAGTCCACACTAATAAGACTTGGAGACTTAGGAGCTTTGCTTACTACATAGAAACAGACATGGAAAGGAACCCAAAATGGAAAGACAAAGAAGCAGAAACCATATGAAAGAACAGAATAGAGATCCAGATATAATGGAGTCAAGTAATCTAACAGATGCAGAATTCAAAATGCTGGTTATAAAGATGCTCAATGAACTTTTGGGAAGTGTAGAGAATTGCAACAAAGAGATAAAAAGCATAAAAATGGAAATGGAAAGTATAAAAGAGAACTGGTTGGAAATGAAGAACACATTATCTGAGATGAGAAGTATATTCAATGGAGTAAACAAAGGAATAAACAAAGTGAATAAAGAAAACGATTAAATGCCCTATCTAGAAGACAGGAAAGCCAAGGACACTCAATTACAATGGCAAGAAAAAAAGATGCCAAGACTATAAAAATAATTTAAGGAGGATATGGGACACTATTAAGGCTCCAAATATTTGTCTGATCGGCATAACTGAAGAAAATCAAGATGTTGAACAGCTTTTTGAAGAAATAATGATGGAAAACTTCCCTAACTTGGTGAAGGAAATGGACATAACACCCCAGGAAGCTCAGAGGATTCCAAAAATAAGGGATCCAAAGAGGCCCACACCAAGACACTTTATAATTAAAATGCCAAAGGTTAAATGCAAAGAAAGAATATTAAAAGCAGCAAGAGAAAAACAAATTACATATAACATAACACCTATAAGACTGGCAGCTGATTTCTCAGAAGAAAATATGCAGGACAGAAGGGGTTCGCAAAAAATATTCGACAGGATAAAGACCCAGGATCTACAACCAAGAATAATTTATCCAGCAAGGCTATCATTTAGAATTGAAGGACAGATAAAGAGCTTCCCAGACAAAAATAAGCTAAAGAAATTTATCACTAACAAACCAGTATTACAGGAAATGTTGGAGGGACTTTTTTCAAACAGGAATAAAGAATGGTAACAACTACATTCCTATCAATAAGTACCTTAAATGGATAAGAATTAAGTGCTCCAACCAAGAGATAGAGTGGCTGAAAGGATAAGAAAACAAGACCCTTACAAAGGAAGGGATGGGAAAAGACATTGCCTTGATGGACCTAGAAGATGGACCAGATAGAGAAAGATAAACACTATGATTTCACTTATATGCAGAATTTAAGGAATAAAAAGAACAAATTAATCAAAAACAGACTCTCAAATATAGTGGAAAATTTGGTGTTGGTCGGAGTGGGGGGGAATTTGGGGGACTGGGAGAATGGGGTGAAGGGTTAAAGAAGCACAAAATAGTAGCTGATGGATGGTCACAGGGATGGGGAATGCACAGCAGAGGGAATGCAGTTAGCATTAATATGTTGGCTAGGTAGAGGGTTAGGGGAAGGAGGGAGCAATTGTGGGGGTTGTTTTATGAACTATATACCCAATGTATTGTATACTTGAAACTAATTAAAATTTAAAAAATCAAAAAAAAAAAGAGAGAAAATGGACATTAGTCAGACAATGGGCAAAATTCAAATAAGTTTGATAAGTATCATATCAATGTTAAATTTCTGATTTAGATAACTGAATTCTAGTTCTATAAGATGATAACATTAAGGGGAACTGGGAGAAAGATAGATGAGAATTCTCTATTATTTTGGGGGTTTTTTTGGTAAGTCTTAAATTATCTCAAAATAAAAGATTTTTTGAAAGAAAATAAATCAAATGTGGCTGACAGACTGTCAATCTTAGCAAGTTTGCTTTGGAATTGGTCTCTTTTGAAGGGCTTCAAGCCCTTGTCAGAGACATTTGGGATGAAGGCTTGGGTCAAATCAGGGCTGGTTCTTTGTTGTTTGTGGAATAGCCTCTGAGTGAGGAAGGGGAAGGGAAGATGGAGCCCTTAAGACAGAGACTGTCAGAAATGCCTCCTCAGGAAATGAAATAGAGACTTTGGAAGAGGGAAAAGAAATTCAGAGCCTCTGAGGCTGGGCAACTCTACATCCTCTCTCTCCACATCTCCTTCCCAGGCCTTGCCAGACCTCTTTCTAGTTGGCCAGGGAGTGTGTGGACAGAGGGTAAGAACAGGGGACAAAACCAGGCGTCTGACCCTTCAGTCCAGGATCTCTGAGACTTTGGCAGAACTTCCTGTGTCTTTGGTCTCAGAGCTGGTCTCCTGGATATCAATGCTCTTGGGGCCTCTCTCCCTCCTTTTTTCCCTCCTTCCCTCCCCCTCCCTCTCCCTTTCTCGGATATTCAAAGCTGCAATCCTGACACTGGGTTTCTGCAGACTGGCTTTGTGTTTGATGTCGGCCCTTTCAAGGGTTCAGAGTGTGCTCTTTGCAGAGATGCAGACTCAGCAAGGCTTGGTGGCTTCTCTCTTCTCAGTTCTCAGCTGTTGTGCTGCTGAGAACTTATAAAGGGAAGGAGGGGGCACACTCTGCAACACTGAGTTATTAAAATCATTGAAAATCCAATATGTTGCTGGGAACTCAACCTTTTAATACCTCTTAAGTATGCATCATAGCCCTAATAAATGTAAATCAGTCTGGAAATGACTTTTCAGCTGCTCATCATTGATTTATACTTTTTAAATTAAATCATCAAAGACCTAGGTTTTAATCAAAGGCTTCAGAATCTTCTATGAGGCCAAGTGAAATCACTGTTACCTTGAGGTCTGTAGTCTGTAGTGGCATACCACAGGGCTCTGCCCCGTAGAGCATTCTATAATTTAGATGGAGGCATCAAGGCATATATATCACATCTATCAATTACCTAAAGCTTAGTGAGACAGATATATATAACAGATATCAGAATAAAGGTCACAGTTACCTCAAGGGAAGAGACTAATGCACCAACTCAAAAAATTGTAAAACCTTAATATTGAAAGCAGCAATTTATTGCATTTAATCAAAGAGCATTTGCAGTGACTGGAGTTCTTCCAAAAGGATGATGTGACATAAGTAAATGCAAGACTGCCTACATGAGTGATGTAGAGGGTCCCACTGCACTCTGCACTGGCCACCCACCCCATGGCATAGTCCAGCTAAGGTGCCAGCAAGGGGTAGGGGGTGTGTGGGAAACCATCAAAGAATGTGCAACTGTGGAACCTGGAGAAGGGTTAGTGGTGACACAGCACTGTCCTCAAGGCTCAGGAGCTGAAACTGCCCCTGACCATTGGAAGGGAGCTCCATGATAAATGGGCAGAATGTGCAAGGGAGGTGGGTGTCCCTTCAGTTATAGAGCATGTTGCTTCTAGACTTTGGAATTATCTATTAATAGAAGCATCCAAATTGAATCAACCAAGTAAATTGTAAAAAAGCTGCTTTCTACTTTATATTTTCAAAACCCTAGAACCTTTTGTTCAAATGAAACCTTAACTGGAAGCCTAACATATAAACCAGATGAAAGCAAAGCTATTCTTCTCGAAACTGGGGTAGGGGCTCAAGAAACCCGTTTTCATGTGCATCTCATGTAACCTGTGATAAAGGCTTTGTGTAGAACAGCTCAAAATCCCTACGATAAAAGAGGTCCTGGACCATGTGTTCCTTTGGCTTTTTTTATGTTTCCCAGGCAAATATAACACTTCTGTAATCTAATATTTTTGTAACGACTAACAAGCTGTGATGTGGGGTATGATGTTCTAATAAACTCCTGGAGGGCCTTATAAGGATGTTTAGACTTAAGAGTATATGATCCAGAATTGATATCATAAAGTTAAGTTAAAGAGTTCATCTATCACATTCAATGCCTATGTTTTATATTCAGCATAGATTATATTTCTAGAATGCCTCAGGCTTTGATTTTGTGCAAAATCTCTCAGGTTTACTCATTTTTCATCTTTTACTCAGTATCAGGCATGACACCATCATCAAAGAGTATTTCTGTATAGTCATTTCGCAGCCATGAGACAAGTAGAAATGCACCACCCCTTACAACCTTTACTGGCTACCTCCTGAAACACTCAGCTACTGTTGATGCTGCCTAGTGAAAAGGATTTTGTGTAGGTAAGTTCACTCCTGCATCCCACTTAAAAAGTTTCTTCTCTCTTAACAGAGAGAAAAGTCTTGTGTGTGTGGCATCGACTGCTTCCATTCTCCCCTTTTCAGTAGAGATAGAAACATTATCCGAGTACACGATGGCTCCCCTAAATGCATTTCCAAGGCCTGGCCATGGATAGGAACTATGAGCGGAGAGCTACATGTGCTTTTCCTCTTCCTTCAAGCTGGAGCAGAGATGTGTGGAGCATAAAAGCCACTTCTGGCTGTGAACACAAGAATAAACTATATAGATAGCAGAAGAGTGAGATGACTATTTTATGAATAGTCATCTCTTCTTGGATCATAGATAAAGCTTGAGCAGATATTTCTGAATGACTAAAAGCTAGTTCTGACTTCTGCTTATAGACATAATGGAAAAACAGGAATTGGCTTTACTCTTCCACCTTGCATAACTAGAAAAACAGACAAAATATAATACATTAGGACACAGACATCATAGAACAATGATTCCCAAGAGAAGGAAACCAAATGCGATATATTAGTTAGCTATGGCTGCTCTTAACGAAGTAACATGGACTAGGTAGCTTAAGCAACAGACATTTATTTTTTCACAATTCTGCAGGCTAGGAGTCTGAGAACAAGGTGTCTTGTCAGCAGGGCTAGTTTCTTCTGAGGCTTCTCTCCTTGGCTTGCAGATGGCTGTCTTCTTCCAGTGCCTTCACACGACTTCCCTTTGTGTGTCTGTATCCTAATGTCCTCTTCTTATAAGAACACCAGTCATATTAGATTAGGGCCTGCCTTAATAACCTCATTTAACCTTACTTACCTCTTTAAAGGCCCTACAGCAAATACAGTCACATCCTGAGGTACTGGGGGTTAAGACTTCAACACATGAATTTGGGGCAAGGGACACACAATTTAGCCCATAACACGGAGTGAGCTCAGAGTGTGCAGGTTACTGCCTAGAACGTTTCTAGGCTTCAGTATAAGGAAGGGGACAAGGTGCATGGAATTCGTGAGACAGAGTAGTAGAAAGGAGGGAGATGTGCAGAGTGAGTGAGCTCTGGAGGTCTGCAGAGAGACCCTTAAACATTTACTTGAGCACCAGGCTACTATATGTGTGAGAAAACAATAAAAGCTGAGAAAAGAACCATTATGAGGGAGTTGACAAAACAATCCCCAAACAGACACAGGATAGTTCGTGCTTCCACAAACAAGAAAGAATGATCTCTTAATGTAAGAGGCCATGAGATCCCTCAGAAGGATGTGATCTCAGAAATGAGATCAAATTAACTCCAAAATAAAGCTGTCTGGACAAAGCTCAAACACAAGTTTGAAAAAGATTAAACTGATTCCAAGGAATTTAACTGTATTTAGAACAAAGCCAAACCTATTTGATGGAATGCAACGAACTTCAGTGCTCCATTTATAACATGTAAATTTCACAATATCTGGTATTTAATAGTTACCAATACGAAGAAGTAGAAGAATATGGTTCAATCAATAGAAAAACCAGCCAATAGAAATAGACCAGCAAAGACACAGTTTATAGAATTAGTTGACAAAAAACATTAAAACTACTATTATATATAGTCTATAAGTTTGAAAAAATAGGGGAAATCAGGAACACAATGAAAGAGAAAGAAATTTGTAAAATATACAAATTTAACTTATAGATATAAAAAATATAATATCTGAAATGAAAAATACCTTCTAACAGTAAATCAGATGATTTCTGAGAAAAGATCAATTAACTTGAAGACAGAGCAGTAGAAACTATTCAAAATGAAGGAGAGGAAAAAAGATAAGGTGCTAACAAAATATGTGAATTTGTACAACATGTTTAATATTGTGATAATTTAATTATTAATGATAATTAAAAGTATGTATTGTAAACTCCAAAGCAATCACAACATTTTAAAAAAATATGCATCTTAAGCCAAAAATGGAAATAGAGTAGAAACAAAAAATAACAAATTCAAAAGAATCAGGAAAAGAGAGAGAAAAAAGAAACAATAAAAGGATAAAACAAAAAAATATATATAGCAAGATTTGTCAATTTAAACACAGTTACGTTACAGTGAATGGTCAAAAGCTCCAATATTAACAGGCAGAATTTGTCATATGGGATTTAAAAAGTAAGATTCAAGTATATGTTGTCTACTAAAACATTACTTTAAACATAAGTAAGCCAAAGTAGATTTCTGAACAAGGAATTTTAGCAGGAATAAAAGGGGTCATTTCTTAGTAATAAAGAAGACAATTCATAAAGAGAAGTTATCAATCTCAAGTACATGCATCTAACAAATGACCTAATAACTGGTTTCAATACATATGAAGCAAAAAACTGATAAAGGAAGTGGTTCCATAGTGTAGTAGTTAGCACATTTGTTTTACATGCAGAAGATCTTGGGTTCACACCCCAGTGGAGCCACAGTCCATGGTCCATGGTCTACAACCATGCCACTCTCAACAAGCCCGATGTCTGATCCCAGAAGCTAAGCAAGGTTGGGCCTGGTTAGTACTTGGATGGGAAATAACCTAGGAAGACCAGGTGCTTTGGCATAAAACAAACAAACAAACAAACAAAAAACTGATAAAACTAAAAAGAGGCCCATAATCCCAGACATTAAATGAATGAATGTACTTTTGGATTCATTTAAAAAATTTTTTTCAATTTGAGTTGACAATCAATATTATTTTATATTAATTTCAGGTATATAACATAATGGCTAGACATTCATATAACTTATGAAGTGATCCCCCTGTTAAGTCACACCCACCAGACACTGTACACAGTTACTACATTATTTTTTTCCTTTTTATTATTTATTTGTTATTATGGTGATATTGGTTAACGAAATCCATTAAGTTTCAGCTGTACACTTTAATAGTAAGGCGTATATATATTTACACTATGTGTTCATCTCCCATAGTTAGATTTCCTTCTGTCACCTCGTCTACCTCCCCGCTCCTCCCCTTACCTGCTACCCTCTGGTAACCATAGTCTATAGTCCACTTCCACGAGTCTTTGTTTGTCCTGTTCATTTGTTGCTTTTAGGTTTATATCCCACATATAAGTGATATCATGTGATTTTAAACTTTTTCTGTCTGGCTTATTTCACCTAGCATGATTATCTCGAGGTCCATTCATGTTGTTGCAAATGGCAGTATTTCATCTCTTCTTATGGGTGAGTAATATTCTATTGTATATATGTACCACAGCTTCTTTAGCCAATTATCTATTGTAGGACACTTCTGTTGCTTCCATGTCCTGGCCTCTGTGAATAATGCTACTATAAACATCGGTGTGCAAATATGTTTTTGGTATGGGTTTTCAAGTCTTTGGAGTAAATACCCAGTAGAGGGATTGCTGGATCATATGGTAGATCAATTCTAAGTTTTTTGAGGAATCTCCATACTCTTTTCCATAGTGGCCGTACCAATTTGTAGTCCCACCAGCAGTGTATGAGGGTTCCTATTTCTCCACATCCTCTCCAACATTTATTATTATTTGTCCTGTTGATTATAGCTATTCTAACAGGTGTGAGATGGTATCTCGTTGTGGTTTTGATTTGCATTTCCCTAATAGCTAGCGATGTTGAGCATTTTTTCAAATATTTGTCACCTATTTGTATGTCCTCTAGGGAGAAGTGTCTGCTCAGGTCCACTGCCTATTTTTTGATTGGATCGTTTGTTTTTTGTTGTATGAGTTTTTTGTGTATTTTGGATATCAGGCCCTTATCGGAGGCATTGCTTGCAAGTATATTTTCCCATTCAGATGGTTGTCTTTACCCTGTTGATGGTTTCTTTTGCTAAGCAGAAGCTTTTTAGTTTGATGTAGTCCCATTCATTTATTTTAACTTCTACTTCCTTTGCTTTTGAGGTCAAATTCATAAAATCCTTTTTAAGTCCAAGGTCCTTGAGTTTAGTTCCTATGTTTTCTTCTATACATTCTATTGTTTCAGGTCTTATATTCAGGTCCTTAATCCATTTTGAGTTAATGTTGGTGTGTGGTGATAGACAACAGTCTAGTTTCATTCTTTTGCAGGTGGCTTTCCAGTTTTCCCAGCACCATTTATTGAAGAAGCTTTCCGTCTCAACTGTACGTTTTTGGCTTTTTTGTCAAAAATTATTTGCCCATATAAATATGGGTTTACTTCTGGACTTTGGATTCTGTTCCACTGGTCTGTGTGTTTGTTTTTCTGCCAATACCATGTCGTTTTGATTACTGTCACTTTATAGTATAATTTGAAGTCGGGCAGAGTGATGCCTCCAGCCTTGTTCTTTTTCTCAGGATGGCTTTGACAATTTGGGGTCTTTTGTGCTTCCACACAAATCTGATGATTTTTTGTTCTATTTCTTTAAAAAATGCCGATGGGATTTTGATGGGGATTGCATTAAATCTGTATAATGCTTTAGGTAATATGGTATTTTAATGATGTTGATTCTTCCAATCCAAGAACACGGAATATTTTTCCATTTCTTCGATTTCTTTTAATAGGGTCTTATAGTTTTCATTATATAGGTCCCTCACATGTTTCGTTAGATTTATTCTTAGGTATTTTATTCTTTTTGTTGCAATTGCAAAAGAAATTATTTTTTCCACTTCTTTTTCTGACACTTCATTATTAGAGTACAGAAACGCTATGGATTTTTGAACATTGATTTTTGTATCCAGAGACTTTATTGTATTTGCTTAGTGTTTCTAGTAGTGATCTTGTGGAGGCTTTAGGGTTTTCTATATAGAGAATCATGTCATCTGCAAATAATGATAGTTTGACTTCTTCATTTCCTATTTGGATGCCTTTTATATCTTTCTCTTGCCTGATTGCACTCACTAGGACCTTCAATGTTATAATGAATAACAGTGGCAATAGTGACAGCCTTGATCTTAGAGGGAAGGTCTTTAGTTTTTCACCATTAAGTATAATGTTGGCTGAGGATTTGTTATAGATGGCCTTTATTATGTTAAGGTACTTTCCTTCTATACTGATTTTGTGAAGTGTTTTGATCATAAATGGATGCTCTATCTTGTTGAAGCCTTTTTCTGCATCTATTGATATGATCATATGATTCTTATTTTTTAATTTGTTTATGTAGTGTATCACATTAATCGATTTGCATATGTTGAACCATCCCTGTGCCTCTAGGATGAAGCCCACTCGATGGTGGTATATAATCTTTTTAATATGTTGCTGTATTCAGTTCACTAGATTTTATTTAGGAATTTTGCATCTATGTTCATGAAAGATATTGGTCTGTAGTTTTCTTTTTTGTGTGTTATTACCAGGTTTTATATCAGAGTAATATTGGCCTCATAAAATGAGTTGGGAAGTATTGCCTCCTCTTCGATTTTTTTGGAAGAGCTTGAAGAGAATAGATATTAAATCTTTGAATGTTTGGTAGAATTTACTGGTGAAGCCATCTGGTCCTGGACTTTCACTTTTTGGTAGGTTTTTGATGATTGTTTCAATTTCCATACTACTGATAGGTCTATTTAGATTTTCCAGTTCTTCTTGATTCAGTCTAGGAAGGTTGTATTTTTCTAAGTATTAGTCCATTTCTTCTAGGTTATTAAATTTGGTGTTATATACATTTTCATAGTATTCTTGTATGATCCTTTGTATTTCTGCAGTGACATAATTTCCTCTCTTTCATCCTCGATTTTGTTTATTTGTGTCTTTTCTGTTTTTTCTTTAGTGAGTCTAGCCAGGGGTTTGTCAATTTTATTAACCTTCTCAAAGAACCAGCTCTTTCTTTGCATTTATTTTTTCTATCATTTTTCTGTTTTCAATTTCATTTATTTCAACTCTAGTTTTGTTATTTCTTTCCTTCTGCTGATTTTAGGCTTCATTTCTTCTTTCTTTTCTAGTTTTTTAAGGTGAAGCGTTAGGTTGTTTATTTGGGCTCATTCTTGTTTTTGGAGATAGGCCTGTAATGATATGAACTTTTCTCTTATGACTGCTTTTGTCATGTCCCAAAAGTTTCGATATGTTGCACTATCATTGTCATTCGTTTCTATGTATCTCTTGATCTCTCTTTTTATTTTTATTCTGACCCAGTTATTCTTCAGTAGCATGTTGTTTAATCTACACGTATTTGTGGTTCTTCCTGATTTCTTTTTACAGTTGATCTCTAGTTTTAAAGCATTATGATCAGAGAATATGGTCAGTATGATTTTAACCCTCATATTTGTTGAGGCTATCTCTGTGTCCCAGTATGTGGTCAATCCTTGAGAATGTTCCACGTGCACTAGAAAAGAATGTATAAGCAGCTGTTTGGGGATGAAAGGCTCTGTAAATGTTAATTATGTCCAGTTGGTCTAATGTGTCATTTAAGGATGTTATTTCCTTATTGATTTTCTGTTCGGATGATTTGTCCATATCCGATAGTTGGGTATGTAGGTCTCCTATGATGATAGTGTTTTGGTCTGTTTCTCTCTTTAGTTCTGTTAGTAATTGCTTTACATATTTCGGGGCTCCCTGATTGGGAACATAGATATTAATAAGTGTTATGTCTTCTTGGTGAATGATTCCTTTATCATTATGAAGTTTTCCTCAGTATCTTTCTTTATCTTTTTTATTTTGAGGTTGATTTCGTCTGATATTAGTACTGTTACTCCCACTTTTCTCTGAATGCCATTTGCTCGAAATATCATTTTCCACCCTTTCACTTTGAGTCTATATTTGTTTTTGGAGATGATTTGTGTCTCCTGGAGGCAGCATATAGTTGAGTTTCATTTTTTGATCCAATCTGCAGCTCTGTGCCTTTTTATTGGTGAGTTCAGTTCATTTAGATTGAGAGTGATTATTGAAATATGAGGTCTTCTTATAGCCATTTTATCTTTTGCATTTTGGTAGCGTGGTGTTTCCATTGCTTCCTTGTCCTTGTGTTTCTGTTTTCTTTATTTTGATTGGCTTTTGTGGCTTTTCCCTCTAGTTCTTCTTGTGTTATGTTATATACTTTGGTTCTGAATCTTTGGCCTGTGGTTACCACTATGAATATGTAAAGAATAGTTATATATATACAGTCGTCCATTTTCTTCTGCACGTGACTTATCTCCATTCCCCTTTGAGAATTTTGATTTTTGAATCCTCTTTTCAGTCATTGTTGTCTCAATTAGTCCCTATGTATGCTGAACATTCATTACTATCTTGCTATAGCAATTCTCTTCTTATTGTTTAAGCTTATAACGCCCTGTTCTTATTAAGGGTTGCGCTCCTCTGCTTCTATTTGCCTGATAGTCACCTTACTCCTAATTATGTATTTTTTTTTGTCATTTTGTTTTAGGTGAGCTGACCCCTTTCAGTATTTCCTGTAGTGCAGGCCTCGAAGTGGAGAATTCCCTCAATTTTTGAATGTCTGGAAAAATCTTTATTTCTCCTTCATATCTAAAGGAGAGCTTAGCTGGTTACATTATTCTAGGCCGGTAGTTCCTTTCACTTAATATTTTGAATATTTGATTCCACCCTTCCTGGTTTGTAAGGTTTGTGCTAAGAAGTCCAACAATAATCTAATGTGTTTTCCTTTATAAGTTACTCTTTTCTTCTTCCTGGCTGCCATGAGAATTCTGTCTTTGTCGCTGATTTTTGATAATTTTAATATAATGTGTCTTGGTGAAGGCCTTTTTGGGTTGAGATAGTTGAGTGTTCTGTTGACTTCTTGAATTCCAATGTCCAGCTTATTCCTTAGATTTGGGAAATTCTCATCAACTATTTTTTTCCCCTCTTTAATCCCTGTCTCCACTTTCACCCCTGACCTATGGATGTTGCCGTTTCCCCTTAAGAATTGGCTCTCTGAAGGTGAAGTGTCTCCTCCCACACACTCGTGGCATGTACCCGGGGCCTTGTGCACCCAGGACCTTGCACACCCGGGGCCAGGCGCACCCGGGGTATGGTCCGTGGCTCCACTTGGGGTGTGAACCTAGGACCTTCTACATGTAAAGTGACATGCTAACTACTACACTGTGGGGCCACCCCTTCTTGTCAACTATTTGTCTGAAAATGCTTTCTAATCCCTGCTCCTTTTCCTCGCCTTCAAGAATGCCCATTATTCTTATGTTTCCTCTCCTGATGGTGTCAGCTAGTTTTTGTATTTCTCTTTCATTATTTTTCATTCTTTGATTTCTCTCTTCTTCCTTAGGAGAAATCTAGAAATCTTAGAAAGATTTCTGTCTTCGATATCACCGAAACTTTCCTCCATTTGGTCAACTCTAATTCTCAAGCTTGTTGTTTCATTTTTCAATTCTTGCAGTGTGTTTTTATCTCCAGAAGATCTAGTCTGTTCTTTTTGAGGGTTTCAATCTCCTTGCTAAAGAACTCTTTCTGCTCATATAGTTATTTTTCAATTCCTGAAATTGTTGATATATTTTTGGAGTTTTTAAAGAAATATCATTGTGAGTTCTCTTTAGTCTCATATTTCTATGTCTGTAAGCTCATTTTCTGGAGATTTTTCTCTTTCTTTCTGAGATGCTTTGTCACCTTAGTTGCTCATGGTATTTAATAGACTATTTCTCCACCTGGGCATTACTGGAAAAGTATTCTGCTTTTTTTTTCCCAGAAAGAAGATTTATTATGTAAAGGTCTCTTTTCAGCCTATTGCAAAGAAGGCACTTTTCTTTTGGTTTCCAGTAGGTGGCGTCTAAGCCTCTGAAACCCTCACTTTCTACAAAGCCTTAATAATGCCTTTTTTCCCTTGTAGATGTTTAATCACACTCACTACCCTCAGTCTCAGTCCCTGTGAGTGTTAGCGACAGTTTTGGTAGCGTTTGCTCAGATTCCCTTGGGGTTCCACAGTGGTTGGTCTCAGAGGATATAGGGGAAGGGATCTTCTTGGTTGGGGGTTGGAGCTGCGGCTCAGCCCTGGTTTTGCAACCACGGCTGGTAAAAATCAACTGTTGTTTCTCTGCTGTCCTGTTTTTTTGCTCTTTGCCCTGATGACTGGGCCCTGCCACTGGTCACATGGAGCTTATAGTACTACCAGGCAAGGCTGTTCAGGGAACTCACCTCACCTTCTCCCCTCCCCCTCCTCCTACAGGGAGCTCCAGCAGCTGCAAGAGGCAGCTTCTTTATTTCTCCCAGTCTACTGCTTGACACTCGGGGTTCTGACCTGTGGTAACTCTTATGTTCAGATCTCATGTTCAGACGTCCTGGTGTGTAGTTTGGGTGTTTTCTGTTGAGTTTTAGATGTTCAGCTTATTGTTTCAAAGGGAGAGATCTGGGGATGTCTCTCACTCTGTCACATTTCTCCAAACTCCACTACAATATTATTGACCATTTTCTTTGTCTCATTCTTTACATCTCCAAGACTCTTTTGTAACTGGCAATTTGTACTTCTTAATCCCTTCATCTTTTGCACTCAGGCATCCAACCCCAATTCCATCTTGCAACCCTCAGTTTGTCCTCTGTGTCTGTGAGTTTGTTTCTATATTTTTTTAATTTTGTTCTTTAGATTCCACATATAAATGAAATCATATGGTATTTGTCTCTCACTGTCTGATTTATTTCACTTAGCATAACAGCCTCTAGGTTCATTTATGTTGTCACAAGTGGCAAGATTTCATTCTTTTTTATGGCCAAGTTTATTCCATTATCTATGTTTCACCTTTTCTTTACACAATCAACTATTGATGGACACTCAGGTTGCTTCCATATCTTGGCTATTGCAAATAGTGCTGCAGTGAACATGGGAGTGCATATATCTTTTCAAATTAGTGTTTTTGATGGTAACCATTCTGACAGGTGTGAGGTGATTTCTCATTTTGGTTTTAATTTCATTTCTCTGATGATTAGTGATGTTGAGTATTTTTTCATATGTCTGTTGGCCATCTGCATCTCTTCTTTGGAGAAATTCAGGCCCTCTGCCCATTTTTTAATGGTATTGTTTATTTGTTTGTTTTTGTTTTTTAAAGTGATATGCGTTCCTTATATATTTTGGATATTAATCTCTTGTCAGATATATTATGAGTGAATATCTTTTCCCATTCAGTAGGTTGTCTTTCTGTTTTGTTGATGGTTTCCTTTGCTGTGCAAAACTTCTGTGTTTTGATTAGAGCATTTAATCCATTTCCATTTAAAGTAATTATTGATAGGTATGTAGTTATTGCCATTTTATTAATTATTTTCTTACTGTTTTTGTAGTTCTCTATTTCTTCCTTATCTGTTGCTTTCTTCTCTTTTATATTAATGACTTTCTATAGTGTCGTGTTTGGATTTTGTTCTCTTTATTCCTTGCATATTTTTTGCATATTTTCAGTTTGTGGTTACCATGTGCTTCATATATATCAAGCTATGTTTATAGTGATCTATTTTAAGTTGATGGTATCTTAAGTTTGAATACATTCTACAATTACTACAGTTTTCACTCATCTACTCCGTATTTAGTTGCTTTCATTATTTTTTATTTCTTTTGTGTTCACGTGATGGGTGTATTTATGTGCATCTCTTAATTTACTGTTGTAATTACAAATGATCTTCTTAATTTTGCCTTTTAACTTTTTTACTAGCTCTATAATTGGTTGATCAACTGTTTTTGTCATGTGTTTGCCTTTATCAGTGAAAGTTTTTATTCTTTGTGATATTTTCTTATTGATACTTTCTTCTCCTCCTCTTTGTCCTCCTCTTCTCCCTCCCCCTCCACCTCTCCCTCTCCACCCCTCCCCCTTCTCTTCCTCCTTCTTCTTTTCTTTTCTTTTCTCTTTTCTTTTCTTTCTTTTCTTTTCTTTTTTCAAGATGTCCCTTTAAGATTTCGTGTAATAGTGGTTTGGTTGTGCTGAACTCCCTTAGCTTTTTCTTGTTTGAGAAGCTCTCTATCTGTCCTTCAATTCTAAATGATAACCTTGCTGGGTAGAGTTATCTTAGTTGTAGGCCTTGATTTTCATCGCTTTGAATACTTTATGCCAATCCTTTCCGGCCTGCACATTTCTGCTGAAAAATTAACTGATAGTCTTATGGGAGCTTCCTTGTAGGTAAGGGAGCCCTTTAAGAGAATGCAGATTTTAAGATTCTAACTGCTGCTTTTATGATTCTCTCTTTGTCCTTAACCTTTGGCATTTTAATTATGATGTATCTTGGTGTGGGCCTCTTTGTATTCATCTTATTTTGAACTCTCTGCATTTCCTGGACTTGTATGCCTATTTCCTTCATCAGGTGAGGAAAGTTTTCAGTCATTATTTTTCATATAAGTTTTCAATTCCTTGTTCTCTCTCTTCTCCTTTCTGGTAGCCCTATGGTGTGAATGTTGTTATGCTTGATGTTGTCTCAGAGGCCCCTAATTCATTATTTATTTTTGCTGTTCTGATTAGGTATTTTCCACTACCTTGTCTTCCAAATCACCCATTCGATCCTCTGTTTCATCTAATTTACTGTTGATTTCATCTAATGTATTTCATCTAATTTACTGTTGATTTCATCTAATGTATTTTTTTCAGTTATTGTATTCTTCATTTTTGAGCAGTTCTTATTTATGGATTTTTGTCTCATTGTGTAAATTCTCACTGAGTTCATCTATTCTTCTCCTAAGCTTATTGACCATTTTTATGACCAGTGTTTTGATCTCTGTATCTGGTCAATTACTTGTCTCCATTTCATTTAGTTCTTTTTCTGGAGTTTGTCCTGTTCTTTTGACTGAGAAGATGTTTTTTTGTCTCCTCATTTGGCTGCCTCCCTGTGTTTGTTAGTTAGATCTGCTATGTCTCTGAGTCTTGGCAGAGTGGCCTTATGTAGTAGGTGCCCTGTGAGGCCCAGTAGCACGGTCTCCCTGTTCACATGAGTCAGTTGTCCCAGGTGTGTCCCGTATGCAGGTTGTGTGTGCTTTCTTTTTGTAGTTAGTCTTGATTGCTGTTGTCATGTCAGTGCGTGGGATTGACCCTCAGGCTAACTGGCTGTGAGGACTGGCTGTGACTACAGCAAACAAGCTATTGTGCAGAGGCTGACCCTAGGGAGTGGTATTCAATTTAGCATGCTTCTAGTGCCTACAGAGTCTATCCTTTGAGTGTGTCATTTGTAGATCCAATTGGGTGGTCTCTGGTGTGATCTGAAGCTGGCTACCAGGTATGTTGGTTCAGGGACCTCTTGGGAGGCACTCTGGTGTAGGCCTTGGTCAGCTGCTGCCTGTGCCCTTTCCAGGAACTACAAAGTAATCAGCAGCTGGTAGCTGTCTGTACTAGGTTTAGAGGCACCTGGGAGAAGCTATACTGTGAACCAAGGTCAACTGCTTACCACTAGTGCTGGGTTTGGGGCCACTTAGCAAGGTGTACAAGGCATACCAAGGCCAGCCACTGTTTGTTTGGAGTTAACGAATTTTTAAGAGATTTTAGGAAAGTGCACAGCATGTGCCAAAGACAGCCTGTTGTGTAGAATAGCTGCTGAAAGAGGTTTGAGTCAGGTGCATGAGTTGGGTAGAACGGGGTCTCAGGGAATCACCAGGGTAGGACAAATGGTGTTATCTAGGTTAATGGAGACTCAGATTTGGTACCCATCTGTGCCTGCCAGTTATTTGCGGGGAGGGCTCAACAAAGGAACAATGGTTCCTGGCAGCCTAAACAATTCAGACAATTCAGCTCCTCTCCATATGTTCTTGTGCTTTGAGCTGATGTCCCTTCACTAGAGCTTATGGTGTTTGTGAATGAGCGAGTCTGTGCCTGGGCCCTTTAAGAGGATGCCTGAGTCTACAGCCCTTTCTCTCCCCCAGACTGAGTCCCTGCTGACTTTCACAACCAGATGTAGTGAGGTCTCCTCTTCTCAGCACTGAATCTCCAGGCTGAGGAGACCAATGTGGAGCCGGGAACCCTCATTCCTCAGGAGGAATCTCTGCAGCTGAGATATTCTTCTGATTCTCAACTACCAGCTGTGGGTATGGAACCAGCCCACATAATCTCCACCCCTCCAACCAGTCTCCACATGGTTTCTTCTTTACTTTTTCTTTTATGTCCTTAGTTATAGGAGTTCTGTTTGGCTGGTCTTTAGATGGTTCTCAAGGTGGTTCTATAATTTAGTTGTAATTTTGCTGTGGTTGTGGGGAAGGTGAGCACAATGTTTACCTACTCTGCCATCTGGACCAGAAGTCCCAGCAAATTTCTTTTGATGTAAAATTTTGTTTGCATCTCTGACGATTTCCTTGATTATATTTCTCAAAGGACCAGAGTATGAACAACTCGAGGCTTTTGGTACATTTCGCCAACTATAAAGCAGACTTTTAAAAGGTGAAATTGTTGCGATTCACTGGCCCATAGGAGGTAGCTCCTGCCTGTCAGAGCCATGTTTACTGGCTTGGGCCTCTGCCTTAGGTCTGTCTCAGAGACTGTAGTCGGGGGTAGAGTTCTGCATGAAGAAAGTGAGTCTCTTGGAAGACAGGTCTCCCTAGTGACTTTAGATAGCAAGCACTTGTCCTGTTCAAGGTGGGGCCTGGTGAGATGCTGAGAAGCACATAGCCTGATGCTCCACATGGCAGGAAGGTCAGCACTCAAAGCTTGAGAGAGCCCCCAACCCAAGTACTGTAAGGGACAGATGGCATTTTATATATGGTCTTTCCCGAGTGTGTCCTGGGCTCAGAGGAAATATTCAACAATGTTTTGTGAAAAATAAAAGCTGAAGAAGATAGAACTAGTCGTCATGAAAATGACCCAGGGCAGCCTGTTGGTAGGAAGATGTTAACCAAGAAAATGTCTGAAAGCTGTAGATCAATTACAACAGGAAATTTACAACAGGAAATTTAATGACAGCTCATTTACATGTACATGTGTATTTACACGTACTCTAAGTTGGGCAATCTGCGATTCATAAATGGAATTATATTTATACAGTTCTGTCTAAAAGCCCATTCGTTTTAAATCACTTCTCTTCTCCATCATTCTCATCAGTTTGACTGCTGTACATTACGTGCCCTGGGGCAGGCACTGCTGATGGCCAAGCTGTTTCCTGAAATGAAAATAAGGAGTAGTGGTTCTTAATCTCAGTAGCATGTTAACATCTTGCTACTGTAGCATGAAAAACTTGTAGAAGTTGTTGATGCCTGGTCTTACTCCAGGCCTGTTGGACCAGAATCTTTGCAGTGGGGCTGGACACTGGTATTTTTTTCCCCAGGGATACTCATATGTGACTGGGGCTGAGATCCACGGGTACAAACAGCTGGAGAAACAAAGATCTCCCTCAATCTTTGCTAACTTTTTACTCATCTCAACTTCTAGGAGACTTAATTCAATTTGCATATGTTCATTCAGTTGTTTCTTCTTTAAAATTAAATGTTGAAGAAAATTTCTATCAAAACTTTAAAAAGTAAAATGCTGCCATCTCGCCGTGACAGTCACCCTGTTTAAGTAGTGCCAAGTCAAAGGCTATGCTAGACTTGGGGTCTGCAGCCCAGCTGATCAACAGGCAGAGCAGAAGCTGTGAACATGTCTGCCCCCATCCCTGCAGAAAAGTCATCCTCAATTAACACCTGCTATAACAGGTATTAACAGTGGTAATTAGGTAATGAGTTGATTAAATCTGTAATGAAAGTGTTAATAGCAGGGATTCCCAAGGAGATCAGCTGCTGTTGGGTCTGCTGCTGGGACAACACCCTGTTTCCTGGGGCTGCAAGCCTCCTTTCTGTTTGAAGGCTGTTTCCAGGTGACTTCCAGCCAATGGTTTCTTTTGATTGACAAATAAAGACAAATAAAAGGAGTGGAAACGAATAGAACAGAGTAGAATAGAATAGATTTAAGTGAGAGTTAAATCATTACACAGTAAACAGGCCCTGGAGGCTGACTCAGTGTCCCTGGCACTCCTTGGATACGGCTAAGGGCAGGGATGTCTTGCCCCAGCTGGCAGCCATGATCCAGCGGGACAGTGCTGTCAAAGAGGCTGAGATAATCCTGGACTTTGCTGAGCATGTTGTCTTCCATACTAGGGAAACTGAGCCAGCGTTGCAGGACTGTAGGGCAACAGGTGAATGTGGTGTGACTTCACCCTCACACCCAGCACAGCAGTGGACAGCTAGCCCTCCTGGTGGCACCTTTCCCCCATATCCCTCTCCATCTCATCTGAAGATCATTCTCCTTGATGGAGAAGACAATGGAAAGTTGGTGTTGAGTTTTTGAGAGTGTAAACATGAATAACATAAATGGAGCCACTTTAAAATGGAACCGGAGCAGCCATGCCAGAGGAACTGACTTGCCCTTCTTCTGTTTCAAATCTTTGGAACATTAAAACAAGAGAAAATAGCCTTTGGACTGGGCTTAGGGCAACATTGTGTCCCAAAGAACTGTTTGCAAAGATAACAAGAAAGCAGTTATGATGACTATTAGACTGATGACCACTGGACTGAAAATTAAAAACGTCGTTTAGAATTAACATCACTCTGTTATGTTACCTGCACCAACAGAAATGCCTTCCTTCTGTTGATGTAATTGTTCCCCTTCCTTTTCTTATAAATACCTATTGCCTCTGTCTCTTAATTGTAACATTATTTGGGTTTCTGCATGAATTAATAATTTCTGAATAGCTATCCTTATTGATCTCAATAAATGCTTGTTGCCTCTCACTTTAAAGGGCCTTTTTATTTTTTAAGTTAACAAGAGCATCCACCTACCTTCAATCTGTCATCTTTAACATCATAATTCTTAAGCAAGGCTCTTATCTCCCACTCATTTTATGCTCTAAACATCTTTTTGCTCTAAACTCAGTTCCAATTTCTTCTCTCTCTCTTTTTTTTTTTTATATTTTGAGATAATAGTGGATGCACATGCAGTTTTTTTTTTTCATGGTGACATTGCTTAACCAAATCCAGTAAGTTTCAGGAGTACAATTCAACAGTGAGGCATATATATATAAGCATTGTGTGTTCGCCACCCTCACGTGCAGTTTTAAGAAGTAATGCAGAAAGAGTTCTTATGCCCTTCACCAAGCTTTTCCCGGTGGTAGCATCTGGCAAAACTATAATACCATATCATGGCCAGGAAACTGATACTGATAAAACCCATTGGCTTCATTCAGATTTCACCAGTTTTACTTGCACTTGTGTGAGTGTGCGCATGCATTAATTTCTATGCAATTTTATCACATGTGTAGATTTGTGTGACCACCACCAAGATAGAGAACAGTTCCATCACTACAAGATCTTTCTTGCTCCCTTCCATAGTCACACCTACCTCCTTTCTTCAACCCATCCTCCACCCCTTGCAACCACTAATTTGTTCTTCATCTCTATAATTTTACAATTTCATAAATGTTCTTTAAGTGGAACATACAGTATGTGACCCTTTGAGTTTGCCTTCTTTCAGTCAACATAGAGCCCTTGAGATCCATCTGGGTTGATACCCATAACAGTAGTTTGCTCCTTTTTCCAGCTGACTAAATATTCTATCATATAAATATACCACAGTCTGTTTAACAACTCAGCCACTGAAGAACATTTGTGCTTTTTGTAATTTTGGGTTATGAATAAAGCTTCTATCAACATTAGTGTACAGGTTTTTTGCGTGAACATAAATTTACATTTTTTCCAGGATAAATATGCAAGAGTGTGCAATTTCTGGGTTATATGGCAGTTGCATGTTTAATTTTTTAAAAAACTGCCAACTATTTATCGGAATAGCCATACCATTTTCCATTCTCACTAGCAATGTATGAGAGACCCAGTTTCTCCACATTCTCACCAATATTTGGTGTTATCATCATTTTTTTTTATTTTAGCTGGGTATTTACTAGGTATTTAGTGGTAGCTTATAGTTTTAACTTGCATTTCTCTAATGGCTGATGATAACATCTTTCATGTGCTTATTTGTCATTTGTGTATCTTCTTTAGTGAAATATCTCTTCATGCCTTGTGTCCATTTTTTAATTGAATTGTTTCCTGTATTATTCTTGAGTTTTGAGAGTCCTTTATATATTCTAGATATAACTCTTTTGCTGCTATCTCTTCCCCCCTTAAAAAACTATACTTAATATGCATCTGTAACTTCAGTTGCTTGGAGCTTTTGTCTGTCTCCATCTCTCCTGGTACCCTAAAATTAGGTCATGTACTGGGACCCTGGGACTGGAGACCACCTCTGAGCTCTGACAAGCACCTCCTCCATGACTTCCATAAGTGCTTCCTCTTCTAGAGAACCTTGTTTTTACCCAAATATGTTTAGGTAAACTGCCATAGCTGCCCATCCCCAGGGGCAGACCCCATTCTAGCACCTTCTCCTCTGTCTGCAAGGCCAGGCCTTTTCCAGGGAGTGTAGGATTACTGGTTTTAGTCTGTGCGGCACCAAAGTGGAGCTGAGAAAGGCAGACCAATAAATGCATCCCTGTCCCCAGGATCATCATGAAGTGATGATGGTGGAGGAGAAATACTAGGCAAGTAAGTGAGGCTGGGAACCTTAAGGGTGATAGAAGCACCTAGCTGTGAGCATCCTGCCAGGAAGACAGGAGCCTCCTCCACATACCTGATACTGCTGTGTCAACAAAAATTCCCAAAGACATGTGGAAAAGAAAATCTTTATTCAGACAAACTGTTCGCCAACTGTGGAAACTTAGCCTCCAGAGGAAACCAAAAGTACGCTCTGGAGCGAACAAAGAAAGCCAGAGCTTATAAAGACAAAAGACACAAGCTGGAACAAAGGAAACTTTTCCAATGACTACTCAACAAGATGTGATTGTTAATTCAAAAAGGATTGATCAGGTCCAAGTGGTGAGACCCTGAGGTAAGCAAGTTCCAAGATGTGCTTTTGCGGCAAGCACTAAAGTCCAGGAGTTTAAACCCCATTTAGGCCCTTTATGCAAAAGAGGTTTCCAAATCACATAGTTCTGATTGGCCTAGATTATGCAATTCTGATTGGTTGGCATAGATGCAAATCAAGATGTAATCGTGTGGTTTTGATTGGACAAGACAGGTCTCAGTCCATTGGTTGAAAGATGAAACCAGGAACTCCCGTACAATGGTTGACTCAGGCAGCAGGAGCATAGTACAGGAGGTTGAAAATTCAGTTTGTGGCTTTTCTTGCTGTGAAGAGTGCATGCGAGGCCTGTGTCAGCAATGGCTACTAGACTGATTATGAATTTGGGCCCAGTTAACCATGAGAAGTCTTTCTTGCCATATATATTCCTTCTCAGGGTTCACAGCTACAACCTTCTCATTACAAACTCCAGGCTTCAAGGGGAGTTCTGTAACTTCAGACCTGAAAAACCTTGAAGCCTTTTCACCACCTGTTGGTTCTTGACAAGTGTTCACTGGAATATTCCATAAATGGCAATATTTGATGCCATTTACTCTGTGCCCGGCACATCACACACGATTCCTGCTGATCTTCATGAGAAAGAATGGTTAGTATTCCTTTCCTCATTCTGTAGATGAGGAAAGGCAGACTCAGAGCACTGACTTAACTGCCTTAGCTGGTCGCTCTCCACATTATTCTTCGTATACTGTCTTCATCCTCTGTGGAAGAAGGGATGCCTGTTGCACGACCCTCACTCTCCCACAGTCATGTCCTACCAGGAATGCCAAGTCCTCAGGACAGGGTCCAGGTTCTCTGTCACATCTTTCCCTGTAGCTTGGTCCTCACAGGCGTGGGTGGTTTGTGGGTCCTTGGGCCCTGCCTCCCCATCAAAGGCTCACCCAGGGCAGATTGTGTTGGTGACAGAATGAACCAGGGGACACTTCATTGCTATGACACAGGCTCAGTCAGTTCTTGTCTCAACAACAGCAGTGGATAGGACAGGGGTGCCCTGTTGCCCCTCACATCCTGGAGCTGGCTGCAGAGAAAGCCAGGTGCTAGTGGGTCATCCATTTCTTCCCTACCTTATGGCCTCCCGATGTCAGTAGTGGGGTCCCATCAACAATCAGGAGGTCGATGCACATCCAGGGCTGGAGCAAGAGTCCCTTCCCACACTGGTTTTTCCACTTGTTCCAAGTTCTAATGAGCACTGCAGGGTCAGAGGGCATTTTCTCTGTCTTCCTTTCAAAAGTGTTTCTTTCATCTTGTTTAGAACTATTTCATCTTCTAAGTCAGAAAGAAGAGATATCTTCCCTCAACTGACTTGAATATATGTCATGCAGAGTTTTTGACTGTCCTGGGCAAGAAGACAAATGGCACCACCTTCCTGGACACGTAGCACTTGAATCCTGCTCTGAGCAGAGCAAGTGCCTGTGGTGGACAGGAGAGCATTCAGCCACTGCTGGTGTAAGATCATGTCTTTGGTGTCTCAGTGCCCTGAACCCAAGCAACCTCCCCTAAACATAGACTTCTTCCTGATAGCACTGAATCCTGGAAATCTAATTTCCCTTTTTATCACCCAAGTATTTCTGTGTACTTAAAAGCTCCAGGCACATTCGATCTGTGCTAGTCCTTTTATTTTTTCCTGCCTTTGGGTCAGTGGAACCTGGTTTTCAAAAAGAGCCTTAAGATCAAAAACAGTGGCTGGGGGCTGCCCTGGAGACTCCCCACCACCCACTGTTCCCCACACCTGGTTCTTCTGAGCTTGGCCACATGCCCACCCAAGGAAACCTAACCTCTTCCCATTTGCAAGACTCTGACCATCTATTAGGATGTAAGTCACTGGCATGATTAGTACCAGTATATAACATTTTCAGGTGACTAGTGAGTTCTCCCCAATAACTGGAGGAACCCAGCTGGTGCTGAGCTACAGTGGAGCTCAGAGGGCCCTCCTTCTTGGGCTGCTCTCCATGCCTGGTTTGTTCTTTCAGTAGTAGGAATGACATATGGGCCAATGATCCTGAAAATAAAAGTTTGGGTAAATAGTGGAGTAACAAATATGCACTGGAACCCCAAACACTCTCTGTGAGAATGCATTTTTAAAATTCTAACAAAGTTCAGTGGGAAATTGTGATTCAATAGATGCATATTTGCTTCACGTACGATTTCACTGGCTAATGTTGATCATGAGAATGTCCATCAGACATCACACAGTGATGGTTCTTAAAGCAGAGGCCTTCTCTCTTAGAATTGATGAACTATCGGGGCAACATGTATTTGTGGATAGGAATATGTGAGCTGTGGAAGTGGTGGAGAGCATCTGACTCACAGTTTGGCTGATTGTTGGTTTTGAGACCTCAGGGTAGTTTCTTATTCTCCCTAAATTTCCACTTTATAAATCAGTAAAACAGAATGACAAAAGTACTTATGCGTAGGGTGCTTATCAAGTTAAATGAGATCATCTGTGCAAAGCACTTAGCGCTCTGTCTACATAGCTAAAATCATGTGTACAGCTAACCAGGAAAGACCAGCCATGCTCCCCTTCCCTTGACGGGAGGGGCAGACTATTTAGCAGAAGAAATAAGACTTGTGTTCAAGTAGCTCTTGCTTAAGTGTTAGAAACAGGTGCATGCTAGATAGATGGAAACTAGAAAAGTAACCCAATTGCCCATATCCTGAAAGTTATTTGTTAAGGATTCTGTTTAGGGATTCTAAACAATTAGAGAAACAAACCCTCGGGTCAAAAGGTACAGATATACATAGACATGGCACTGTGAATTTGCAGCTCCAGCAAGCACCGAGCACCTTACTTGGCAGCTGGACTTTGGCACAGTAGCCCACTCCATTTTCATCCGCATTTGCCTTTCTGAAATTGTAAAATGAGACTTGATGCCCAGGTTCTTTGGTCCAGTCTTCCCCAACTTGCCTGAGGGGACATATGCTCAGCCAGCTTTAGCAAACTGCATCCAGGCGTTGACCCTAAAGAGTCCGAGGCCCACCCCCTAAATTACCATAGGCTCTTAGGTCACCCCAGAAACGTCACAATTCTAGTGGAACATCCAATCCCATCTTTGTGATTGTGTTCCTGCAGCTCGTTGTATACACACAGTGGGTGTCAACCTGAGCTGCATTTTCTGTCACCTGGGAGACTTCTATCAAGGATCATTAGAATCAGAATCTCAGGCAGGGACAAAGGTCAGGGCCTTTGAAAGCTTCCAGGTGATTCCAGTGTGTGGTCAAGGTAGAGAATCAGTCAGAATGAAGTGAGGCGTGGGAAGACAGGTGGCAGGTCCTGGAGACACTGTGAGATCAGATCTCCCTTAGAGGCTGCAAGCGGGGCGGGGCAGGAGAGCCTCGGACCAGGGCTCTAGGAATTGTCAAAGCTTTCCTCTAATGGACTTCAACGAAGCAAATGCCAGGGCCCCTGGGCATTTCGGGCACCACACTTGCTGTTTTCCATTTCTGTTGGCCTGTCTGGCCTTCTTGCTGAGGTAACGCTGCAGGTCCGAGGAGAAACATGCCAGTGGAGGCCCCTGGGAGGCCTCAGACTGACCCATTAATGATCAATGATCCTGTCAAGTTTTTATTGAGTGTGTACTATATTCTAGGCACTGGGCGGTCCCCCACTAAAGGGGGTGGCAGACATGGAAACAAATGGCATGAATAGTGCGTCTGGGGATGGGGCAGGGCTGGCTCTGACAGGGCAGAGGAGGCGGGCTGCAGTGGGCGGGCAGCTCCCAGAGGAAGGGTGAGATCATCTGGGCCTCTGCATCCTTTTGCACGTCACATTTGGGTCATCCTTTCCAAGACTTCACCCCAGGAACCCCCCTCCCCTCACCCCAACCCAGGACACAGAGATTCTAGCTGGCTGGTTCTGGGCCTGTAGGGAAGGGGTGGGGCTGCATTCCTGAAAGGCTTTTGCTGGGGAGGTCAGCCCAGCAGTATCTCCATCTTTATGCACTGAATCATGAGCAGCCAGGCTGCTGCTCATTACATCCATGCCAGGAGCCCTGTGGGGACATCGTCTCCACCCCCAGCAACAGGGGTCCATTTTGACTCATGAGGAGCAGTGATGAACTATTTTTTGCACTTAAAAAAGTTATTATAGGAAAATAATCAAACTGTCTGTTCTGGAAAATGCAGCCCTGTTGAGATGTTCATCTGAAATCAGGAGACTGGGACACTTCCATTCAGTCCTTGGTGAGCTGGGGTCAACTCCGTACTGCAGGTAGCTGTGCCTTACACTCTGGCCCAGTTTTAAAGCTTGAGGGGCTCCTGTAAGAGGTCAGCAATCATTTTCCTCCACAGCAGAGTTTCCTCTCCCTCCCCTGCTTCCTCAGTGTCCTGAATAATGAAAGCCTCAATGCCTGAACTTTCTTGGGGCAGGCCCTGGGGCGACGTGGGAGGTAGCTGCAAGCCAATGGCTGCCACCCCTAGCTGCTGACTTGTCCTCTAAGGAAGAGCCAGGCTATCTGTGCACAAAATGGCGATAGCTTATGAGCTTAATTTTCCATATCTAACAAGGGACCTCAACCCTCGCTGGGGGTCCAGTGGTACTTGCGCTGGAACAACCAGAGGGTCTGGAAGGCCTTTCCTGCAAGAGGCAGTTTATAAAGGCTATGCCACTCAATTCTTAAACCCAAGAGTAGATCTATCATACTGCATTTTTAAGATGAAGGATCTCTGGCCTGAGATCACATAGTCAGTAGAGACCTGGAGCTTGAACTTGGCTTTCCAACCTGGGAAACACCCATTAAATGATCTCTGAAAGAAGGCCAGGCTGTACAGGCTGAGGGTCACGAGCAACAGGGCAGTCAAAATACTGGGAGTCCAGGCAGATGAGAAGCCCCACTCTGGGGTTGCTGGGGGCTCCAGGGCCTGTGGGCTGTCAGTGTCTCTTTGCCAGATTCTGGCCTTCTTCTGCAGTGGGAAGCAGCCCAATGCCAGGCTACACTACTGGGTAGAGTGAGCAGGAGGAAAGTGTTTGGTTCAGAGGATGCTCCCACATCCCTTGGCCAGGGGAACATCCCTAAATTCTAAGTATTCTATTCCACTAGATATCTTGGAGCTGAGTGAGAGTCCTGAGCATTAAACAATAATTAGGCCAAAGCATACCCTACTGTGAGTAGAAGGCACCCCATTTTGGTGTGCTGGAAATCTGGCTCATTTGACAAGTGGGCTTCTCAGGGACTCTGGCTTTCCTGAGTCCCACACTGGGGAGGTGGGCATGAGGTCAGGGCTATAGTACAGGATGGGAAGGGTGTGCCATGAGGCTAATTGCTTCTGTCATCCGGGGAGCTCTCAGCTCTACTGCAACTTTGTGCTGAGGGCATAGCAGCTAACAAGGTGCAGCGTGTTAGCACTGGTCAGGCTGTATCCCCATCCCGGATGCTCAGGGAAGAAACCCCAGCTTCGTTCCCACACCTGCTGGCTGCATGGGCTTTCTTCTCTTATCTACTGCCTCCAAACCCTCTTCAATTTACATTTAGATCTTCTGAGGAATACGGTATGGAGTCACAGGTCCTGCCAAACTCTCCACCACTGGCCACGAGGTGCTGCTGTTTCCATTAAGGCTGCTTTCTGAGCTCAGAGGACATCTCCTGCCTCAGGCCACCACCCTGCGATTCTGGGGCCCAGGCACACAGTCCTGGTGGCCACTGGTGATTTCTAGGGCACACATCACCCCTGCACTCACATGCTATCACAGACAGAGAACACTGGGTGTGGGGACTGTCCAGAAACAGTTGGCTCTGCATTCCGAGCACCTCTGGTTAATATGTCAAGAGTTTGAGGAGAAGGGTGTATGTGAGCGGGAGAAGCAGTAGGAGAGAATGCGGGTTGTGAGACTGGGGAGGGGGAGGTGGCTGTCTGAGAAAGTGCCCACAGTCTCTCTGTGACTAGCCCGGCCCAGGCTCCCCAGGGCCTGGGGTGGAGAGGGGACATCTTCCTCCCAAGGACTCCAAGGGCGTCAAGCTGTCAACTTCACGAAATGTACTCAAAATGCAAGAAGAGTTCCAGATGCCTATTGGTCACATGGTGACAGAAAGTGGAAAGTGGGGGGAAGCATTCTCCGGTCCCAGCTGTGGTCACACATAAGGCCACTGGGTGCAGGTGTGTGTCCACTCTGGCTGGGAGGACAAGGTCTAATACATTCCGTGCTTAAGGCCTGTGGGTGGAAGGGAGCTGTACATGGTGGGAAAGTGCCTGCCTTAAGGGACAGCTCGTGTACTTGCACCTTTCCAACAGCTACGTGTCAGTCCTGGACACAGGCTGGTCCCTAGACACAGCCAGAATGTCCTGAACTTAAAATGCCCTGGGCATTCACCTTTCACTCGAGGAGGTCAGAGCTGTTTATAAGTCTTACTTCACTAGAATTGGGAGTGGTGGAGCTGGTGGGCCAGTGCTGTGGGCAGCTTTTGCACCCTTGCGTTTCCCTAACAGCCCTGGTGGGTGTTCCATAACGTAGTTTTCTGAGTCTAAGGCAGATGTTCCACGTGTACTAGCTCAGAGCTGCACTGACGCTCCACAGTCGTAGCCAAGTTGCGAATCATAATAAGATTCTCCGAGCGGTTGGCCCAGTCTGTGAGAATTTCCAGGGTCTTACAGAAGTTTGGACTCTGAACTGAGAGCAGCTTGATGCTTGACGGAGAGCTCAAGTTTCAAACAGTCTCGGAGTTGCTGCGAGAACACGTTGATGAAGGAGGCAGAATTTGGGCTTGTTGCCTTCTTGGAGGACATGGGGATGTGTCCATTTGAGGCCCTTCTCTTGTCCTGACTCCAGGTGGAGAGAACTCTGGGCCAAAGCTCACTGGGGACAGGAAGGCCCTTGGACCCAAGAGGTCACCTGGGCTTCTAGATGGGCTGCTTGCTCTCCTTGGATTTGCTCATCAGCCAGTGTCGAGTAGTCCTGTGGCCGCACTGGGGTGAGGACAGACTGACACACGAAGTGCTGTGAGGGAGGGCTTGGTCTGCTAGTGAGGCCCCTTCCCTCACTCTGGGCCAGGTTCCTTGTAGCTCCCTGATGGCGCTGAGCAGGGAAGGGGCACAGATCACAACTTTCCTGGTTGCCCTGCCTCTCCTCTCTCCCACGTGGTCTTTCTCTTCTTAATTCTCATCCAATACAGGAGTGCTAGAAGCAGCGAGAAGAAGGTGTGTGTGCATGTGTGAGCGTGTGTGTGTGTTGGGCAGGTACGAAAAAGTAGAGCCTAGATGCTGAGATGAAGACTATTGTGTGGGTGCTTTCTTTTTGAGCAGTAACTCCAGGGAACAGGAGTGGAAGACCCTGAAAGCCAGCCGGGGAAGGAAGGGGGTGTCAGAATTGTCCCATAGAAAGAGAATGATATCTGTCTACTAGCTCCATGGGGCTTCCGTCCAGGTGTCCCTGGGCACCTCCAGCCGTTCTGATGTGTAAGTGCTGTGTAGGTTTCTGCAGGCTTCCTTCACTGGGGTGACAGAGAAGCCACAGGACACAAAAGGGCAGCCAAAAGGAAGAGCAGTCTGGTGACCCACACTAAAGCTGGTTGCCATGGAAACAGCTGAAGTAAAGTTAGGCCTAGGGGATGCAAAGGGGGACACAGAAGGTTATTGAGCTTTCGAGAAGCAGACAGCCACCCTGGCTGGTGGCTCAGGAAAAGAGGCAGGGTTGGGACTGGGGGTCTTATGAGCAGGTGTGGATTTCAGGAGCATCCTTGGGTGGAGGTCTTCTGAGAGATGGATGTACTGGGAAGCTAGACATTCAGAGAGGGGGCCTGAGGGTCTCTGAGTGCGCAGCCCACTCACTGCTTCCCACGGGGCTGTCTTCTCACAGTTTCTAAATCAGCTTCTGCAGCTAACTCATCTTACACCCTGCCCAGCACTCCCGCTCCTGCCTCAACACAGCATGGCCCCTCCAGTCAAGGATTCTTGAAAAATACGTGGCACGAAGACAAAGAGACACAGCAGAAGATACGGAGACCAGGTACAGGGCAATTGAAGCAGATCGGGCGAGAGGGTGAGCAGGAGTGAAGATAAAATCCTTAACCACCAGCACCAAGAAACAGACCCTGACTGTTCAGACTGGGTCATGTGCACCTGGTGGGACCTTACCTGTGCCTGAGGACACCCAGCACGGCGGTAGAATGATACAGTGGGGCCATGGTGAAGACAGCAGCTGCATGTGGAGACTGGTTGGATGTTAGAAAGAATGAAGGATGTGTAGAGGGTGGCCCTCGGCTCTGCCTGGGCCGCACCAGCTGAGACTGGGAGGGGGCTTGGAGACTGTTCACTTCAGGACACACGGGGGTGCCCCTGGCAGGTAGAGTGGATGCGTCTGGTCAGCAGTCAGTCCTGTGACTCGGCTCAGGGGAGGAGAGGCTGTGGCCCCTGTGAGTGAGTCCTTTAGTCACAAGAAGCACTTCAGATGGTAAGGGTGCACGAGGCCACCACGGGCCACAGGGCCAGAGAGGCCTTCGCTGGAGGAGGAGCAGAGAAGGTCTTCTATCCAAAGGAGAGAGTTTCTAGAACGAGGGAGGCGCCTCATGGAGCCAAATGTGGCAGAGCAGCTGAAAGAGGGTGAGACAACGTCACCTAAAATTGGTTCGTATGCTGATGGCGCTTCAGTTTGTTATCACATGTGATGGTGCCTTCCAGAGGTGCGGGGCAGGTATAGGCTCCCATGTGGCCAGAGGCAGGAGGAGCAGGTAAGGCTGAGCACATCAGGGAAAAGCTAAGCCTTCCTCTTTGTTTCAGACAGGCTTAGCAACATGTTGGGTCAGCGTGGCCATGGGCGATGGTTCATAAACCTGGGCCCCAGACCAGGGCCACGCTGCCTGGAATAGGTTCAAGTCTTCCCTCTGCTCTGGTCCTCTGAGGCCCCAGATTGCCCTATGACTCCACTGAGGCCCTCCCTAGGCAGCCAGGGCCTGGGCCACCTCTGGGAGCCTCTTATCTAGTGTTCTGGTACTACTAGTGGTCATGAGACCTCAGCCATTCTGACGTGCAAGGCAGTGATGTAATGGGCATGTGTACCTCGCACCAATCTGAGGGCAGTCTGGATGGAAATGCTTTACACAGAGCATTTTTTAGCATGTGTGAATCTCTCTGGCCATCCTCCTGATTTGGGAGTAGGAAAGCAGGCATTAAAATACAGGAGGCTATCAATTAGAATTTATTTGGTCAGTTTGGTAGAGAACTGAACAGCAGATGAGGTGCCCTGGCCCACACCTCACCCAGGGTCACAAAGCCGGTTGGAGGCAGATGTAGGGCTAGAAGCTGGCCACAAACTCCTAGGCTTCTTTTCCTCCAGAGGGCTCCACTCGCTGTGGGTGCCAGGAGCCTGCCTCAGCCCTGAGTCCCGGCAGAGTGGACACTGCCCTGAGTTCCTCACAATTGGATGCAGGCTTAGCACATGTGAGTGCACTGTCAATGTGCATTCTCTGGTGAGAGGAGGGAAACTGAGGCACTTGATGGAGCGTGGGTGGGTCAATTGCTCCGGGACAATTCCTTGCTGTATCCTAGCTTTTATCCAGTTCTATTTCTTAGGACACTAAAGAACATGACTTCCTCCAAATTCAGACTTTTTCTCCATGTTCTTAATTATGTTCAAGTCTATCAGCATTTCTTGTGGGACTTTTTTTTTAGATCCAGTTTTTATATCTCGATTTTATGAATATGGTAGAGTGACCCTCTGATGACCCGTCTTCTCAGATTTTGCTGGTGGAGTTTTGGGGGCAGTACTGAGGGAGAGGTGGCCCTGTGGAGTGGGTGTTTGCTGTTTTTACCTGTTCAGTCACAATTTCCTCCTGTTTTGCTACCAGCACTATGGGTCATACCCTCATCTCCATCCTCAATCCATGTGGTTTGAGTGGGTGACAGCTCAGGGACAGCCTTTATCTAAGGCCCCATCGGTCAGCATATTGTTGTCCTCTGTCCACAATGGCTGAGTCAGGGAGGCCAGTCTGGGTCCGGACTGAAGGAGCGGGGGTCCGTCCCAGGATTTTAACTTGGGACCACTGAGAAAGAAAAGCTCTCTTTCTGGAGGGATGGCTAAGCTGTTAGTCATCCTAAGCCTGCAGGTGACAATATCACTGTGACATAGGGAGAGCCTGCCTGAGAAAGGAGACAATACAGAGGACAGCAAAGACAAGAGATACCCAAGAACAGCATGGGGGCACCTGGTTCACCAAAACCAGTTTCTTAATGGATGCACTATTGGCATTTGGGCAGGACACTCTTCACTGTGTGGGGCCATTCTACATGTCACAAAATGTTCAACATCCCCAGTTGCCACTAGTAAAAGGTGTTTAGTTTTCCTAGTCCTCTTATCTCAGATGACAACCTGTGGCTTTGCAATTACTTGAGTCGAGATCCTCCCCATTTTACTTATTTTAATTTTTTTCTGACATTTTAAAATAAAAATGCCCTTACTGACGACACTCTGTCACGGTTCTTTTGGGTGTCTGGGTTTAGTCTTTAGCATGCTAGCCAGTCTGGATACATCAGAGAACACAGCACTAGCTCAGAGAGGAGCCGATGACCACACACGCGCCCGGCAACATGGACAAATGAAAAGTCGCCTGATTCTGGTCCTGTAAAACAGCCCTGGGCCAGCTTTAGATGTTGGGGCAACAACATCTCAACCTGAATTAGGTCGACTGACAGGACCGACTCACAGGACCGAGGTGAGCTCCTTTGTGGGCTGCGGAATGTGGCCGCCTTTGAGAAGTTAAAAGAACCATCAAATGGAAGTATAAGAGCAAGAGGAAATGAGAAGATGGCTCCAATAACACGGTCAAATCAGTAGGATCTTGACAAGATCCAGAGAGATGGCGACTGGGTCTGTAAGGCTAATCCAGGGTGGGAGCTGGCTTGGGGAGGAAGGGAGGGACTAGGGGCCTCAGTGCTTTCTCTGAGTAGCGCAGGCTTTAGGAGGGACTCTGAGCTCTGCCTCTACACATAAGGTCTGAGCAAGAGGAGAGACCTTTGTCTCAGTGTCAGAAGGGACCTTGAGATGCTCTATCGTTCCCTCTAGAATGGCCCAGGTGTGTTCCCTCAGGTACAACTCAGAGCAGGTCGCTCCTGGCTAACGTCCATCAAGAGCTCCTGTGCCTGTGGACGCAGCAGAGACCCCCTCGGCATTACCTGTGTGAACCACGGCTCTACCACGTACCGCACGTGGTCTTCCACCAGGCATCAGGCGTGGTGCTGCCTCTGTTTCACCACCTATGAAACAGTGTAGTAGCACTGCCCACCTCCTAGGGTTGTTAGTGCGGACAGCAGAGTAAGTGCTGGCTGTCATCATCATTTTAGGACTTCTGCTGCATTCAAGAAAAAGCCAGGGTTTGGAAGTGAGAAATCCTGGTTCCACCACTCATTTAATTCAGAGAAACTAAGTTAATTTTACCAAGTCTCTATCACTTCATTTGTAAAATGGGAATGACAAGGACCAACCCTAGAGGGGGATGTTTAAGGATAAAGTGAGATAATGTTTGTGAAGACACTTTATAAACAAAAGATTTTGGATAGTATTTCAGTCTCTCCATTTGGAAAGCCCCCAGGACTTCACCCCCACCCCCAAGGCACACTTTAGGAAGAGACGGATAGAGAGGCCTCCGGGGGGCTCTTGGCTCCCTTTCCCATGAATCTGGTTCTCCAAGGTTAGCTTATCCCGTTAATGGCCATTTGTGTGTTGTCCTCACAGCTCTGCTGGGAGCTGGCTGTTCTCACCCCTCATTGCTCATCCTGTAGCACCCAGCGTGGCTATTTGTGGGGAAGTTTAAATGAAGCACCCAGCGTGGCTATTTGTGGGGAAGCCCATGGAGCTTCTTCCCTGGCAAAGAAGACCTGGTGATCCCTCAGTGCAAATATGCCAACTGTCAGTGTCGGTAAGAGACAGAGATGCAACTCCTGCTTACGAAATCCACAGGGACTGAGGCCTCAACCAGAGCCCCAGTGCCCCGGTGGATGAGAAATGCAGGCCGAGCGGTTAGTAGCACCAATTGTCATGCTCTTCTCCCTGTGGGCATTAAGCCAGCAAAGGGAAGTTGGTCCTGTTTATTTAGTTAACATGGATTCAGAACATGGGGAGTCAGTTTTGGGATTTGAATGTAAATGGCGCCAAGCCCTGAGGGGTTGCCATGTCCATCTCTAGAGTTAGGCTATCCCCACCGGTCAGACTTGCTGCACTGGCCTGCCAGGCATTCTTTCCTGACAGACTGTGAGGGGTACTACTTACACGTCCTCTGTCCTGCTCTCCCTACTCTCTCGTGCTTGACATATTATTTCCGTAGAGGGCATAGTTTTAGTCCGCAGTTTTTGGAGATGGAGAAGTAGACTTGAATTTGAGTTCCATGAGCTATGTGATCTGGAGCAATTAATTTAATATCTTCTAACCTTGATTGCTCATCTAGCAAATGAGGATAAGAGTATCTTTCACCAGCTTTATTGGGATAGATAGGTGAGCATGTATGTGCTTCCTCACTCACTATCCTCCCCACCCATAACCCGGGATATGTTATCTCATCTTGTACAAGTTCGTTTAATTTTTACAGAAGAGTAAAATTTTCTTTGCTAAGCTTCTTTCCAGCTCGAGTATATATATGACAGTCAAAGAATACAGTCATGCGTGTTGGCTAAGAAGGCAGTGAAAGCTTATTTCAGGATTCACCTGTCAAGTGTTAGGCTGCCAGGGCAGCCCTCTGCCAGGTGTTAGCCTGCCTGGATGACTTGGGATAGGCCCAACCTTTTGGAGGTTGGCAGTCTCTGAAAGTCCCTCCTGTTGGTAGATATGAGGCACCCTCCATCCTGTGCTCCAGAGAATTGCTCAGGCACCCCAAGGGCCTGACAGACAAGGGCAGGGCCATGAGTGTGCTGGTCTGGGAAGTCAATACCAGGCACTCCTTATTGCCAGGAACTTGCATGACTACTAACATGAAAAGCTTTCTCACATGAAAGGTGAGTCACCTGCAGAATGTCCACTAAGCAAGACTTCTAGGCAAATGAGCCCCTGGAGGGAGCTAGGGGTCTTCTGTGCCTGGTCGGCTTGTGGCTTGATTCCTACTGCCCAGCCAGTGGAACTTTGGTAGGCTGTCTGACATCCCCAGTCTTCTTGGCAGCCCACACCATGACGCAGACCCCGTGTCCCCCACAAGAAAGCACTCTGAGGTGGCAGGCGGCTGGCCAGCAGGGACATGGGGTGGCACCTGTCCAGTTCTGCTCCTACCAAGCTGGGTGCTTCCACTCAGGCCCTCTCAGCCCCCGCCCCACCGCCACTGCTCCCACCGCCCAGACACGAGATCTCTCCATGTTCATTTTTATTTAAAGACTTGGAAACACAGGCATCGGTTTGTCATCACTGTCAATTCTTCCAAAATCACATACTGACATTTGTGTATAACAAAAAACATCGGTTTGTGTGTATGCATGTGTGTGTGCATGTGTGTGTGAACTGTGCAAAGTACAAGGAAATTCCCAGCCAGACCGCTGAGTTTATTTGGGGCACTGGAGTCAGGGAAGCTCTTGCCTGGCTCTGTCTCCCCACTTCCCTCCCATGGTCTTCTGTGGCTCAGATGTCCCCATCACCTCAGTGTCCACTGACCTCACTCAGTGGTAGTTAGGGACTCTACTGTGCTCCTCAAAGCAAGTCATCTTGCCTGCCAAATGTCGTTGCACACCCAAGATGTGTAAGTCCCTGGGCCAGGATGGAATGTGAGGGTTTCAGATCAGGTGTTGTTTCACCTCAGTAACCAAAATGAATATGTCCTTTGAGGCGAGGTGGCCCAAAGGAAGGGTCTAATTCTGCTCCCGCTCTTGTCTGCGGGTTAAATGGTGGTGAAGGCTGATGGGTCAGACTGAATGTGTTTGAAAACAGGCAGCCCAAAGCATGGCCCGTCGTGCACCTCCCTGCCCTCCAGGCACCCAGCTTTTGCTCCTGAGAGGATGCCTGCTGGCTGGGCCTCTGGCATCGCTTTCCCTCCCAAGGCAGTACCAATGGCTGCCCCTGACTCTGCTAAGACAGGGGCC
>NW_024354499.1:16837238-16854604 GCF_902729225.1 Pteropus medius
GGTGTGTGTGTGTGTGTGTGTCTGGTGTGTGCTGTGCATGTGTCTGTGTGTGTGTGGTGTGCATTTGTGTGGTGTATACATTTGCGTGGTTTATAATTGTGGCATGTTTGTGTAGTATGTGTGTTTATGTGGTATGTGGTATTTTTGTGGTGTGTATGTGTTGATGTAGGGTTTGTGTGTGTTTGTGTGGTATGTGGTGTTTGTATTTGCGATATGTGTTTGTGTAGTATGTGTTTGTGTGTTGTCTGTGTAATGTGTGGTTTCTGTGGCGCATGTTTGTGCTGTGTATTGTGTGTTTGTGTGGTGTTTGTGTGACGTGTGGTATGTGAATCCAGTCTTCTAAGGGGCCTGGGGACTTGCTGTAGGGAAGGCACTTCACTGGAATAGGTCCCACTGTGAGTGAGTCAGGATTGCAGGTGTACCTGGGACAGACAATGGGATGGTGCTCAATTGTACAGGACCCAGAACCAGATGCTGATACCTTGTGATATGCTCCGTACTGTTTACAAGCTAAAGATACCTTCCAATCGCCCTGTGGGCCAGGTGAGTACACTGGATGGCCGCTGACCGTGCACTACACGAAGCAGTGTGGTTCAGAGCAAGGCTCTGCGGTTGGAAAGCCCTCAGGTCAATCCTTGGCTTTGCTGCTAATTAGCTGTGTGATATTGAGCAAGTTAATTAACCTTTTACTAAACCTCAGTTTTCTCATCTCTAAAATGGGGATACTTAATTCATGGGGTTCTTGGGACGATTAATCGAGATGCTGGCAGATGCTAAACTGCATGCACAGTATAGCTGCCCTGGATGTTTATGGCTGGAATTGTTCAGTGTTCTGAATAGAACACTGAATAAATCCTAGCTGTTACTCTAAAAGCAGGTGTAAAGACAGACTTACACTTTAATTATTTATCAGAAGTCAATAACTGCTGGCCCACCATTGCCTGACGAGATTTGTCCCCATTGGCCCAAGACTCAGTGCTACCCCATTAACTCATCTCTAAAGCCCATCATTCAGACCAAGGGTTGGCAAACCCCTGAGGAGCAAGGGGTCCAGCCCCATACCAGATGCCCCAGCACAAGGTTCCAGTGCCATGAAGAGAAATCCCATAACTTCTGGCTGTGAAAATCAGCAGAGATTGTGGCTGAATGAGACAGAGGGCTGCAGAAGTCCAAGGTGTTCCTCTTAAAGAACCCACGCATGAACTTACTTATTGACAGGCTCATTCGCTTTGAGCTCCAGCACTGAGGCATTAGCTCAAAAGGTGCCAGAAACATACAGAGAGGAACTGAATTATCTGGCTTCAGGGTGAGGGCTGGAGGGGCAGTTTTCTTCCAAACAGAAGGGCTGGCAGAAGCCATTGTTTCTTTGTTAAGCCCTCCTCGACCCAGCCTGCATGCCCAGGTGGGCACCATATCTGAGTCTCCATCAACCCGGCTAACACCATTAGCTCCACCCTGGTGCTTTTCTGAGACCCCACCCCACCCAACTTGCAAGCTCATCCAAGCCAATTCCAGTGGCTCTTTCATAAAGTGACCTGTCTTAGCTGATGCTGCAGACTTTCTTAAAATCTCTCAAAGGATCACAAACCCCAAGCAAGCAGCATCTGGTGTAAGCATGCCCCGTATCTCTTGCTAAGCAGCCCTAAGGCTGGCACTAGAGGCAGCTGGGCTCAGTTAGTAGCTAATCTCTTCCAGGCACCTCCAAGCCCAGCACAAGTGGCAACCATCTACGTATTACTTGGTAGCTCATACTAAGTGGCCCTGGGCAAAGTGCAGGCAGCGGCTGACCTTGGCCTACACCAGAGTCCCTCTCAAGAGGCCCCAAGACCATCATACCCAGTGGCCAGCTACAGACCACAATAGAGCACCACTCAATCACCTTCACAAATGACACACCCAAAGAGCAGACTCAGCAGGCACTAGAGACCAGCTAAAGTGAATTCTGCTCTATAGCGTCAACCCCTGCACAACAATCCATCAGCCTGAGGAGCAATCCTACTGATGTGCCAACAGCAATCAAAGCTCAACTACAACAGGAGAGCACACACAATCCACACAAGCGACACCTGGAGTACCCAGCTCAGGTGACCAGGGAGACTGCGCCATTGGGCCCCACAAGACACCTGCTATGTACGGCCACTCTACCAAGAATGGGAGACATAGCAGTCCTACCTAATACATAGAAACAAACACAGGGAGGCAGCCAAAATGGGGAAGCAAAGAAACAGGTCTCAAATGAAAGAACAGAACAAAGTTCCAGGAAAAGAACTAAACAAAATGGAAGCGATCAATTTACCAGATGCAGAGTTCAAAATATTGGTTATAAGGATGCTCAGTGATCTCAGTGAGAACTTCAACAAAGAGATAGTAAACATAAAAAATAGACATTGAAATAGAAAAAGAACCAGTCAGAAATGAAGACTACAGTAACTGAAACGAAGAATGCGTTAGAGGGAATCAATAGTAGATTAGATGAAGCAGAGGATCGAATCAATGATTTGGAAGAGAAGGTAACAGAAAACACACAATCAGAACAGTGAAAAGAATAAAGAATCCCGCCCCCCGCCGCCTCCAAATGAGTATATTTAAAGGGGCTTCTGGGACAACATCAAGCATATTAACATAAGGGTACCAGAACATCGAGAGAGACAGCAAGGAATTGAAAACCTATATGGAAAAATAATGATGGAAAATTTCCCTAACCTGGTGGAAGGAAATGGACATAAAAGTCCAGGAAGCCCAGAGATTCTCAAACAAAATAAACTCAAGAGGCCCAAAACAAGACACATCATAATTAAAATGCTAAATTTTAAAGACAAAGAGAGAATCTTAAAATCAGCAAAAGAAAAGCACTTAGTTACTTGCAAGGGAGCTCCCATAAGATTGTCAGCTGATTTCTCAACAGAAGCTATGCAGACCAGAAGGGGCTGGCACAAAATATTCAAAGTGATGAAAAGCAAGGACCTACCACTAAGATTACTTTACCCAGCAAAACTATCATTTATAATAGAAGGACATATAAAGGGCTTCCCAGACAAGAAAAAGGTAAGGGAGTTCATCACCACTAAACCAGTATTACAAGAAATGTTAAAGGAACTTCTTTAAGAAGAAGAAAACAAAAAAGATAAAAATGTGAATGATAAAATGGCAATAGCTACATATCTGTCAACAATTAGTTTAAATGTAAATGGATTAAGTGCTCTGATCAAAAGACATATGGTGGCTGAATGTATAAGAAAACAAGATCCTTACAGATGTTGCCTATAAGAGACTCACTTCAGGTCAAAAGATACATACAGACTGAATGTAAAGAGATAGAAAAAGTTATTTCATGAAAATGAAAATAAAAAAAAGCTGGGGTAGCAATACTTATACCAGACAAAATAGACTTTAAAGCAAAGGCTCTATAACAAGAGGCAGAGAAGGACTCAGTAATTCTAATTCAGGGTATTTATCCAAAGAAATCCAGAACACAAATTCAAAAAGACATATGCATCTTTATGTTCATTGCAGCATTATTTACAATAGCCAAGATAAGAAAGTGACCTGGGTGTCCATTGATGGATAAATGGATAAAGAAGAGGTAGAAAAAGGGTGTGTGTGTGTGTGTGGTGTGTGTGTGTGTGTGGACCCACAAACAAACAAACAAAACAGGAACAAACTTATATATACAGAGAACATTTCGTATGGTTGCCATATGGAAGGGGTGTTGGTGGGATGGGTGAGGGGAGGGAGTAAGAAGTACAAATTGGTAATAACAAAATAGTTGCAGGATATAAAGTACAGCTTAGGGAATATAGCCAATAATATTGTAATAACTATGTATAGTGTCAGATGGGCACTAGATTTACTGAGATGATTACCTTGTCAGTTACATAAATGTCTAATTACTATGTGTACACCGGAAACTAATATAATATTGTATATATCAATTGTAATTAAGAAGTACAAAATAATTTTTAAAAAAAAGAAAGAAAGAAAGAGAAGCTGCTTCCTGGGCAGGCCCACAGGCCCACAGGCCCACAGGAACTCAGTCCACAGGCCTGCTCCGGGGTTTCTCCAGGATTGAAGGGACAGTGCGCTCACCGTCTCCCTTTGGCCCAGTATCCCATCAGTTTTGACAAATTTCCTCATGAAGCCCTTGTAAATCCCAAACTCAGGGACCAGATGGATTCAGAACATGAAATATGCTCCCATTCGTTCCCAAACTTGTTTTACCCAGTGCTCATGATCCAAGCTCAGGAGCTGAGTAGACGTGGCTAGTGAGGGAGGTCTGGTCAATTTAATCCTCAGAAAACCCTCATTGTCCCTGCTCCCATCCCAAAGGTGGCTCCAGACCCCAGAGACCAACCCACACCAAGGGCCTAGAGAATACAAGTCCACCCTCTGCCCTTACCTCTCTCTGGGCAACGGCTTGGGCTCAGGGCGAAAGGCAGCCATGGAGGGAGGGGCTTGCTTGGAGGGGGATGAGGAGAAGTTCAGATCCAAGGAGCCCGCCTTTCTGTGCAGTGGCTCCATCCCCATCGCCCCTTGCATCTCACTCTCTATGGGGCAGGACCCTGCCCGGCCATGGATGGACAGTGAGGACACTTCGGGCCCCACTGCACCCTGGAGTGAGGTGTCCACTGCCACCGGGGGGTCGTGGGTGGGAGAGATGGATGGTGGGGAGCGAGACTTCTTCTTGGTGGATGCCCCGGCTAGAAGTTTCAGCAGACCTGTCTTCTTCTCTTTCTGGAGAGAAACACAAAATTGAAATCCAGTGCGTTAATGCTTCTAAATGCCTTTGTTGTTAGCGAGAGGGGGCGGAGTATAATCCTTTTGGAAACTTTAAACAATTTTGTAAAGCTGGTTAGTGGACAAAAGCAAAGCTAAGATTGAAAGCTTTTCCAACCCTTTTGTTTTCCTTCTTTTCCCCAAACCTGGCACAAACGCCCAGACAGACCCAGGAGGCCCTTGGCGTTGGCCGGAAGGTGCTATTCCCAGGAGAGGATGCTGCAGGGGCTGTTCCTGACAACATGCCCACTGGCCATCGCAGGATCATGTTCCCAGCCTTGCAACCTCATTTGTTGTGACAGAGGAACCAGCAGTCTATCTAATTTGGTTTCTCCTCACCCAGTTTTTCTAAGTGGACTTCAGAGCACAGGGCAACCGTCTGTTCACTTTGCCCATCTCAGTAATGTTTCGAAATCCTTGAGAAAGACGTGCTTGGGCACACTTAAGAGAGCCTCAGAAATTCGGCCAGTAGGGGGCGTCGTGCAGCTGGCTTAGAGGTTGCCTCGGAACGTCCCCGTCCCCAAGAAGCCAGTGCTGCTGAGTCTGCCACTAATGAAAATGCCGGCAGCTCAGTGAGTGTCTGGCTCCTCATGACAACTGTCTCCTAACCTGAGACCTTAAAGGGCAGTGCATTGGAGTTGGGAGGACACAGCATGGGTGCGACGGGTAGCATCTGATGGTCCATGACCCTCTTGGCCCAGCTGACAGAGCCTCTAACCCTCAAGTCCTGGCCTTCACCACCTTCCTGGCTTCCTGCCAGCATGCTGCCCCATCCAGCTTTTTTCTGCCCACGTCTTATTCTCCCCACGGAAGGCCTAATTCACTTTTCGTCCTTCCCTCGCAGGCTCCCCTCTAGAATATGTGTTGGGGGCAGGAGCTGGGTTGTTTATCGCAGTATCCCCAGTGCCCAGAATGCTGCCTAGGATACAGCAGGCGCTAAATAATTGCTGGAAGAAGTGAGCTCAGCCAGAGTGTGAGCTCATGACCCTTTCAAGGATGTCCTTTTGCCTCATGAGCAGAGAACAGATTCGATCAACAAGCGCTTGTTTATGAGGCACTTTCGTGGGACAGAAAGCCCTGGCATCACAGCCGTGCCTCAGTGGGGTGTGCAGTGAGTTGAGAGAAGAGGGAGCCACTGGGCCACTTAGCATGTTTGCAGGGAAGTCCAGCCTTGGCTGTATGTTCGGAAAGGGCTAGGTAATTGAGATGGATAATTTTCTTGTCTCGGTTCTCCATGATTAAATATGACTGATCATATTCTTAATTTGATTTTGGCAAACAATGTTATCATGGCTGGAAAACTGTCCATGAAAATATTCTGCTAATGCCTTAAGCATCTGGTTATTACAAATTGCTGTGGAATTCAGTGTCCTAGCAATCACAGTGCTCACAGGATTCATGGAGGATGGATGTAGACAGTTCAGGCACTTGCCTGGTGGTCGTCTTGTTCTGTGTGATGCAAGTAAGAATCAGCTAAAAGGCCCTTTGAGGGCAGCTGAAAAAGACTCACTGGTCAATTTTAGGGGCCACGTCATGGGAGAATAAGAAGTTTTAGAAGATGCAATTTAGGGTTGATCTGGGCTAAAAGTTTATGTTAAGAAAAGCTGGATTTTCTGAGGTTTCTCCTAGAACCAGGATGAAAGTCAGGATTTTCACAGGGCCAGTGAGATGCAGACAATGATGGTCACTGCTTCCCTATACAACTCTCCTATCAGCATTCTGCTGTCTCTAGCTGCGGCTCAAATCTCCCCTCCAGAAAGTGGATCAACTTTCTATCCCAGTGACCCTTTGAAAGGCCAAGGTCTGGTCATTTTGGCCTTGGTAGAGACCCCAAACAATCTGAGCTGTAGGAACAAAATGCTCCTCAGGTCCTGCCGTGGGAGGGAGACACAGCTGCAGAGAACGGTATACTCATCCTCTGTCTTCTCCCCACATGGGTGATGGGGCACTGTAGCCCAGCTGGGATGCACTCTCCTTTGTGAAGCCCTCCTCAGCTCCCTATGCAGTTAAACACCAGGGCGGTCTACCACCCCCTCCCCCACCACAGCTCACAGAGCTGGGCTGACTAGGCCCAGGGGCACAGGAGTGGCCCCAGGTTGGCCATTTGAAAACCCGGCTCTGAAGCCCAGATCCATGGCTTCTGTTTGTCTTACAGAGTTGTTAAGATGACAAATATAAGACTGCTTTTTAAACTACTAATGCATCTCACAAATACTGATTATATTGCTGTTTTCATAATGTGTTTGTCTATTTTTAAGTTTTTGCAAAACATGTAGGGCCTGAACACAATTTTGTTAAATGAATAAAAGCTATTTCATTTCCATGATTCGGTGTCTCACCATTAACCCTTGCCTTGCCTTGGGAACCACACATGGGAGGACACAGGGGCCCTGGCTCTCCAACTTTGTGTACAAAGAACTAACCAAGGAGTTAGATAAAATGTAAATTTGGGGCCCTACCCTCAAAGATTCTGATTAGCAGGTCTGAAATGGAGACAAAAGGAAGTGATTTTGATATAGAACTTAGCAAGCGATCAATAGTTATCTGTGCAACCTGATACATAATTTCAATAGTTATCTGTGCAACCTGATACATGATTTCAATAGTTATCTGTGCAACCTGATACATGATTTCAATAGTTATCTGTGCAACCTGATACATGATTTCAGAAGATTACAGACAGTAATGTAAAAACACACAGAAGGAACCAGCTTCATGGGAAGGTGCTAAAAGAAGGAAACTGCGGTTTATTGAGCACCTACTTAGTGCCCCAGCCCAGGGGACATGCATGAGTTTTAAAGAAGGGCTTTAAAACTGCTACGCCGACCCTGATCTGCTGTGGAGCTGATCAGCCAGCTCCCAGGCGAGGCCGCCTTCCCCAGCTGTGCTTTGAGTGGCAGGGGCTGATGCATGCGGAGGAGAGTAGCAGGCACGGCAGCCATACCAGGCTACAGAAGACTGAGGGACAGGCAGGAGCCGGGAACAGCAGGCAGATGACTAGGCCATCCCAGAAGTTCCAGCTCTCAAGATACACACCTAGATCTGAGAGCTTCCCTCAGTATATAAACAAAACATCACATTGGAGAATAAAAGCTTATGAGTTACTTCAAGACAAACCTATGTATGTTCATACACTCGTGCTCATTCACACACACACACACACATATACGCACACACCCTGAAATAAAAATCATATCCTATTTTGAAAGAATCATCTGGAAATCTAATATTCAAAAAGAGATATTTGAAGATGTTCATTTGTTACTGGAAAACTGTAAAACATTTTAAAAATGATAAATAATAGTTTTTCTGTTGAGATTAAGATAGAGACTTCCCTTGGGGCCTTAATTACTTTACAGAATATTTATCAAAAAGTTAGCAAAAGGAAAAAGACATTTCAAGCTTAAATTAAGAATGATTGCCAGTTAAAAGTCAATTGGAAATTATGGAAAATTGTCTCGGAAATTACAAAAAGCCAAAGGGAATTGAATTTGATTTAGAAAACGTGTTATTAAATTTTTCAGGAATACAGTTCATTTCATTAAAATAAAGTAAACCTGTAAATATGACCTATAAGTGCCACGTTTTTATCAGGTTGTCTCCTTCACTGACCCACACTAAAGGAGGTAGCCATGGCACCGTTTCTTTCAAACAGATTTACCTTAACTCCTTTTTGCTTAGGGCAATATTTAAAATCATTGATCAGGCATGAACTGAACAATGGGTCAGACAGGCTGGGCAGCACACTGACACAAACCTGCTTTGCAAGGCTTAGCCTGGATAACCCAGGAAAACCTCAGCCTGCAGAATTCCAAACTGCGCAGGTGGATGGGTGTGGCTCTTCTCAGTCAGAAGGGTGGCTGAGAACTATTTACCTTTGAGAACAAAGGATCAAACACAATCACACATTTTCACTCTGCCACGTGCACCAAATGACATTTGCATGAGCTGAAACCTAGGAGATATTGGTCATGGTCATGTTCAGATCATGTGTCCACATCTGGGACCATCTGCAGACTGTCCAGGGAAAGCACAGAAACTCTCCTTCCGGGCTGTTAACATCTGGGACAGGGGCCAGCAGGCATAAGAGTGGACTAGGGGTAATATTTAGCTTTTGTCATTATGCACTTTTGTATTGTTTGATTTATGCCAAATGTTTCTTTTTGAGAGGAAACATAAAGAAACAAGTTGCAACCTATTGCTTTGAGCATAATGGCGCTAGATGTGATGAACCAGAGAGAATTTTTGCTACTAATCAATTAAATTACTGACGAGAAGGTGGTGAGGAGGTGGTGTTCTAGGAGGGGCAACTGGGGTGGCCTTGAGAGCTGGGCTGATATGGAGGTAATGAAAGGGCATGGGCTGGTGGGTGACGTGGTGTAGATGAGGAATGAGAAGGTATGGAAGGAGCAAACCTGGCCAAGAGCTGTGCAGTACCTGGTGAGATGAGAAAGGCAGTGGAAAGCATACCTTTGTGGCCTCGAGGGCCACTGAGGAGCCTGCAGTCCACCTGGTAGACAGTGGAAGCTGAGCTGGGGGCCGAGGCAGTGAGATGGGAGGGGAGAAGGGGAGGGACTGTGAAGTGGCAGTGCTTCTGAGAAGCTCGAGTGGGAACTGTGGGGCCACAGACGGTGATGGTAACGAGGAGTTTAGAGGGAAGGTGATGACAGATCCTGCCACAAAAACTGGCTCCATGCCTGTGTGGCATGGCAGACTCCTTTTTTGGTTTCTAGCCTCGACTTTGCGCCAAACCCTATGCTCATTCTCTTTAGTAAGCTGTTAAAGAACATCAATATCCTGGCTGACACAGTAGCCAGAACAATCAAGGACACGAAATGAGTTAGGAAGATGGTCAAATAATTCACAGATGCCACATGAACTTACAGGCAGTCAGGAAACCATGGCAGGCAGCTGAGGCTATAGGAAGGCCAGTGCTTGAAGAGGAGACTCTTGATTTCTCACACAGCTATCGGACTGACCAGCGCTATGCACTCAGGAAGGAGCTGGTGAGGCTGAAACATGGGCAGAAGCCTGGGCCCCCTGAATTTGGCATGATAAGTAATGCTGGGGGCTTTCAGGAGCCTTTAGATATTCAAAATTAAAAAAACCAAGGGAAATTGCATCCTTATTTTTATCGAGTCTGGCCATACCTGTAAGCTTTTTGGCTGGAATTTTATGTTTGAACGGTTTCTTGTTGGAGATGCAGAAAGGATAATTAAAAGCTATGCTCTGTTAAAATTTTGATGGGAAAAGGCGCATCTCTGGTTATGCCTGAAAACACAGTTCCTATAAGAGCAGAGATTGTTAGTATAACAATGTAAATATGCAATGCCTTTTCAGAAAGGGTAGAATAGAAGAGCTACAATAAAGAGGAAGGAGTTAAGCTAATTAAGAGACAAAAATTGTGCATTTAGCAATTGACTATTTTAAACTTTAAAATGCATCTTCAAATAAACTGCACTCGGAAAAGACAGAAAATAAAGATGATTGATTCATGAAAATAATGAGGAAAGAAAGCAGTAGATAACCACATGCCAATCTGATTGGGCTTTCTCGGGCTTTTGTTTCTGACAGAGCTGCCTGATGCATGGGGCTGCTTTTCTTGCTCTTCCCAGGAATGAAACTATTAGCGGTGAAGCCTGTGTTTAGTGCCTGCCTGTGGCATTGTGCTGGGCCCTCTGAAAGAGGGAAGGCGGGAGCTGGAAATACTGTATCTTGGTCCTTCGAAGTGGAGCCATGGGTATTGTGATCACAGCACTTTGCCAGACTCAGAAATGGAGCAAAGAACACTCCGGAGCTGGGCCTCCTGGCAAGTGGTTTTGGGTGACCTGCCAAGTCCAACAGCAGAAAAAAGCTTCTGAAGCGGAGGATACTGTCACCCTGAGGAACTTTAAGATGTACAGCTGCATCAAGACAGCCTTAGAGATAGATGGAGCTGGGTGTCAATGTCATGTATTTGTTGACTCACCTTGAACAAGTTACTTAACTGCTTATAGATTCGGCTTCCTCATCTGTGAATTGGAATATGTACACAGGCACACAACTTATTATCCAGGGAAATATTTCTTGAGAACACAGCTAGATACTGTTCTAAGTCTCGTGCATACGTTAGCCTATTGCACTCTTAAACACAGGGTAATTAACTAGTAAGTTGTACAATCTGGATTCGAACCCAGAACTCAATTCTTAACTTTAACTGCAACTCTACAGATTTGTTGTGAGAACTGAATAAGACAAGGCACACATTTCCAGTATGGCACTCAAGAAGTGGTAGATAACTCTATAAAGCACTGCTCACATTTCCTTTTGTTTGTCATTTCAGAGATGGGCACTGAGGTATCTATGTAGAATGACTGTAGAACTCTGACAGACATTGCGTGATGATAAAACAGTAAGTGGCCAGTCACATGTCACCCTGGTGACAGGGCCAGCACTTCACTTCTCTGGGCTGCTTCTTCAAGATGAGATCTTGACAGCGGCCCCTTCGTGCAACTGGGAGGACTAATAGTGATGACATGTAAGGTACCTAGCGAAGTGTCTGGCACATAGTAAGCTCTCAGCATGGGGTAGCTGTTAGGATTCTGAGTCATGGTGGAAAAGGCAGAGCTCCGCACCCATTCATCTGGCCCCAGTCAGCAGTCGTTACTTGTCAACACAGGCTGGGGTCTGAGGAAGTACAGCACGTCTCGTCATTCACTGTAAAGGAAGATGTAAATAGGACCAACATGCCAGCTACACATCTGTGAGCCTCTGGATGCTGCTTGTGCAGCTAATAGGCTGAGAATATCTTCCACTGCCCTGAAACAAGTCAGTCTTAACCAGTTACCATCTCAGGAACTCCAAACTTGAAGAAATGCATGGGTCTCTGGCCTAAGGCCAGGAACGTTGTAAGAAGCAAACCACGATAAACATGTTGTTTTTCCATGCTTCATTCAAACTTGTTTGCTGAGTGGAAAGTACCAGGTGCCCTTTCTGGCTCTCAGCAAACATACTGAATAAATATGGTGACAATAAAGTGGTGCCAGAACCTGCACTCGAAAAGGGACACGGTGGACCCACCTCATCTGGGCCCCTTGTCACCCCAACTGACATCTCCAGGGCATTTATGTGTTCCGCATTAAGATGTTCCCTCTCTGGGACTTCTTGACACCGTATTAGGGTTTCTTTCGCTGCCTTTCTGAAAGCTGCTGCATTCTTTTTTCCAGCACTGCTCCTTTCTCCCGGACCTGGGTGCAAACTCCTAGACTCCCTGTCTCTCTTTTCTTTTGTTAATGTTCTCTTGCCTGAAGCTGCAACATGGGGTTGGCTCATAAATTCTCCCTTCTACGGTACAGGCATCTCTGCCTCAACATCTTTAATGAGCTGTAGGTCTTTAATCTGCAATTCATCCAGACATTCTTTTAAGCTCAAAACCACACAAATAAAACCATAAAAGACACCAGAAGCTCTGAGTTGGAGGACCAGGGAGCCCCTCTCTGCCCAGCCCTTGTTGGAGAGAGCCAGAGGTGATCATGTCTCCAGTTCCTGCTCCCAGGTGAGCGGCCGGGTGAGCCCAGGGGACCAAAGGGCAAAGAAGGAGGTGACTGAAGCCAAGGGGCTGAGAGTTTGAGTTCTAAGCACGATCTGCAGGCCAGAGCCCTGACACTGCACCACTGTTTCTATCCTGCTCCTCCCTAGAGGGCAGAGCCTGAAGGCAGCCCCGGGCTGGTCAGGACTGTGTGGGCCACACCTGGATGGAGGCCCAGTTTTCTTAGGCTTGCAAATGATGGCAGCCCATGTTCAGCCTCTCCCCAACCTTTTCATTTAGCCACTCTTTCCACAGGCCCTACTTTCTTTTTTCCTTCTGTCAGGTAGGCAGTAACACCAGCATCCCCACACCTTTGTTTAATAGAAGAGGAAATAAAGCCAAGCAAATAAATGAGGAGAATGTTAACTATATAACTGGCATTTTGCATGCCATTTCTATTTTAACGTACCTGTCCTAGTTGGCTTGGGCTGCCACGACAAAGTACCACAGACTGAGTGGCTTAAACAACTAGAATTTATTTTCTCACAGTTCTGAAAACTCAAAGTCTGAGATTGGACTGCAAACACGGTCAGGTTCTTGGTGAGGGCTCTTTTCCTGGCTGTAGATGGCTGCCATCTCACTGTGCCCTCACATGGCCTTTTCTCAATGCATGCGCAGGGGAAGAAAGAGAGATCTTTCTCTCTCTCTTCTTATAAGGCCACTAATCCTATCATCATGAGGGTGCCACCCTCAGGATCTCATCGAATAAATAACTCCCCAAGGCTTCATCTCCAAATACCATCACTGGGGGTTAGAGCTCCGATGCATGAATTTGGGTGGGCGGGGGGATATAAACATTCTGTCTCTAACACTCTGCCCTTACCCCACTCCCCAAATTCCTTTTTGTATACAAACTCCATTGGATACTAAAGTCTGAGGAGAATCCTCTTGGTTCAAAGCCTCCCTTGCAAGCGCAGCACCCAGGCTGCAGAGAGAGGCCCTCTGGCCTATGGAAACGGAGGTGGTGGCTCTGATGATCTCTGAATTACCTTCGGGTCTTTCACCCATTTCCTTGAAGAACAGCTCATGTTTGTAGCCGAATAGCTTTATGGTCCAGTCCCGTGGAACCCAAGAATCTTACAGCCATCCTTCATTCTCTGTCCTCTTTAGTTCCAACCGACAGTGTGTCTGCTGCTATAACCCATCTCTGTTACAGGCCTCTGCCGAGATGGATGGTTAAGTCCATGAGCCACACCTGTGATCCCTCTAGCAAATGGTTGTTCAGCTGCTCCCTTAGTGATCTCTTCAGAACACGGCTTCTGGTTTTTTGCAATATGGATAGGCTAAGAATTTGCCAAATGTCCAAGTTCTGGTTCCTTTTTGGTTAAAAGATTCTCTTTCAATTCAGTTCTTCCCTCTTGCATTTTACTATAAGGAGCCAGGAGGAACCAAGCCATTCCTTCAACACTTTGCTTAGAAATTTCAGTTAAGTATCCAATTTTATTGCTCACAAGTTCCACCTCCCACAAAACACTAGAACGCAGTTCTTAAATTCTTTGCCACTTTATAATAAAGATTGTCTTCCTTCCTGTTTCCAGTAACACGTTCCTCATTTCCATCTGAGATCTCACCAGAATATTTTTTAACCTTCATATTTCTACGAGCATTCTGTTCATGATTATTTATTCTCTTAGAACATGAAAGCTTTCTTTTCGGCTTTCTTCTTTTCTTTCCAAGCCCTCAAAAGAATCACTTTTAATGTCCATGTATCAAGTATACAACTCAAAACTCTCCCAGCCTCTACCCACTGCCTGGTTCCAAAGCTGCATCCACATTTGTGGGTATTTGTAACAGCAGCACCCCACTTCTCAGTACCAGAATCTGCATGTCTGCTCAGGCATCCACAAGCAAATACCATAGATTGGGCAGCTTCAACAACTGATGTTGATTTCCTCAGAGTTCTGAGAGCTGGAAGTCCAAGATCAGACAGCCAGTATGGTCAGGTTCCTGGCAGGACTCTCTCCCCAGCCTGCAGACAGCACCTTCTCCTACGTGCTCACAGGCCTTTCCTTGTGTGTGCATGTGGAGAGAGATTTCTCTTACTCTTCTTCTAAGGCCACTAATCCCATCATGAGGTCTGACCCTTATGACTTCATCAAACCCTAATACGCCCCAAAGGTCCCATCTCACGTTGGGGGTTAAGCTTCAACTTACGAGTTTGGGGGAACATAAACATTCAGTCCAAAACAGTCTTCTACATAACAGCTGTTTAAGGGACATAGTTACCTCATTTACAGGTGAGGAAATTTAAGTTCAGAGAGATGAAGTGGGTAGATCAGGCCTTGGACCCAGGTCTCTGGATGCTGAATCCCAAGATTCCTGTATCTACCATGCTACCCGCCATTCCCAGTGTAGTTGGTGAGTGAGTGGACGAATGGTGGGTTTATTCTTCCTTCGTTATTGGCAACACTGAAGACTACTGGCTGGACCCTCCTGTCCCTCTGCCCCACACACCAGGGCCTGGCTAACGTTCTGAAAGCATTAGTCAGTGTTTGCTGAGTCTCACCAGTCTTTACTTACTGCCCCTGAACACAATCACACCTCCGAGGCTGAACTGGCTTGAATTATCCCATAGGTCCTCCATAGACCAAGCTCTACCTTCTCTGCAAATGTTCTTCTGCTAGCAGGAGGCCTCTCCTTCTCCAGAGACTGGAGGCATTGCTGATACACATCATTCGCTGGTAAGGTACCCACGTTGGGCCATCCCCTTGTTCTGATGTGATGACAGACGCCATCCCGTTTGCCTCCCATCTGGCCCAGTAACCATTAGAAGTTTGATGAGGGTTGTGGTGGTGACCAAGACTAGTAATCCACCTCTATCAGAGTAAAACTTATTGAGTGACAGATGCCAGGTGCCACCCTGAGGTTAATTCAGCCGTTCTGGGAGGGGGAACTGGGCCACTTCCCTTGGGACCCTTCATCAATCAGAGGAATGGAACACTGGCATCCCCAATTCTTCCCATCCTTCTCTTTCCTCCCAGACCCCTGGCCATCATGGCCTTCCCGAGGGCAGAACTGGGCTGCGTGCACTCATGTCCCAGGCCGAGCCAGGGCTGGCACTCCACGAAGGCACTGAGCAAGCAGGACCAGAGACTGGTAGGCTTGTCACAGTGCACATCCAACATCTGCATTGTGGTCCCTTGGTGCTGTCACTCTACAAAGGCCACAGCAGGGCAGTCCACTATCCACCATCAGCAGGTGCTAAGTGAAGGGGGGGATGAGCATGGCTTGGAAGACATGTGGTGGAGCCTTGCTGGGGTATGTGCTGGGCAATGACCTGCCACAGGGTGCCAGGATGCTCATTCTGAAGCTGAGAGAGAGAGAGACAAAGACTGGAAAATAAAGCAAAAGAGAGGTGATGTAGCGCCATGCTGCAAAGCAAGAAGCAGACTGCCTGGGTTCTCACCCGGCTTCCATGACTTACCAGCCAAAATTTCTGTGCCTCAGTTTACTCATCTGTGAAATGGGGGTAACAATAATATCTAACATAGAGAGTTGTGGGGATCAAAATAAGTAATAAGTTAGATGCCTGATGCCTAGGAAATGCCACATTTGTTTGCCATCACTATCAGGATCATTGTCAATATGGTCACAGGCATTTGGCACCATGGAGATATTAGACATAGTGCCTGCTTTTTGTAAGAATACGTCTTGGTTTGAGCGATCCTCGGGTGTCACTCCACAACTGCTTTTTACTGTGTTGAAAATGAAAGGAGCACCTCTTAGCCAAAGGAAAGGCACCAGGATGTAGCCTTTCTTCTAAAACAATGATCTTCACAGGTAGCAAGGTTGAACCCACTCTTCTCACAGGCAGCGATGACATATTTGGCCTTAGAGAACACATCACCCGTGTGGCACTGAGCCGCAGGGGGCTGTCAGCAAACCCAGAGCAGGAACAAGAATTCGTGGAAGATCTGCTTCCCATGGCTCTGGTATGAATGCGAAGGACCTCAGAGATCAGCAAGTCCATGGGTCTTAATCAGTGGTCCGTGGATGGTTTCGGGGGGTCTGTGAAATCCAGGGAATTGCAAAGCTGGGAGTAGGTGTGAATATATAGCCTTTAGCAGGTTCTTAAAACAGTCTACATCCCGTCCTTAAGAAATTGCTGGTTTCATTCAATTGATAAATGAGGAGGCAGAGGGGCGTGTGTGGATGCACAGCACTGACCAGTGGCAGGCTCGAGTCTGGTGGAGGGTGCCCCACACTCCAGGCTGCTCCTTCTCTGCCCATGACATCAACAGGAGCTGGAAAGCAAGACTCCTTGGGGATAACAGATAAAACAGAATTTATTTTGTCCTTAATTAAAAGAGACTGAACCAGAGGGAGGAGTAACAGACAAGAAATGTTCTGACTGAACTCAAGGAAGGTGTGAGAGGTCACAGAGCTAAAAGGGGACCTTGGGTATTATTACAAATTGAGTTTTCCAAATATGGCCACAACACTGTCTCCTTACAAAGTGACTTTGGCACTCCCCTTATTAAGAGCCGTGTTCCCTCCCTGTGTGCCAGGCGAACTTGAGACAGCCTCCATTGACAGATCACAATGGAAATGTCGCTTGGGACCTTAAGGCTAGGTGATGAAGACGCCACGGACTCACCCTTAGAACTCAGCTGCCATGCTGCGAGGAAGCCGAGGCCCATCCACGTGCAGACCACGTGGAGGGGCCATGTGCTGGTGTTCCAACAAACAGTCCAACTGCGGTTCTAGCCAACCACCAGCGTCAACTGCCAAATGTATGCAAGCACACCTCCAGATGGCTCTGGCCTGGGCAGCGCACCATGCCCAGTCTTCATCCACTCAGCTGAGGTCCTAGACACACTGGAGCAGAGACAGACTAACATCCATGCCCTACTCCAGGTCCTGACTCACAGAATCCAAGTATAACACGAGCATAACAAAGTGTTTGTTGTTTTAAACCACTGAGTTTTGGGGTGACCCATTGGGCACCAAGAGTAAATGCAGCGGATTTCATTCTGACCTCTTGTGAGATTTCCCAGTCCCAGACCACGCCTGCACAGGAAGACTG
>NW_024354499.1:16854643-16874387 GCF_902729225.1 Pteropus medius
CACAGTATTTTTGGTAAACAAGTGTGAGATGGAAAAAATGAAAGCACATCCCAACAGATTTTGTTGGAGAAGTTTAGAGAAATATTAGAAACATGTACAATTGAAAGGCAACCCAGGCATTCAAATAATAGATGAGAAGAACTCTGTGAGGAAAGATGCTGAGAACTAAACTTCAATACATTCTTACTGGAAACATGAAGACTTCTAGATAACCTAATACAATCAAACCGAATATCAGGGTCATAAAAACCAATAAGATTAACATTTCACACCAATGAGGCATTCAGAAACTAGAAGGCCCATTATGATTTTGAGGGTTGCCTTAGGAGCGAAGATAGCTCTGCTGATCAGATCGAGCAGAATTAGGGTAGAAAGGTTCTCAGAGGACAGTCTTCAGAACACCCAGGGAATCTAAACTATGCAAGTTCGAATGAATCAAAGAGACAGGCTTTTTTACAGGAACTAAGAAACAAAAAAAGATTAAAAAATATAAGCAAGAGCCACAGAGATGGCAGTGTGAAACTCAACAAGGCCATTACGGCATAAGAAAACATTTAAACTGCTTGCCCAAGATGCTGCATCTGATCAAGCACCTCGTTTCCCTCTGGAAGACGCTGCCCAGTTGGCTCAGAGCCCTTGGTGGGCATTTTCATCACTGTATAAGACACTCAGGGCACCTTCTCCCCAGAGGTCTCTCTCAGCCTTGTAATTATTCAAGTAGCATTTCATGGCCAGGGTAGGGAGGTGAGAAGGCCAAGTATGCAATACCTTGCCAGCAGGGGTAGAGATTTTCTCTACGCAGGCATGGAAAGATTCTTCCAGTACCACAGCCCAGGCCATGGCCGTGACCTCCGCCCCGTGACCTCCGGCTCTGCTAAAGGAAAGGCAATATCTAAGTGGACCTTGGGGTGGAGGTGGTGTCAGCATGCAGGGACGGTTTGCCTTAGGAGTGAAGATAGCTCTACTGATCAGATCAAGCAGCATAAGAGAGCAGTTAGGAGATGCCAGGAAAAAGATCACCAGGGACCCCGGGTGCTCAGGGGCTTTTCAGACAGGCAAACTGGGGCCCACTCCAGGGCAGGCTCAGCAGTGAGCTGGGGCAGCCTGGGGCAGGTGGACGAGTCTCCCGGGCAGGTGGATGAGTCTCCCGGGCAGGTGGATGAGTCTCCTGTCAGCTGCAGGACTGGCCAAATCCCCGCCTCCCTCCACTGAGCTATACAGCCCTCCTCAATCCTTTCCCACGAGCCTCTCACACTCTTATGGCCGTTTGGAAACCCTTTCTCTCTGAAAGCATGCCAGGAAGGCTTTATTCCTCTCTCCTCTGCTTTATGCTGTCACACATCACATGACTATGTTGTTCAGGCTATCTTTAACCTCTGCATTTGCTATTTTACCTCCTCAACAATGGACCATAGGGGCTTAGACTTTGTTGCATTTGTCCTGTATCCGGAGCCAAACACTACTGGTGCCCCAGAGCACTCCATATTCTGAGTGTGCTGCCAACTTGCACTTGACAGACGTCCAGGAGCCCAGTGTGCTCCCATGGCCAAAAGGAAGGCTCCAGCCCAGGCAGGGTCAAGTCTCAACTCCAAGTCCTCAGAGGAGCCTAGACACAGAATGAGGAGCAGACCAGGCCTCCAGGTGGCATCACATTCTTCTAAGAGAGAACCCGTCCTCCCCAGGCAAACTATCACATAGAGGAGGCAGAGTTAAATACGTTTAATATTGTTAAATGAGGGGGGATTAAAATGCTGAAGTTTCAGTTCTTTACAATTTTTTCTGGACTCAGCACCCAAGAAGCTGAAGCAATATGTGAGCCTGTTCCCCAGCCACCTCAGCCCAGTGCCGTCATCTTTTCATTGAAGAAGGCCCCACTAACCCAGTAGGATTTGTAGCATAACATTAATTCCTTTAAAATTGTTTCAGAGGAGATCAGAACAAAAGGCAGAAGGGCAGAGATGAGAAACCAGAATGGTCCTGCTCCCTCTAGGGGGTCTGGGTTGTTCAATGGCTTTGCTCTATTAGGATAACTATGTCTTTGCTTTTGGATTTCCAACAGGCCTCTGCATTGTTTTCTCTAGAACAAACCAGTGCTACCACAAATTATTAGATTAAATGAAATGCATTCAGATGAGATCTCTGAAAAATCTGGCATCCTTCTGAAAGATTTCTGGATGGAACAAGAAGGATTAAATAGTTTATTGTTTACCCAGGTATGCCAAGCTCATGTACTTTCTGAATTTTTTTTAAAACAAAGCACATGGATAGAAACCATTTCATCCACCAGAAAAGCAGCAGCAGGTTGGTCAGTACATACAAAAGGGGCAGCATGCTTCATCAAAGGGATGCAGGATTTCCAAGGTTCAGTTATGAATCAAAGCTATTATTTCCATTAGCACACATGGTGGTCTGACAGCATGCCAAGCACTGACAGGCAGCCCTGAAAGCTCCGTAGGATGATTTGGGTTTTCTTCCTGTATTTGCGTGCTTAAGACAGACAGACTGCTTCCAGGAAATGTGAGATGCACACCCAGCCTGGGGACCACCTCAGAGACGTAGGCTCAGGAGGCCAGCTGGTCGGGTCCTCTCCTGCTATTGCCCTGCTAGGCATAGCTGGGACCCTGGCCAGCAGCACTTCCCTGAATAAGGGCCTTGATTTGGGCTTTCATCCATGTCCAATCTTACGTTGGCCACTGCTCTTAAATTTCTTTAAGGAACCATCATCATGAGGTCATGTGTGATTGTTATCATCACATAAACAAGATTAGAAAAGGATGGACATCTGAAAGAAACTGTGGTGTCAAAATCCAAACTAACTCAGTTCTGCAGGCCCACCTAGTTCGTAGGCCCACTCTGCTCTTCCATGAATTACTAATCCATCCATGGAGGAAGATGGCACAGTCCCAGACCACATTACATGGCTGACTGGCCACATAGCTCTGACCTTCTGGAGAAGTCAGGCATCTACTTTGCCTGTGGTCAAATAGTCTTAGCAAAGGAGAATGTAAGAAAAGTTTAACAAGAAATATTCCCTGCAAAGGGGCAGGATAAGTAATCCATGGGTTATAGGTTAGTTTATCTTCTATGACTTAATTCTTGGTACTATTTTCAACTGGGGATGTGGAAGCTAAGATGATAGGGAGTCAATGGAAAAGGAAGACCCTTTGATCCCCTCCTGGCATAATGTTTTCCCTCTTGACCCTTTGGAATTGGGTGGAGCCATCATCTCTTTCTGAGCAATGGATTGTGGGAAAACTTGTGAGCAAATGTGATGCATGTTACTTCTGGCTGAAACATTTAACTGCTCATGGGGAACTTTCGAGGGGTCTCCTTCCCTCTGCCATAGCAGCCAGCAATGGTAGTGGTGGCAGATACATCAGCCTGAGTCATGGGATGAGGAGACCTGGATTAGTGACTTAAGCTAAATGGAAAAACAAACAAACAAAAAACAAACAAAAATAGGTTTGCATGAAAAATAAACTACTGTTTTGGATGTTCATGTTTTCGGTTTGTTCCTTCAGTAGAGCATAGCCTAGTGTGGTGGATACAAAGACAGTCTGTATGATGAACAGTCAGATCAGAAAGGTAAGTAGCAAAGTAGAATAAGATCAAAGTAGATGTACTGTTTCTGAAATAGATATGCACATCATGCTCAGTCTGTCTTCAGGTTCTAAACTGTATATTTTCCCCCAAATACACTAAATTCTTTAAAAAAATAAACGGTTGTCTTAACTTTCTTTTTATAACTTTGGTAAGTTTTGACACATATCTACACCCGTGACACATCACCACAATTGGGACAGCATGATTCCCATGACACCTAAATGTTTGCTCCTGCCCCTCTGGAGTTCTTTGCTTGCTTCTCCCTGGCCCCCTGAAACCACTGGTCTGCTTTCTGTCACTATAGATTAGTCTGCATTTTCTAAAATCTTATATAAATGAAATAATTCCATACATATTCTTTTGTCTTTCTTTAATGATTTTGTGCTTCATCTGTATCATTGTATGATCAGTACCTCATTTATTTTTATTGCTGAGTAGTATTCCATTTTATGGCTGTACTATAGTTTGTTCATCCATTCTTTATTAGTTCATTGACATTCAGGTTGTTTCCAGTTTGGAGTTGGTACGAATAAAGCTGGTGTGAACACTCATATAGGAGTCTTTGTATAGGCATGTGCTTCCATTTCTCCTGGGGAAATATCTAGGAGTGGAATGGCTAGCTCATAGGTGGTATGGTTAACTTCTTTAAATACTGCTGAACTCTTTTTCAAAGTAGTTGTACCAACCTACATTTCTACTATCAGTGAATGAGTTCTCTGTCTAATCCTTTAAATACTTAACCTCGCTCTCCCTCCACACACACACGCGCGCGCACACACACGCACGCACACACACACACACACACACACTCCTACACATATCAGGAGTAAGTTTTTCTGTAAAAATAAGCACAAGTCTTGTAGAGAACATTCTAGCCATGTCTTCATTATTAAAAAAATCTTTCTGGTCTCTGTGGTCAAGTCAGTTATCTTTTTGTTATCTCCCTTTCCCATCTTTAACGATAATGTAATTATGTTTGTTATTCACACCTTATTCCAGAATGAAGAACCCATCCTGCTCCATGGCACTTTCATCTCTTCCTGAGACTCTCACATGCCTCCCACCATTGATCTTTCTACGAGGGTAAATATTTCTCTAGTTCGAAACCACCAAAGGCTCTGCACTGCACTTCCTTTCGAATCTAGACTCCACACTGTGGCCCATCAGTTCTCCCTGGATGGCCTGCTGACCTCTGTTACCCGCCTTTTACCTCTTTGTTCTTTTTTGCTAGCCAGCCTGGTCTTCCTGGCCTTCTTTAAATGTCCAAGCTTAGTCTCCTCAGGGTCCTTACTCTTGCTGTTCCCCGTGTCTGGAACACACGTTTTCTCCTTGCATTGCTGCCTCTTTTCTTTATTGAGGTCTCTGTCAAAAACACCACACCCCTCCTCTGTTGTCCTGTTTAATTTCAGCTCAAAGCACCCAGGAAGAGATTTGTAAATTCTTTGTTTACATGCTTCTCTGCTCTCCACCCTAATGTCAGCTCCAGAAGGGCAGGGACCTTACTCGTCTTATTCACTCCTGGGTCTCAACGCTTATAAACATGCTTGAGACGCAGTGTCACCAAACAGTTCTTGAGTAAATAAATGTCTCAGGTGCTGGGAGCTCCACGGCACAAGAACTGTTCCATGTTCTGCATTTGTTTAATCTAGACTTAAAAGTCTTTAGCTAAAGACTTCAGCACCCCCGTATCAGTAACCAACAGTTCTATCAGGTAGAAATCATTAAAAACATATTTGAACTCAACACCATCAACCAACTAGAGCTAATTGACATCTACAGACTATTTCATCCAACAACAGCAGAATACACATTCTTTTCAAGCTTACATTCACCAAGAGAGATCATGTTCTGGGCCATAAAACACAAATTTAAAATAAAAACTGTACAATGTTGCTCTTAGACCAACGAAATGAAACAAAAAATTGATAAATGAAAGATAACTAGGAAATCTCCAAATACTTAAAGATTAAACAACACACTTTTAAATAACACATGATCAAAGAAAAAAATCTCAAGAGAAATTAAAAAACATAAAATATTACTTATCAAAAGTTGTAGGATGCAGAGAAAGCAGTATTCAGAGGGAAATCTATAGCACTGAATGCATGTATCGGAAAAAAATAAAGCTCTAAAACAATAGTTTAAGCTGCTACCTTGGGAAAGCAGGAAAAGAAGAACAAATTAAATTCGAGTGAAGCAGAAAAAGAAAAAGAAAGAAAAACGAGAGCAGAAGTCAATGAATTGAAAACAGGAAATCAGTAGAGAAAATCAATGAAACCAAAAGCTGGTTCTTTGAAAAGACCAATAAAATTGATAAGCCTCTAGCTAAGCAAACTAAGAAAAAAAGAGAAGACACAAGTTACTAATATCAGAAATGAAAGAGGGGATATCACTACACATCCTTTGGATATTAAAAGATAACAAAGGAATATTATGAATAAATTTATGCTCATAAATTTGATAAGCTAGATGAAATGGACCAATTCTTAAAAGATGCAAGCTGCCAAAACTTACACAAAAACAATCTGAATAGGCCTCTACTAAAGAAGTTGAATCGACAATTAATAACCTTCTAGTACAGAAAGCACCAGCCCCAATGGGTTCACTAGTGAATTCTACTGAACATTTAAAGAAGAATTATGCCGATTCTCTACAATCTCTTTCAGAAGACAGAAGCAAAGGGAATATTTCCTAACTCGTTCTATGAGGCCATTATCCTAACACCAAAACCACATGAAAAAATTACAATAAAACTACAGACCAGTATCTTTCATGTTCATAGATGCCAAAATCCTCATAAAATATTAGTAAATAGAATATAAAAATGTTTTAAAAAATTATATACCATGACCGAGTAGGATCTATCCCAGTTATGCAAGAGTCATTCAACATTTAAAAACCTATTAATGTAACCCATCGCACCAACAGGATAAGAAGAAAAACCACGCATATCAATAGAAGCAGAAAAAACTGACAAAATCCAACACCCATCATGATGAATCTCAGCAAACTAGAAGCAGAGGGTAATTTTCTCAACCTGAGAAATAACATTTTCAAAAAAATCTACAGCTAACATTATACTTAATGGTGAGAAACTAGGAGCTTTTCTGCTAAGATCAGAAACAAGGCAAGGATGTATCTCTCACCACTCTTCAACATTATACTGGAAGTCCTAGCTGATGCAAAAAAAACAAGAAAAGAAAATAAAAGGTATACAGATTGGGAATGAAGTAATAAAACTGTCTTTATTCATTGATGACACGAGTGTCTACATAGGAAATTTGAAAGAACTGACACACACATACGCACAAACCCTCCCCAAACTAATATACACTATAACAAGTTTGCAGGATCGAAGTTAATATAAAAATGTTAATTACTTTCCTATGTACCAGCAGTGAATAACTGAAATTTGAAATTAAGCACAATGCCATTTACAGTACACTCCCAAAATGAAATACTTAGATATAAATCTAACAAAATATGTATAAGGTCTATATGAGGAAAACTTCAAAATTCTGATGAATGAAATCAAAGAACAAAATGAATGGAGAGATATTCCATGTCCATTGATATGAAAACTCACTATTGTTGAGATGTTAGTTCTTTCCAACTTGATATGTAAATTTAACACAATTCTAATCAATATTCCAGCAAGCAATTTTGTATTGATAAACTGATTCTAACATTTATATGAAGAGGCAAAAGACCCAGAATAGCCAACACGATACTGAAGAACAAAGTTGCAGGAGTGACATTACCTGACTTCAATACTTAGTATAAGGCTACAATAAGCAAGATGAATGGTACTGAGAAAAGGACAAATAACTCAGTGGAACAGAAGAGAGCGCCCCAAAACAGACTTACACAAAATAGTCAACTGATGCTTGACAAAGTAGCAAAGGCAATACAATGGAGAAAATATAGTCTTTTCAATAGATAGTGCTGGAACAACTGAACGTGCACATACCAAAAAGGAAAGAAAAAGAAAGAATGCAACACGGACCTTGTACTCTTCGAAAAATTTATTGAAAAGGGATCACAGTCCTAAATGAAATGTAAAATGCCGAACCATAAAAGTTCTAGAAGAGAACATAGGACAAAATCTAGACGACCTTTGGTTTGGCAATGACTTTTTAGATGCAATACCAAACCCATGATTTATGAAAGAAATAGTTGATAAGTCAGACTTTATTAAAATTAAAAACTTCTGCTCTGCAAAAGACAGTGTGAAAAGAATGAGAAGACAAGCCACAGACTGGAAGAAAATATTTGCAAGAGGCAAATGTTATACAGGACTATTACCCAAAATATACAAAGAACTCTTAAACTCAACAATAAGAAAACAAATAACCCAATTAAAAAGTGGGTGAAAACTCTGAACACCTCACCAATGAAAATATACAGAGGCAAATAAGCCGATGAAAAAATGTTCAACATCCTATGTCATCAGAGAATTGCAAATTAAAATGACAATGAGATAGCACTACACGCCTACTATAATGGTGAAAATCTAAAACACTGATGACACCAAATGCTGCCAAGGATGTGAAGTAACAGGAAGTCTCATTCATGGCTTGCTGGGGACGAAAATTATACAGCCACTTTGGAAGACAGTTTTGACAATTCGCAAAATTAAACACGTGCTCTTAGCGTATAATCCAGCAATCACACTCCTTAGTATTTATTTACTCGAAAGAGCTGAAGACTTAAGTCCACACAAAACCTGCACACAATGTTTATAGCAGCTTCATTTGCAATTGCCAAAATTTAGAAGCAACCAAGAATCTTTCAGTAGGTGAATGGATAAATATACAATGGTACATCTATATAGTGGAGTATTATTCAATGATAAAAAGAAATGAGCTATCGAGCCATGAAAAGACGTGGAGGAATCTTAAATGTATTTTACTAAGTGAAAGAAACCAGTCTGAAAAGGTCACATGGTATATAATCCCAACTATATAATATTCTGAAAAAGGCAAAACTATGGAGAAAAAGATTACCCTTGCCATGGGATGGGGGGAAGATGGGTGAATAGGCAGAACACAGGATTTTTAGGGTAGCGAATATACTCTGTATTAAACTATAATGATGGATATATATCGTTATATGTTTGTCCAAACACATACAGTGTACACTATCAAGAATGAACCCTAATGTAAATGACGGACTTCGGGCAATTATGGTGTGTCAATGGGTGTTCATCAGTTGTAACAATTATATGACGCTCGAGTGGGAGGAAACGCCGACAGTGCGGGAGGCCACGTGTGTGTAGGGGCAGGCGAGTTTGAAAAGTCTTGGTGCCTTCTGCTCATTTTGCTGAGAACCTAAAATTGCTCTAAAAATAGTCTCTTAAAAAAGCCTTTGGAGGATGACATAATAGCAGAAGGGCTATTTTTAGAAGAGGAAACGGACTGAGGTGGCGGAACCGCACAAGTGGACCAACTCCGTGGGATGTGCATTTATGGATGTAAGTGCACATATGTGTGAGTGCATGTGCATGTGTGTGTATGCATGTGCATGCTTTCACACATGTACATGCACGCATATGTGTATATTTGTGTGTATTTATATATTTTTATGTGTATAGACTCTGTAGATTGTGACTCAACGAGAGGATGAGTTTTTCAGCAATAGGTCAGTCCAGCATAGAATAGGCTCCTTCATTAAATAGTGAGTTCCCTGTCCCTAGAGGAATTTTAGCATAACCTGAACGATCCCTCTTCAGGAATTTTGCAGACAGGGCTGCTGGCCTGGTTAGGGGCTGGTGGGTCCATTCAGCTTAGATGACATCCAAATCCCCTTCTAGTGCTAAACTGTGAATCTGGGCTCTCATGTGTGAAGGTCTCTTAGTGACCTTTTGCCAGGAGTACTTTACACACAGGTGCCTTTTCCCGAGAGAAGACTCTGTGAGCATTTACTTCCTGCCTTATATATGTTCACCTCTGGCTCTGGGAATCCTGAAAGTCCAGTTCAGGGAATTAGAGAGCTCTGATGGAGAAAGTGGCCCCAACTCAGGAACCTTAAGCTATATATGGTGAGAAGTGGACAACCTCCCTGCATCTTTCCAGCACTGCTTCGGCATCCTTCTAACAACCTTTGTAGTGGCCCAATAGAAAGATCCGAAGCCGTGTCAAGTTGTTTAGAGAGCTCGAACGCCATGGAAACCAATGATAACACCCTCCCTTTCTGTAAGCCCTGGAAAATTTGTGACTTCTTTCCCACTGCTTCTGAAGTACTGATTTATTACTAAGTTGCACAATAATGAGAAATTTAAAGTGATTTACATCCCTCACAGGAAGCATTTTACTTCACCTGTAACTTCACATAATGAGTTTAAACCTTAGTCCCCAAGTCACCTCGACGATGACTCTGTGTACAGCTACACATGAGAAATAGTTGATAACAGCATATTCATTTTGAAATCTTAGAAAACAAAACCAGCATTGGCAACATCTCTTATACTTTTATTTAAGTAATACTGCCTTTGAGAATTATTAGCAATATTTCACCTAATCAGTTCATAGTTTTCTATGGATATCAACCTGTTTGGTTAATTTCAGGTGTTAACGTGGCTGGGCTATGGTGGCCAGCTGTTAGGTCAAATGCTAGTGTAGATGTTGCCATGAAAGTATTTGTTGCCATGAAAGTGGATATGATTAACATCTACAATCATCTGACTTTAAGGAGATTACCCTCCATAATGCAGGGGTTCCTTATCTCCTTCTCTGTTTGGTTGAAGGCTTGAAGAGCAAAACTGAGGTTTCCTTGGAAAGAAGAAATTCTGCCTCAAGACTGCAGCATCAACTTCCGCCTCAGTTTTCAGCCTGCTGGCCTGCCCCTCATATTCTGGATTCCAGACTACGATGTCAACTCTTTCCTGAGTCTCCAGTCCAACAGATCTCAGACGTGCCAGCCTCCACCAACACATGAGCCGATTCCTCTGGTTCTATTTCTCCGGAGAGATTTTGGTGCCAAGAGTGTTTCTAGAGGAACAGAACCTTAAACGTGAGTTTTCTCAATTGGTTTTGTGTTTTCTGAAATTGGTTCTCTAGGCTGATTAGATTTAAAGGCCCTATGACTATTTTCAGTGGTAAAGAGAGCAGTGATCTTCCTTCGGATGGTGTGACAATGGAGATATACAAACTAACACCATCAGATACACCTCATTGAACATCTTTCTTTTTTTTCATGCCTACAGCACCTGGTCTTCCTAGGTGGTCTCCCATCCAAGTACTAATCAGGCCTGATCCTGCTTAGCGTCCGAGATCAGATGGGATCGGGCGTGTTCAGGGTAGCATGGCCATAGACTCATCAAACATTTTTAAGAGGTAAAGTTCTGGATAACCATATATATGACATCTTAGGAAATTTCTGTCAAACTTGTGAGTATAATAAGATGAGCTGATGGCTTTTAACTGCACTGGAAAAATGCTGAGCTCAGGATTTCAAATTCCCAGCTCAAGTGACACATAAGCGACCTGAAAGTTTTTACATCTGTCCTGAAAGAAACTCTTACCTCCTGTGACCCTAGAGCTGAGATTTCTGAAAATTCAACCCGGAGTTTCATCCTACAAGTGGCCAAATTACCATGCAGACTGAACGCCCAACCACACAGAATGTCTATTATTAAAGTGAGGGCATCGATTGGGAAGGACCGGGATCCTGAAAATTGGAATGGCGACGAACGGTTAGATTCTGATGAAGCTTGAGACACTGAACCCCAAGTCTTCTGTGCCAGTAGAAGCAGCCCCTGCAACCTGAAGAGGTTGTCCTACTTTCCCTGAGGAACCCATTCTGCCCCTGCCGAAGCAGCTGCCCTGCAAGACAATGCCGACATCCTCAGGACCCACCTCCACCACAGCCCTCTGCTTCTAGACCTATAATTAGGCTCAAGCCTGAGTGGGCCCCAAAGGGTGAGGTAAAAGTATGGCCATGAAGAAGTGCGTTATACTGCAACAGAACCACATGACGTTTCCAATTTATATAAAAATAAATTTGGTGAATATGTGTGGGAATGGATATTAAGGGTATAGGATAATGGTGAAAGAAACATAATTAGAGCAAGTTGAATTTATTGATTTTAGCTAACTAAACAGATTCTGGATTTAATGTTATGGCCCAAGAGACTAGAAAGGGCTCTAACAGTTTATTTGGTTGGTTGGCTGGAACATGGACCAAAGGGTCCATATAGTAAATTAGGCTGAAATGCCAAACCTGCCTTGGTATACTGTGGAGAAAGGCATCCAAATCCTTAGGAAGACTGGAATGTTAGAGTGGATTTATCATATAAGACCTGCTCACCTGCCCGGGGATGGGCCGGACACACCTTCCACCGCTACTGTGAGAAATATATTTATGAAGAGAGCTTCAGCATCCTTGAAGAGGTCTGTGATCACTCTTCTATGTAGACCAGACCTTACAGTAAGAACTGCGGCACTGAAATTGGGAAACCTGAATGTAATGGGAGTAACTGGGACCAAGTGGTAGCACTTAATTGCCAAAGACAAGCTGATTGTGGTTACCATAATGGACAGCAGAGTCAAATCATCAGTCAGAATAGTCTGATTTGCGTAGAGCTATGGCACTGGGTGGTTGATCACAGTGTCCCTAGGAAGTAGCTGGCAGTTCACTGAATTCTAACCTGATCTGTCTAAGCAGAAGAGTTCTAGGTCTAGTGAACAGAAGTCTAACTAGAATCACAAAAACAGAGGGTCACGGCATCTCAGTCAATTCCCAGACTTACGATTTACAAGCCCAGAACCCCTTCAGTGAAGGAGAACCCAGGTTCTCCTGAGAAAGGACCCCACTACTTTGCCAACAATTTATGCCCTTAATATTTCTTCCAGCCTTTCCCAAAAGGACCTAAAGCTTTTTTACCAGGATAACTGTGCATTGGGGAAAAGGAAATATCAGATCTTTCAGGGACTATTGGACACTGGCTCTGAAATGGCATTAATTCCAGGAGCCCCAAAATGTCATTGTGATCTACCAGTCAGTGTAGGAGCTAATGGATGTGGGGTGATCAATGGAGTTTTAGCTCAGGTATATCTCACAGTGGGTCCAGTGGGTCCTTGAACCCATTCTGTGTTTTTTCCCCAGATACAGAATGCATAATTAGAATAGACATGCTCAGCAGCTGGCACAACCCTCATGTTGATTCCCTGACCTATGGAACCAGGGCTATTACAGTGGGAAAGGCCAAATGTAAACCACTAGAACTGCTTCTACCCAGGAAAGTAAATCAGAAGTAGTACTGCACCTCTGGAAGGACTGCAGAGATTAGAGCCATCATCAAGGACTTGAAGTTGCAGGGGTGGAATTCCTGCCACATCCCCTTTGACTCTCCTATCTGGCCTGTGCAGAAGACAGATGGCTCTTGCAGAATGACAGTGGTTCATCATAAGCTTAATCAGATGGTGACTCCAACTGCAGTTGCTCTGCCAGATGTGGTTTCATTGCGTGAGCAAATTAACAGATCTCCTGGTACCTGGTTTGCAGTTATTGACCTAGCAAATGTTTTTGTCTCCATCCCTCTTAACAAACCACTAGAAGCAGTTTTCTTAAACCTGGCAAGGCAGCAATTTACCTTCACTCTTCTACCTCAGGGTATATCAACTCTGCAATTTATAATTTATAATTTAGTTCACAGGGATCCTGATCACTTTGTCCTTTCATAAGAGATCAGTCCATTATATTGATGACACTATGCTGATTGGACCTAGTGAGCACTAAGCTTATTGGATACCAGACTTTATGTGTCGGAGAGTGAAAAAGAAATCCAGCAAAAATTAAGGGGCCTTCTACCTCACTAAAATTTCTAGGGGTCCACTGGTGCAGGGCATGTTGAGCTATCTCTTCTAAGGTGAATGATAATTTGTTGCACCTGGTCCCACTAACAACCAAAAGAGACATAATACAAATGGGCCTTTTTGGATTTTGCAGGCAACAATGTCCTCATTTGGGTGTGCTACTCTAGCTCATTTATTGAGTGACCAGAAAAACTTAGTTTTGAGTGGCGCCCAGAACCAGAGAAGACGCTGCAACAGGTCCAGGCTGTTCTGCCACTTGGGTCATATGATCCGGCAAGCGCAATGGGGCTTGAAATGTCAATGGCAGATAGGAATGCTGTTTGGAGCATTTGGTAGGCCCATATAGGAGAATTGCAGCTCAGGCCCTTAGGATTTTGGAGCGAACCCCTGCCATCCTCTTCAAATAACTACTCTCCTCTTGAGAAATAGCTTTGAGCCCACTACTGGGCTTACTAGAGAATGAATGCTTAAACGTGGGCTGCCAAGTTACCATGTGACCTGCGCTGCCCATCATGAACTGGGTGTTACCTTAGTTATCAAACTCTAACGCTGGGAGTGCACAGCAGCATTCCATCATTACATGGATGTGGTATATACATGATCGGGCCCAAGCAGGCCCTAAGGCACAGTGGCCTAAATACCCTTGATCCAACTCCTGCTACACTGCCTTCTCTCTCTCAGCCTGCATCTATGGCCTCTCAGGGAGTTCCCTATGATCATTTGACAAAGGAAGAGAAGACTCAGGCCTGATGTACAGACATGCAGGAACCACCCCAAAGTGGACAGCTGCAGCACTACAGCTTCTTTATGGGGCATCCAACAAGGACAGGGGTGAAGAGAAATCCTCCAAGTGGGCAGAACTTTGAGCAGCACTTCAAGTCCTTGGTTGTTAATTCTGCTTGGAATGAGAAATGGCTAGAGGTGTGACTGCATTGATTCACAGGCTATGGCCAATGGTTTGGCTGGATGGTTAGGGACTTGGAAGGGCCAGGACTGGAAAACTGATGACAGGAGGCCTGGGAAAGTGGTACGTGGAGAGATTTTTATTAATTGGAGAGAAATATGGAAATAAATTTGTGTCCCATGTGAATGCTCACCAAAGGCTGACCTCAGCAGGGGAGGATTTTAGTGATCCCATCTGTGGATACCAGTCATCCTCTTTCCCCAGTCAGTCCTGTCAAAGTGGCTTCTGTGGCAGAGTAAAGGTTATGTGTGGGCTCAGTATCATGGACTTTCACTCACCACAGCCAGCTTGGTCATAGCCAGTGTTGAGTGGCCAATTTACCAGCAGCAAAGACCAACGCTGAGCTCCCAATACGGCACCATTCTCTGGGGTGACCAGCCAGAAACCTGGTGGCAGGCTGACTGCCTTGGACCCCTTCCACCATGAAATGGGCAGCATATTGTTTCTACTGGAATAAACGCTTACTCTGAATATGGTTTCACTTTCCTTGCATGCAATGTTTCTGCCAAAACTATTCTTCGTGAACTTACATAATATTGTATGCACCATTATAGTATTCTACACAGCATTGCTTCTGATCAAGGAACTCAATTTGTAGCAAAAGAAGTATGTCAGTGGGCCCATATTCATGGATTTCATTGGTCTTACCATGTTTCTTACTATCCTGAAGCAGCTGGCTTGATCGAATGGCCTTTTGAAGATTTAGTTATAGTGCCAGCTAGGTGGCAGTACCTTGCAGGGTTGGGGCAAGGTTCTCCAAGAAGCCGCTTAGGCTATAAATCAGCACCCAATACGTGGTGCTGTTTCTCTCATGGCCAGGATTCACATGTCTAGGAATCAGGGGGTAGAAATAGAAATGGTAATACTCACTGTTGCCCCTAGCGACCCAACTGCAAAATTTTTGATTTCTGTCCTCATGACCTTCTGCTCTGCTGGTCTAGAAGTGTTAGTTCCAAAGGAACAAATGTTTCCACCAGAAGACTCAAAAATAATTCCACTGAACTAAAGTTAAGACTGCTGCCCAGCCATTTTGGACTCTCCTGACTCTGAATCAAGACGTAAAGAAATTAATTACTGTGCTGGCTGTGGTAAATGATGCTGACCACCACGGGGAAGTTGGGCTGCTGCTCCACAATAGAGGTGAGGAAGAGCCTGAATACAAGACATCCCTTAGGGTACCTTGTACCCTGTGATGAATGTCAATTAAGAAGTACAAAAACCCAATACAGGCATAATGGCCCAGTCCTTTCAGGAATGAACATTTGGGTCACCCCACCACGTAAAGAACCACAACCAGCTAAGGTGCTTGGGAAAGGCAAAGGGAATACAAAAGGAGTAACAGAAGAAGTTATAAGCAGTTATGAAAACAAGAACTGTAATTGTCACGGCTATTTCCTACTTATTTTGTTATGAATATGTTGGTGCATGTATGTATGCATATATATATATATCATATATATAAAATATTTTTGTTTCTGTCATTCTCTTATCCCCTTATCATGTAACATAAGTCGTACTGACTTTACATCACAGCATTTAAGTTATAAGACATCAAGGAGAAGAGTGAACATCACCTAAGGACTTTGCAACCTTTTCTGGGGAAAGGGTTCATGCGTTTTCAGTGGTACGGAGAAAAGTTGTATCATGTTAGGCAGAGGTACGACTTCACTACTGTCTTTACTTGGAGACTAAGGATGGTTTACAGAGATGGGTATGGGTGCCGAGTTGACAATGGGTAGACTGTGATGGTTAGTTAATTTATGTGTCAACTTGGTTAGGCCGTGGTGCCCAGTGTTTAGTCAAACACTAGTCTAGATATTTCTGAGAAGGCATGCTGTAGTTGCGATTAGCTTCTACAACAACCAGCTGTTTTTAAGTAAAGGAGATTACTTAGGGTATGTGCCTCTGTAATGTGGGCAGGCCTCATGTGCTGAAGACCTTAAGAGCAACCTGAGGTTTCCTGGGGAAGAAGAATTTTTGCCTCAATGCTGCAGCATCAACTCCTGCCTGAGTTCTTCCACTGCTGGCCTGCTCCACAGAGTTTTGGCTTGCCAGCCTCCACAATCACAGCAATGAGCCATTCCTAAATAAATATTTAAATCTATGTCTCCTATTGGTTGTGTTTCTCTGGAGAACCCTGACTGAGACAAATCAATAATTAGTTTTTAGCAGTTGGTGAAGACATTTATTTGTATTTTAATATTAAACAAGCTGAAGTCTAAGAGATTTGTCTAAGGTGATATAAATTGAAGGAGAGAAAAAATAAGTTAGAAGGCAGAAATCTAGCTATTACTGCTAGCTATACAAAGAGATCATAAAGCAGTAACATTTTATTAAGTTCTACTTGAGATTATAGATAGAAAGAGTATGGATCCTCTAAAAAGACTCATTAGCTTTATTTTCATGTTATATGAAAATGTGTCTCATGCTTTATTAAGATGTGGCCTAGAAGGAATTACTAAGCACATAAAATATCATGCAAATAATAATTAAGTCTGCCCCAAGAGTGATGTCATCCTAGAGGGAAAGGATGGTAGAAAGTTGTTCTATCCCTCTGAGGTGACAGAATGCTTTTTGCTCCCACCACCACTGTCTGGGTGCTCAACAAAACAAAACGAAACCACAGCAAACTAAACAATGATGCCAGTGCTCTCTATTCTTTCTTGCCATCGCCCTCAGTTATGTGACAGAATGGAAAAGCACTTGCAAGTTCTTTAGAACATTAGAGAAACATTAGAGATGTCCCCTCATGCTGACATTGTTTGCCTTCTGGGAAGGGCAGCCTGTTGAGGCCACTCTGTTTGCCTTCTGGTAGGGTTTATGGGGTGTGTATATGTGTTTTTTGTTTTTGGTTTTTTTGTTTTTTGTTTTTTGGTTTTTTTTTGAGCTGATTCCATTAGTTGAGATCTTCTGGGTGTGGAAGACTGGAAAAAAATATCCCATGTCTTTATGAGCAATGTGAGAATATGGCAATAAAAAAGGAAGGTGGTATCAGTGGTAGAATTTGGCAAAACAGAATCTGAATTTGCTGTGGGAATCAAATGTGCCCAGTGGCTCATGGTCATTGTAATGCCACTCAAATCTCTACTTTGTCCATCACCGGCCATGCTGTCGTATTCATCTCTTAGTGTCCAGGAGCACTGTGTCAGCAGAGGGTAAATTCCCCCCACAATCCTGATTAGTTATGGTGAACTTTGCCCTCTAGGGGTGGTTATAGAACTCCCATGGCAAGTACAGGTGATTCATAAATTCTTTTCCATTTCTAGAGTTTATTACTATTTTAAAAATGAATTTTGGTTTAATGCCTTGCAGTTGAAATCCAACTTCTGACTAAAACAGTTTTCTTGGGTTCCATCCATCATTCAGGTATGAAAGTGACACCTTAAAAAATGCTTTATATCTGTGTTTCTTGGTGGACACAGGAAAAAAATGAACTAGGAAATAAAACCTCCAGTCATTGAGAAGATGAATAAATACCATTTCACAAATGATCTGGCAATGTTAAGTGTCTTTTTTCTAAAACTGCAAAATCAAATCCCCTTTTAATATTTTATTAGAAGCCTCAGGGATATAAATTTTATATCTGTATCTATCTCATAATTCTTGGGATCTGGCCCTTGATGAACTCTCAAATTCTTAACAATGATTTCTAATTTTTTGTTCCAAATATTATGTTAAGCATTATGAGATTAACTTATTTATTCCTCCTTAAAACTCAGGATGGTAGATGCTATCATCTCTAGTTTGCAGACACAGAGACTGAGGCATTGTAAGGTAAAGGAGCTTGCCTAAAATCTCACCGTTGGTAAATACAAGAGCCCTGATTTACACCTGGCAGCCATGCCTCAGACCTGGCTCTGTGTTAATTAATTGATTTGTGCCTTCTTTCTCCAAATTCAAGTTGCACTCACTATTGAAGCAAATTTGGCTCCTGCTCCCTCCTCTCATCCCCAGCTAGACCCTGAGTGCTCAATGCCACGTGCCCCTGGGCACCCAATGGGAGAAGCTGGCCAGTAGCAGCAGAGTAGAGGGACTGGGCACTCACTCACTGGTTTTATTTCTAGTGGTTATTAGTTGCCTGGCCTTGGACAGGGCACCTCACCCTCAGGACCTGCATGTTCACTCTTGTACCCTCCGCAAAGCCAAGATCTGGAAGTGCATTGGATGGAGTCTCATCCAGGACAAAGTCCAAGGGTTTCTGTAGGAGAACTGGGGAGCGGGGAGAAGTGGCCTGGCCTGTGGTGCCTCCTAGCTTTCCACAGACCAGGGTGGGGCCACTGTCCTGTCCCACTAGGGGGTCTGTGCTCTAATGGGCGTGAGGAAGAAGTTGTTGCCCTTGTCACCAGGAAAGTGACGCTTCAGCAGCATGCCCTCTTCCAAAAATAAGTTGCCCATAAAACTTCAGAATGCTGCTGTTTTGACAGCTGGGATCTGTGCTTTCAGGATGGGTTCGTTTTCAGCCTGACAATTACTCATCAGCCAAATGTCAGCTTTCCTCATCCCACAGAAGGCAGCCCAACTACAGGGAGTGGAGGAGAAGGTCTGAAGTCACAGCGCCCACATCAGACAGAAAGGGCCCCTCTGCCCAGCCAGAGCGCCAACACCAGTGCGGGGGTCAGGCAGAGCCGCCCAGCATGAGTGTCCCTGGGAGGAAGCGGGCCACAGCTGACCAGCTGATTGCCAGACTCCACGGTGACTCATTCCTGGGGCATACAGGGTTTTCAAAGCACACAGGGATGTGTCACATGGGCCTGTGGGCCCAGTGATGCTTTACGAGTCATCCTCGTCTGCTGTGGCCACACGTGAGACTCAGCTCTGGTCTGAGGGTCTCTGCATGTTTGGGCCTGACACCAGCAAGTGAGCCAGGTGCAAGCACTCCTTCAAGAGATCAGTGTGAGGACGAGGCCGTCTGTGGAATTCAGTACTGGCGAGGTCAGACCCAGCCCATTCTCACCTCCCATTTAATGTCAACAAATGCAGTGGAACACCACCCCACCACAGGTCAGGCTGGTGGGGCTCACCCACTAGTGTGTGATGGCAGGAAGGCATCTGCCTGTGTCAAAACTGGAAACATACTGGCAGCAACTGAGATGTTGGTCACAGAGCCCACAGCAACCTCTTTCCCAGACTACATTTTCGAAACAGCACAAGTAAAGGCTTGCTTACTGCAGTGAGCCCCATGGGAGAGAAAATAAATTCACATACCAGTGACTCTTCACTTTAGAAAAACCTGCTAAAGAACTTCATTCTCAAGATTTCCTAAAGAACTTCATTCTCAAGATTTCTTTAGATTGTACATTCCTGGGTTTTCATTAAAAATATAACCATAATCCTATATATATATATGTGCCTTTTTATCATC
>NW_024354499.1:16874651-17179702 GCF_902729225.1 Pteropus medius
TATACATACACATATATATATATGCATGTGCGTGCGCACGCACATACACACACACACATACATATATATACACACACATACTTTTAAATGGGTGAGGTGTAGATAATAAAGAACAAGTTTATCTGCAAACATATTTCCTATAACATCCTTGCTATGGGCCAGGCCAACATACATACTGTTGTTATGGGTCAGTCTGTGAGGTCTCCTGTTCCTTTCAGACCAAATCAGTTCCCCAAAGCCTTATAAAGGTCATGCCATCCACGTGGATCTGGCCAAGTGGTTCTGTCACAGAGGCTCCAGCTGCAGCTGAGTCCAATGTAGAACCAGAAGGCAGACACTCGGGTGCACATACCCTCTCTGGGGCCAAACTCATGGCCTCCTGCCAGCAGCTACCCCAGACTTCTCACTTTGAGACTCCTGAACAAGCTAAACATACCTGCTGAAGTTATGGCCTCACATGTACTGGAGAGACCACCATGAATCAGCACATGGAAGCCAAGACAGCACTGACATAGAAGCTGAGAAGCAGAGTTCTTATCCTGGCTCCACCGCCAGTGCTGTGTGACCCGACAAGTCTCTCAACATCTCTGAGCCTCAGGAGCACCACTGAAAGTGAGTTTAATGAAAAGATCTATAGTGGTTCTTTTCAGTTACAATATTCTATTATTCTATGAAACTAAAACTATCTCATCCATAAGCAGAAAGTTAACTTTATTCTGACCCATAAAGCAAAGACTTTCTCATTAGTCACGGCAGTGAAAACTCATTAGCAGCAGTTTTTCCAACTATCACTAGATGCCTTCTATGAGCAAGGTGCTCTTCAGGGCCCTGAGACTTTCTTGAACTACGTTTTGCAGCAGGACTGAGCACACGCAACAATTGTTTCTCCCAACATTCTGATGCTGCTGTGTGCCATGCAAGCTGATCAGGTCGGTTTTGTCCTATGTATTCTATTCAGTCTAAATAAAATGTTGGTCTAAATACACTAAATTGGTCTTGTGGCCCATGAACGGGTCATTTTCAAACATTAACAACAGGAGAGCATGACATGAAGAAGAAGCGTGACAGTAGAAGAGTCACAGCATGGGACACAGTCCACTGAAGAGGAAGAGTAAAGACAGCCAGGGGCTCAGAGCTCAGGTAAGGGAAAGAGCACATCCTGTGTCCTTTGATCAGGTCTTAAATTCCACCCTCTGCCCAGCGCCAGACAACTCCAACTGCTGAGCAGTGAGTGGTTGACATGAGGCCCTTCAAGAGCTGCTTTACTGCCTCCTGGCTGCTCACGGGCTCCTCAGCCTTGAGACATAACCTCTGGCCTCTGCGCAGGCTGTTCTCTCAGCCTGGAAGTTCCTCCCACCTGTCAGACAGAGGCTCTCTCAGGAACTCTCCCAGTCTCCCAACCAGGCACCCTTCTCAGCCCCTTGGCCCCATCCCCAGGCCTGTCACATTCTATTGCAGTTGCCTGCTTACCAGTCCCATCTCTGTACTAGACTGTGTCTCTCTGAACAGGGCTGAAGCTTCCATCACTATAGACCCCAGGGCCTACCATGCTGCCTGGCTCATACATGTGCTCATTGCAACAGCTGAGTGAGTACTTGAGTGACTTCTAGCTAGGTGGCCAGGAAAGGCTTTAAGGTCAGATGCTCATGGCTGTAGGATGGCCATGAGCTTCTTCTTCCCTTCTGAGCATGTCACCGCTGCTGATCACTGACTGTAGTCTCTGTCCGGGTGGCCAGGAGCCCCGTTGGTCAGAGCTTTCTCTCACAAGCACATGCTTGGAAGATCCTGGATCAAATTTCAGCAGAGCCACGCACTGTGAAAACACACAGGCACTGATGTTTGGGTCTCTGTGAACAATGGGGCTGGGAGCTCCATCTCTTCTCCAGGGAAAATTCAATAACAGAAACAGCCTGCAGAATACCGCCAATTGCTTAAAAAACCCTTTTGCTGTACTTGGACATGTGCATATCTAGATGGGCCACCCAGAAATAGATTTGAAACTGACCACTGTGTTCTCGAGGTTGGGAAAAATCTGCTCAGTCATAGTCATGGTGGGGCAGGGACATTGCAAACTGCTGGCTCAGGGCACACACACCACACAGTTTGCCTGCTTGTGAGGAACGGGATTTAAACAGCCATCGTCTCAGCTCTTCTGCCAGAAATAGCAACTGTGGACATTTGCACCTTAACTGTAAATTAGGAAAAATTCAACTGGGAATATGGAAGGGTAAAACAGTAACAGGTGCTTTTTCAGACCAGTGCTTTATTATTATAATTATTATTTGCTTTGTTTGAAAGGTGAGAAATGAAAACTACACATAACTCTTGGAAGGATGATGTACTTGTCTACCAGTCGGCGTTTGACACTGACGATTGCTGCTGTACCTATGGACACTTAATCTCATGAAGCCCATCTCATTTCCTACTTGGGAGCACAGCATAAACTGCTCCCTGTGCTGCGAGGAGTCTGCGCCCAAGCTCAAGTACAGTTGGGTACAGGCCGCTGTTGGCCTGTGCATTTCCACTGCCAGGCCCAACCTCGGGAGCGGTCTGAGCTAAGCTGACATATCTGTTGCTTTCCATCGGGTAGCAGGGCTTCCCTTCCAAGGTGCCTTTCAACAGGGACACTTCGGGTGTCCCCTGGACTCAACTATTCTTTGCTGATGTAGAAGAATTGTTAGCAGAGAATAAAGCTTGAGTTTAAGCAAAACACCTGCTAAATGTTGAGAGCAGACCCAGGGCTAGTTCTCATTAGTGACAGACACACTTAGGAGGGCAGAGATGACAAACAATGTCACTCTCTACGTAGATTCCTCCAAACCTGACTCTCCTTAGTAATGAGCCACATTGAAGCCAGCCATATCCGTTTCACAACTAGAGAGATGAAATTTTGGGGCAAAAAAACCCAGAAATGTTTACAGAGCTATTATGGCTCTTCCCTTTTCAAATCTGTCCCATTTTTTCTCAGCAGCTCAGAGGCCTACAGGATCTTGTCTTCCAGGGAAAATGTCCCAGTGAGAGGGTGGGACCATACCCCACTTCTGCCTCCCTACAAGATCCAGCCACATCTGCTAATAAAGCTGCTGGTGGAAGGAAGCAGATCAAGGCATAAGCGATGTTCAGAGGAAGGTGTACACAAAATGCAGAGTGATTATTTCACTTCACGCCCAGGTACTATGATGGTCTCAAGGAGATTTAAGCTTTGTCAGCTGAGAGCTCAGCAGCAGTGGCTGTAACTGGGGCCTCTTCCACACCAGTTAGCATGGGAATACTATTCCTCTGGACTGAATGAGACAGGTGGTAAGAAGGCCTTAGCCTTGGTCCAGAGGCCCTGACGAGTCTGGTGTGCACATCTTTGTCGGGTTCCTAGACTCCCGCATATACAGGGTAGTGAGTAGGTGGGTGTACCTCCAGGGGATCCTGGGCTGATGGACTGAACAGTGAAGGCTGGTTTTGCTATTGTCCCCAAAAGACATAAGAGGCTGTCCTCACTTTGAATATACCATCTAGTGTCGAGGGTCTCATCTGAACCCTGGCTAGCACACTCTAATCAAAAGACTCGTTTTATACAGAAAGGTTTTAAAAGAGCCACAAAGTGAGGACAAGAAGAACATGAAAATAAGCCTTTCATACAACAAGGCTGATAAAAAAAGTGGTTCCTTGCTGAAGATTTAGGCCTGCACTGTCTACAGAGCCACAGGCAGCACAGGGGGCCCTGAGCACTGGAACTGTCTCACTGACTTTCTCATACGCTATTAAAGACCGAATGTGAAAAAAGGATATATTTTCCAATATTTTTGGATACTGGGTTTAATAGATTATACCATTAAAATGAATTTCACCTTTTATTTTTAAATTATTTTTTAACTTTTTAAAAAGGTGACTGCTAGAAGATTTTAAATTAGCTATGTGGCTTGATTTATATTTTTATTGGACAGCACTGATTTAGAAATCTGGATTCTAATCTTGGCTAATCCAATGTCTAGCTGGGTGACAACTGAGGCGAGCCCACTGGACTCAGAGTTCCTTCATGGTTAAAAGAAGAGCCGGAAATGCGATGCACACCAACCACCAGGCTGGCATCCTCTTTTCTTTTCTCCTCAGTAAACAGGCCTGTCCCATGTGGTTGAACAGGTTTTGGCCTGCACAAGGATGACACATTGAAGGGAGTGGGCGCTGTTCGCACTGCACATAAGTAGATTTGTATATTTATTATTATAATATCCTGGCACACGGCAATAAGTATGTCGTTCTGACAAAATGAGTATATTACAATGATTTCCCAACAGATGGAACTAAAGCATCTTGAGAAGAAGACACATTTTGGTGATTTGCATAAAAACTGTAGTTGGACTCTGGTCAACACTACCAGGACTTGAGGCCTGCCTGAATTCTACTTCAAGGACCAGCTGCTTTGCTGGTTTGGCCTCCATGTCTATCATGTGCCCCATGCATCTGAGGGCAGGAACTCAGTGCCCACATTCAAGTCTTAATTGTACAAAGAGTTTAAAATAACCAGCTGGGTCTGGGCCAAAGCTCACCCAGGATGGGCCACTTACCTTTTCATTTTTCTTCTCATCTGGTTTGCATCCCGTGTTGGTGGGGCTGGATGTTGACAGGCCACTGATGGCCCCCCCTCCAGCCTCCCCGTTGAGGTTGGCAGCATTGACGTTTGGAGGTGTGATGGCTGATGCTGCTGACATGAGCGGGATGACTGATCGGGGGCATGGGACCCCAATGACGGTCTGCATCGGGGACTGGTGGATGTGCTGCGGGGACACCATGGAGTGGGGCCTGAGGCTGGCTGTGGGCAGGCGGGATGGGGAGCTCTGGCTGCGCAGGGGCGACACTGTGGCGGTTGGTCGGTCCTGAGCCTGAGCTGAGTGGGCAGCTGGAGCATGGGGTTGGAGAGAGAGCGGGGTTGAAAGGTTAGTTTGCAACCTGCCATGCAGTTGTAATGGACTCTTTCCTGGGATTCGTCTGCCCAGTGCTCAGAGCCTCTCTCAAGTCTCTCCAGAACTGGGCACACTTCACAGGTAGAGGGCCTGAGGTGGAGCACCCCTGAGAATGCACTCCTGTCTTTCTGAAGCCCCGTAGCTGCGGATGCGCAGAACGACCCTCCCTCAGGAGGGGCATAAACATCGGGTCCCAGATGGCCACAATCAAGAACGCGTCCCAGTTTTCTATAAAGTCTTATAAATGGTTTTCTCTGCAGTGACAAACTAATAAGCTCAAAAGTTTTTTTTTTTTTTTTTAAATCACTCTTGTTAAAATGTTCATAAAAGTAAAGCCTGTGGAAGAAGTAAATCCTTGAGGAAGCCTCAAGCTGCCCCGGAGTTATTAGACACCACTGTAAGGTGGTCATTGTCAACAGCTCGACTTGTTAGTCTAGACTCCAGACTATAATGGCTCAGTCCTTTGTTTCTCACACTTGGTACTTGACCTGGCTGAGCTAGGACTAAGTGCTGGAGACTGCTTAGCCGATGCAGATCCCAGGAGAAAGCAAGCTGATGTTTCTCTCTCCGCGGCACCCTTGAGGAAAGCATCCGCCTCCCACCGCAATTGGCCTGCACCTGGAAGCCATGGTTTCCGGAATAAGAGCCTCACAACTACAGATCCACCCACCTGCTGCCAGTAAAATGCTTCCTAAAGATGCTAGGCGTCTCAAGGCAAAACATTTGTAAAAATCTGTCATTTGAAAAGATAGCTCCTCCACCCAGCCTCCTTCCTTTTGACAGAGTGTGGGAGGAGCCTGCGGTATCTAAGGAGTGATCTGCCTTCTCCCAAACTCAGGCCACGCCCTGTTTCTAGGAGGTGAAATACAGAAAGGCTGATTTATGGTTTTAAAAAACTATTCAGGGTTTGGGATGGGTTTGGATCTTCACTCAACTTGGCTCCTTGTTTCAAAAAGAAGACCAGGTTAGGCAATTATGCAGATTGATGAAGCCACTGGGGTTATTTAATCATCCCCAGAGGTAATCTGTGACTTGGTCAGCACTCCTGGGGCCATTTATCTGCCTCTTCCCTGCTGTCTGAACTCTCCTTCACCCCAGCCCACCAGCCCTGGGATGAGAGGTGACAGCTCAGCTAGAGGAGAGCAATCATGCTTGGGCCCTAGAACTGGTCTGCAGGGGCTGCTTGGCCCTGCTGGAGGGCCCACATAGCTCACATCTACCTCTGGCTGGCTCCCACATCACTGCCACATTGCCTTGCTAAATCGCATGCAAAATAAGAGAGGGTGTTCCAGAAAGTTCTAAGCCTAACTGCCATGCATTCTCTCTGACATCAACTAATCTCACCCCTTTTTCTTCTCAGCCACTCTGGCCCCCTAGCTGTTCCTCACACTTGCAGGCTCTCTCACCTCACTGACTTGGTGCCCGCTGAGTCTACAGACTGACCTTCCCTCAGACAGCTGCATGGCTGGACCCTTACCAGCTCCCAGGCAGCCACCTTCTCGGAGAGACCTGTCCTCACCGACCCACTGAACAGTGCAATCTGCCCTTCTACAATCTCAGCCTCTCTTTCCCCACTATAATTTTTCTTTTCTCTAAAGGCACTTATTTCCTTTTAATTGTCTTTATAATATACCTCTTTATTGTGTACTAATTGTCCATTGTCTGTCTCCCTCCACTATAATGCATACTCCATGAGGGCAGGACATTTGCTAACTTACATATTCCAAACATCTGGAATGGTGCCTGGCATGTAGTAGATGCTTAAAATTTTAAAAATATATGAATCAGTTTTTGAGAAAAGAGAACCTCACCTACAACAGCTCTACAGATTTCACAGAATTAAACCATTGGAGAAGAAAAACAAAATACTCTATAAGAAAGAGAAGCGTGACACATTACATGGCTGGTAGGAGAATTTGGGATTCCATTGATCTTTAGTAGGATTCACCCTCAATTTCACCCTCCATGTATCACTCAGCCTGGTGCTGACCTAGAGCACTATCCCTCTAGTGAGCCTACTAGTTAACAATGCCAAAACAACCTACGCAACAGATATAGGCAGTTTGAAAAAAACGCTATTATTCCACAGTCACTGGTGTCCTCTTTCCTCTTTTTAAAGCTTTGGCATGTTTCAGTAACTCTGGATTCCATTAACCCAAAATTCCATTAGCCCATGCTTAGTTCAGTGCTGTCCCCAGTACCTAGAAATGTTCCTGGCATCCAGTAGGTGCTTTATAAAAAGCAGTTGAATGAATAAATGACCTAATTTATCGTCACCTTTCTCCTTTCTTTATTTTCAGGTTTACCACTTCCTACTTCCTGGGTGAAATAAAATACTGTAAACTCACACAGCTTCAGGCCAGTCTCTCTCTCAGCTCATCCACATCTAGACCCACTCTTCCCTCTAGTCTCGAGGGTACGGCTCCCACCAGGTCAACCCCCTTACCCTCATCTCGTTCCTCTCCCCTGGCTCAGCCCTTTCTCTCTGTGTATAACGCCTCTATTAGCTTTCCTCCTGAAATTTACTAACCAAGGCAAGTCTCTCCCATTTAAAAAATTCTCCTACTTCTATAATTTTTTTTTCCAGCTAGTATCTCCTTTCTCTACCTTTTTTTAATACCTAATATTCTTGAAATAGTGTCAACACTGGCTCTTTCTTACTTTTCATTCATTTCACTGTATGATCTATATTTGCTCTCAGGGCACTTTTCTTCTGTGCTGTGTGTTCTGGATAAATTCCCTTGTATGGCTTTCTAGTGTCACTAATTTCTATATTCAGTCTAGAGTTTATGACACCCACAGAGGTGTTGTATTTAAATAAATATATTTTGCTCTTTCCAAAATTTCAGGTTGATTCTTTTTTCATGTCCAACAGTTTCTGATTCATAGCTATCCATATTTTTTTTCTTCATAAAACTCTGTTTTTTCTTTCTTTTTTTGGAGAGTAGATGCTATCCCTCTTTTTCCTCTTAGAGGATCTTAAATATACTGATATCAAAGGCTTTTTCAGATTTCTCTTTTATTTCCCTCTTATTTCTTAAGTTTTTTGGATATCCTTTATGTATTAGTTTCCCTGTGCTTTGAGATTTTAGTGTGTGGCTCATCTCGATTGTGTCTTCTTGCTGCAGTTTTCTGTCCTTTCATGGTCCTCTGGGACCTCATCACAGAACCAAATGTAATAGACTAGTCTGAGGTCTGGTCTAGTGGGGATGGTGCAGATTTAGTCCTCAGGCCAGAGCCAAGCTCAGCTCTGTACCCAGTAGGGGTTCTCTGTTCTCTCCCATACCTTGAGCAACAGCCCAATATTGACCATTCCTCAGAAATAGGCTGCAGCTATTAGAACTAGTGTGACTAGTTCTGGTCCCCTGATACTCAGCAGGGGCTCCCTGTTAATATTTGACTGCAGGAGTTGAAAGTCAGCCAATACCACCTGCTTTTCATTCTGAGCCCAGTAAGCCAGCACTTCAACCCCACTTGCTGTTGTGTGTTCCATTTTGTTTAGACCTATAGAGCTGACTTTTTAAAAAATTAAAAACAAACAAGCAAACTTCTCTGTGTTTAGAACAGAGAAAGTAGGAGACTTCTACATAAACTCACTTTTCCGTACTGTTCAGTTCTTCATTCACATCCCAGTCTGCTGAAATATGGTTTCTCATGTCATCATTCCATCAAATATTATCTGGATAAGATCAATTATGACTCTGCCTGTCTTCAGAAAAAGTACATATTGATCTAGCTGTTTATCTTCACACCAATATCACACTGACTTGATTACTATAGCTTTATAACGTCTTGAAATCAGTGTTATCCTTCCAAATATGTTGTTCTTTTCGAGATTGTTTTTGGCTACTCTATTGGCATGTAAGTCCTTTACATGCCAATATGAATTTGAGAACCAGACTGTCGATTTTTGAAAAAAAGTTGGGTGGGGTCTTGATTGGTATCCCATTGAATCCATAGGTCAATTTTGGGAGAGTAAACACCTTCACAATATTAATGAATGAAGTATCTCTCTTTACCTATTTAAGTCCTCAATTTCACTTAGCAGTATTTTATGTTTTCAGTGTACATGTCTTCCTCATTTTTTTTTCTGATTTATCCCTAAGTAATTTACATTTTTTATACTATTAAAATTGGTATCATTATTTTTAATGCCAATTTCCAATTATTTATTACTAGTGTGTAAAAACACAATTGATTTTTGTATATTAATCTTGTATCCTGCAACTTTGCTGAACTAACTAGCTCTTAAAAAAAAAAGCTTTTAGTGTATGTAAGTGTGGACTCCTTAGGGCTCTCTCTATGCCACATACTCTGTAAACAGAGATAGTTTAGCTCTCTCCTTTCCAGTTTGCATACCCTTTATTTCTTTCTTTTGACTGACTGTTCTAGTTAGAACTTAGAGCGAATTATTGAATAAAAGTGGCAAGAGTGGGCATCCTTGTCTTGATCCTGATCTCAGGGAGAAAGCTTTCAGTCTTTCACTATTAAGTCTGATGTTAGCTGTGGTTTTTCATAGATGCCCTTTATCAGGTTGAAGAAGTTCACTTCTATTTTCTCATTTTCTGAGAGCTTTTATTAGGAATAGATATTGAATTTTATCAAAAAAAGTTTTCCACATCTATTAAACTGATGTTATCTTTATTTTTTATTGTGTTAATACAGTGAATTATATTGACTGTCAAATGCTAATTAAATCTTGAATTCCTGAGATAAACTTTACTTGGTTGTGCTGTATTATCTTTTTTATTTATTGTTGTATTTGATTGGCTAAAATTTTGTTTAAAATTTTTACATTTATGTTGATGAGTGATATTGGTCTGTAGTTTTCCTTTAGTGTCTTTGTGTGAGGCTAATGTTGGCCTTATAGAAAGAGTTAGGAAATATTTTCTTTTCTCAATTTTCTGGAAGAGTCTCCAAAGAATTGTTATAATTTCTTTCTTAAACATTAGGTATAATTGGCCAATGAAGCCACTTAGGCCTGGAGTTTTCTTTACAGAAAGTTTTTAACTAATTCAATTTCTTTAATAGACATAGACCTATCAGGTTATTAACTTTTTAAGTTTATTAATTTTTGTATTTCAAGGAATTTATCCATTTTGTTTAATTTGTTGAATTTACTGTCATCAAGGTTTTTATGTTTAAAAATTATTTAATGTGTTTATTAATCTTTCATAACTTTGTTTCAAAGGCATCAAGATTTTTTAAAATAATAATCCCTTATTATCTTGTAGAACCTAAAGTGATATAATTTCTATTATTACTGATATCAATGATTTGTGTATTCTCTATTCCTTATCTGTCTAGCTAGAGGTGTTTATCAATTTTATTATTGATCTCAATGAATCAAATTTTATTTTCAGGTTTTTCATCGATTTTTTCTATTGTTTTCTATTGATTTTTTTATTGTTTTCTATTGCTTTCAAGTTCATTGATTTATGCACTGATCTTTTTCTACTTCCTTTGTGGTTCCTTTGTTCTTTTTCTTTTCTAGTTTCTTAAAGTGAAACTGAAGTTAACTGATTTGACTTTCTTCTTTTTTTCTCTTCTAATGTAGGTAATATAGGTATTCAGTGATATAAATTTTCAAATTTTGATATACTGTGTTTTCGTTTTCATTCAGTTCAAAATGCTTCCTAATATTACTTTTGATTTCCTCTTTGATCCATAGGTTATTTTGAAGTGTGTCATTTTGTTTTCAAATATTTGAGGATTCTTCGTGTTATTATTTCTAATTCAAATTTATACAGTTTGTATGACTTGATTTTTTTAAAATTTGAGATTTAGATATCATGATCCAGAACATGCTCTATCTTGGTAAATGTTCTGTGTGCGCTTGAAAAGAATATGTATTTTGCTGTTGTTAGATGGAGTATTTCATAAATATCAATTTAATCAAGTTGGTTACAGTGTTGTATTCATGTTCTATATTCTTAACATTCTGTTTACTGTATCAATTGTCAAGAGAAGTATTGCAATCTCTGCTTAAAGTTGTAGATTTGTCTATTTATATCTCCTTGCAGCTCTATTAATAATTACTTATATTTTTGATTTATTTCCGGCTTTATTGAAATATAATAGACAATTAGCTGTTCATATTTATATTGTACAATTCAATGAGTTCTTTTGATTATAGTTGGCACACAATAATGTGAGTTTCAGTTGTACAGCATAGCGATTCGAGATCTATATAACTCACGAAGTGATCACTCCACTAAATCTAATATCCTTCTTCACCCTTACATATTTTATTACAACATTGTTGACTATTGTCCTTATGCTACACTTTATATCTTCATGACTATTTTGTAACTATCCATTTGTACTTCAGAATCTCGTTGACCTTTTTACCATCCCCCCTAAACTCCCTCTTGTCTAGTAGCTCTCAAAATATACTTTGTAACTATAAGTTTGTTTACATTTTTGTTGTTGTTTATTTTGTTCTTTAGTTTCCACATGTACGTGAGATTATGTAGTATTTGTCTTTCTATCTGATTTACTTCATTCAGCGCACTACCCTCTAGGTCCATCAAGGTGATATTTTTTTCATCCCCTTCCTTTTTAAAGTCTGTGTGTGTCTTTTAATCTGAAGTGAGTTTCTTGTAGGCAGCATATGTAGGGGTCTTGTTTTCATATCCATTCAGCCACCTATCTTTTGGTTAGAGCACTTAATTCTTTTCCATTTGAGGTACTACATTGAGATATGTAGTTATTACCATTCTTTATTCATGTTTTTGATACAAAGTTTTCTTCTTAAAGAAGTCCCTCCAACATTTCCTGTAACACTGGCTTGGCGTTGATGAATTCCTTTTGCTTATTTTTGTCTGGGAAGCTCTTTATTTGTCCTTCAACCCGAAATAATAGCTTTGCTGGATAAAGTATTCTTGGTTGTAGATCCTGGGTTGTCATCACTTTGAATATTTTGTGCTAAGCCCTTCTATCTTGCAAAGTTTCTTTTGAGAAATCAGCTGCCAATCTCATGGGTGCTCCCTTGTAGGTAACTAATTGCTTTTCTCTTGCTGCTTTTAAGATTCTCTCTTTAACCTTTGGCATTTTAATTATGATGTGTCTTAGTGTGGGCCTCTTTGGGTTCATCTTTTTTGGGACTCTGAGCTTCCTGAGGTTGTATGTCTATTTCCTCCAGCAGGTTAGGGAAGTTTTCCATCATTATTTCTTTAAATAGCTTTTCAACTTCTTGTTCTCCTTCTTCTCCACAGGTACCCCTATGACACAGATGTTTTTACATTTAATTTTGTCCCATAGGCTCCTTAAATTATTATTATATTCTTGGCTTCTTTTTTCTTGCTGTTTTGAGTGTCCTTGGCTTCCATATCCTCTATATCGGTGGTTCGATCCTCTTCTTTACTCACTCTGTTGATGCTCTCTAATATACTCTTCATCTCAGATAATGTACTCTTTATTTCAGACATTTAACTTTTACGTATGTTTTAATATTCCAAAGTGCATTGTTTTTATTTTTGTTTAAACACTCAGTTATATTTCACAGATATTTAAATAATAAAAAAATCTTACATGTTTATGTATATAGCTACTATTTGTCGTGCTCTTCATTCCTTTGCATAGACCCACATTTCCATCTGGTATCATTTCCTTCTTCCTAAAGAACTTTGTTTAACATTTCTCATAGTGTGAGTCTATTAATGATGAAATCCTTTAGCTTTCCTGTCTGAATAATTCTTTATTTTGCTTTCATTTTTGAAAGATATTTTTTTCCGGGTAGAGAACTCTAACAGATTTATTTCTTGTAGTACTTTTTTCGGTTCTCAAATGTCTCCTCACATAAAGTGTTCCTGACAAGAAATCTGCTATCATCGTTATTTTTTTTTCCTATTTTACGTAACATATCTTTTTTCTCTGGCTACTTTTAAGATTTTCTTTGTCATAGAAAGTTTCATCTTGAACAATTTGATTACATTTTGCCCTAGTGTAGTTTTCTCCATGTTTCTTACACTTGGGGTTCACCAACTTTCACTGATTTGCAACTTTTTAGTTTTCATCCAATTTAGAACAACTTTGGCCACTATTTCTTCAAATAATTTTTCTGTCTCATTTTTTCCTCCCCTAATTTGGGGACTCTAGTCACATGTATATAAAAGCCATCTGAAGATGTCCTATTGCCCACTGATGTTTTTCATTTTTTAAGATTCTCTTTTAGCTCTGTGTTGCATTTTTCATAGTTTTTTATTGCTATATCTCCAAGTTCACTAATATTTTCTTCCGCAATGTCTAATCTCTAGTTAATTCCATCAAGTATATTCTTGGTCTCACATGCTGTAGTTTTTATTTCTAGAAGTTTGATTTGGATCTTCTAAAGATCTCCTAAGTCTCTACTTAACTTTCTAAGCATATGGAATGCAATTATAATACCTGTTTTAATTTCTCCGTCTGCTAATTATAACACTTGTGTTGGTTCTGGGTTAGTTCTGATTGATTGATTAATCTCTTCATTATCAGTCATATTTTCCTGCTCTTTTGCATATCGGATGATAGCACTGGCCGCACTTATCCTTTCTTTCATTCTTGTCCTGGTGCCGGGCAGTTTCTTCACATGCATTTGCTGATTAGGTTTCAGTATACTACTCAAGAGGGATGCTTTGCATTCTCTGAGGTTTTCCTTCCGTGTGCCTCATTCTGGAATTTCTCTCCAGGCAGTGTGCTGTGACCTACCTCTTTGTTTCACATAGATCATTGTCCTTGGTTTTCTAATATCTAGTGTCTCACAAACTGTTGTTTTATAAACTTCTATGGTTTTTTTTTTTCAGTTGTTTCTAGTGAGAGGGTAAATCTCATCCTCATTACTTTACCTTGGCCATAAGAAGTCTAGTTTTCATATGAACCAGAAATTCCAATTCTAGGTATTTATCCAAGGAAAATGAAAACACTAATTTGAAAAGATATATGCATCCTCCTGTTCATTGCAGCATTATTTACAATAGCCAAGATGAATGCAATTTAGATGTCCATCAATAGAGATATGAATAAAGAAGATGTGATATACATACAATATATACAATGGAATATTATTCAGCCATAAAAAGAATGAAATCTTGCCATTTGGGACAACATGGATGGACCTAGAGGCTATTAACGCTAAGTGAAATAAGCCAGACAGAGAAAAACAAATACCGTATGATTTCACTTCTATGTGGAATCTAAAAACACAAAAACAAATGAATAAACAAAATAAAATAGAAACAAGACTCAGAGATATAGAGAACAAACCGATGATTGCCAGAGGGGAGGGAGGTGGGTGAATGGGTGAATAAGATGAAGGGGAAGAAGAGGTACAAAATTTCAGTTTTTATATATATATATATATATATATATATATATATATATATATATATATATATATATATATATAAACAATAAGTCATGGGACTGTAATTACAGCTTAGGGAAAACAGTCAATTCTATCGTAATAAGTTTATATGGTGACAGCTGGTTACTAGACTTATTGTGGTGATCACGCAGCAAGAAATATAAATTTCTAATCACTATGTTGTACACCTGAAACTGATATAATATTGTACGTCAACTATACTTTAATAAAAAATAAAAATAAATAAAAGGGGAAAAAAAGTCTAGCTTTGTCTTTTAGATATGAAAACCTTATAATATCTATCACCTAAAACCCTCTAATATGCTCCTTTGGATAAAAACTGAAATTTCTTGCATGGTCTAAAGGAACCTTCATGATCTGCCCCTGCTCACCCTTTCAGCTTTACCACAAGGCACTCACCCTCTTGCTTTCTTCGATCTTTCCCACTGGCCTGATTTTAGTTTTCAAATGCACCAGCCCTGCTCTAGCTTCACTGTCACCTCACCCCACTCCTGCATGCTAAGCTCTACTCATCGCTGATGTCGAAAAGTAAATTTTGTCTCAGCAGTGAAATTGTCATCAGCATACTACACATCCCCTTCCATACCTTTTGTTTCAATCACATCGAACTAAATGAGGTTACCCACGATCGGGACTCTGGTTTTTCTCATTGCCATGCCTGTGTCCTTGTGAGTCTTTCTGCCACAACTCTCTTTCTGCTTGGTCTGCTCAGATAATTCCTATTTGTCCTTTAAGAATCAAAGCAGTATTGCCTCCTCTTGAAAACTTTCCATAAACCTCTTCCTATCCCTGTTCTACTTTCCTCCCAATTCGAGTGCAATCTCTCTCTCCTCCACGCTTTCTTAATATCCTACATATGCCTCCGCCACAGTGCTTTTCAAAATCTGTTGAAAGAGATTGTTTTCCTGTCCTTCTCTTTAATTGGGGGTAGAAATGGGGTCTATTTGGTTCTTCTCTGTATTTCCAGACCCTAGCAGAGTGCCTCGTGCATATCGAGCTCTTTCTGTGCTTGATGATGAATATATGACTGTATAGAGCTCTTGCCCCTGTTAAGCACTGATATGAGGATGTGTGGACACTGGTACTTTATAGGGAGAGCTTTGTCCTTGGAAAAAGGAGTTACATTAATCAAGTAGAACAAATCATATTGGATGCTATGGCCAATGCAATTAAGCCTTCATCGAACTGCCTGACTTTGGCTCAAGATGAGAACATTGATGAAACGCCTCTCAACCGCCAGGGTTGGGGTCTGCTGAAATGGGCAATTACTGCTGTGAACAATCTATTACTTGTACTGTCAACAGTGTTTTTTCTCTCTTGAAATGCAGAGCGAAGTGGAAAATGCTGTGGGAACTCAGTGGCATTTAATTTACTGATATGATGTGGTAGAAGCCATTCTTTAGCCTGGCTGTGACAGCAATAGTGAGGGGACAAGCATTCGGCTGGAATGCACTAGGGAAGCCATTTTAATCACCCTGTTCCTCACTCTTCCCATATGTAAAATTAAACTGATGAAAGAGAATGCTTGTCACACCATGGTGGTTACTATGGTGATCGATGACTGAGACACAATGTTGTACTGTCCCTAGCCATGCCAATTTCTTTTGATTCTGCTTGTTATTCCACAGAGGGAGAGATGACTGGCAGGTCTCATTTTCTTCTTTGAATTGAGAAAGTTGCTAGCAGTGGCATGGAAAGGCTATTATACTGGCATCTGTGCAGATAACCTGTACTGGGATATGCGCTCTCGGTGAGAAGCAGGGTTGTCCAGTCTTTCTGTGTAATGCGTACATAGAAATATTTGTATAGCATGCTCGGGTGAATGGATGAGCTATTTATAACCAGAAAGGACCTGGTTTGAGACCGTAGGTGCTCCAGGTTCTGCCCGGGTGCTCCAAGGGTCACAGAGATCAGTATTTTGGTGTGCAGCACCAGTCAGAAAGCTCTGCTGTGGATTTGCTTGATCACGTGGCTACTACAAGGGCCATATTCCCAGCTAGAGGCCCCCAGTAAACACCATCAGATGAACTTCAGCCAGGCTAGAAGCATAGCTAATATAAGAAGGTAATGGTTGGGGGCCGGAGGCCTGGCACTGGGTAAGATAGTTGCAGAGCTCTTCCAGCACAAAGACAGCTAGTTCTCCCCTAGGGCCCTGAAGGCCCAAACTGCAAAAACACAGAACTCACCCTTGGCTAACTTAAGGAAAAAAGATACATAGGAAAGGCTACTAGGCACTTACAGAGGCTCTGCGATGACAGTCAGTCTTGGAGACTCTACAGCCAGGGAAGTGTCAGGCCCGGGAGGCTTCTGTGGTGCAGATCCCACCACTGCTGCACTTGGACACCACCCTTGTGAGGCTCAAGAACAGCACTGGAAGTCCAGCTGCACCTGCTGATGACTGGGCACTGCCCTGCTGCCCCTGAAGTGTCCCTGGGTGTTTTCACCACCACCTCACCCCCAAAGGGATCCACGTGGCCTCTCATGTTTTTGTCTTCTGAATAGAAGACACGTGCAGAGTGTAGGTCCTGTGTCTGTCTGTTATCTGCAAGACAGGCTGAGTGAGCAGGGCCTGCCTTCTGCCACAGCAGGCGGAATGCACACACAGGACATGGGCCCCTTAGGGAGGCTGTTCCAGATCAGCCAGTGGGCCACAGTGTGACCAGCACCCATCGTACCTCTCAAAGCCACATGTCATCATCTTCCCCCATAAAGCAGTCCCCTTCTGATCTCTTCTGGGTCAGGGGGTGCCACTGTCACTCTCTCAGTCAGATGGTTTCAGAAACCTGGGAACTGGACTTGGTTCCTTGCTCTCCTTGAGCACTTCCATCCAGACCACCTTCAAGTCAACCATTCCGCCTCCTAAATTTCTCATTAATTTGTCCCAATTCTGCAACCGCACTCACTGGGTCTATGTCCATTGGCACCTCTCACCTAGGCAAGCAAACCTTTTCTCCTGGCTCCCATCCTCAGGCTGTCCCACACCAGCTCTTCCTCCCTGCTGTGCCTGCTGATATCTGGCAAAGTGTCATCCCTCTGGCTTCAACCCCGTGGTGGGTCCCCACTGCCTTCAAGGGAGAATTCAACCCCCAGATCTCATGGCAACTTTTATGTTGACATTTTTGACTCTCACACATTGAGTACTCCAGTAATATTTTTATTCTCTAACAGAAGAGTAACAATAAAATAGCTAAGGTGTACTGAATGTACACTAAATATGCCATATAGACAGTCCTCACACAGTATCCTTGGAGATAAGTGCCATCTCGCAGAGCAAGACATGGAGACCATAGCAATAATGGCGGCCTCAGCCTTCAAAATAGGTCTGCCCGTCCCCCACGCTATGCCTTCGACCAGGCCTCTGTCAGCTGTCTTTACTGAATTGCTTGCAGTGACTTGAATAAGACTGTGCTTACTCCCACTTCCATTCGTTTGACTGTTCTTTTCCTCCTGTTTCAGATGGTGCCCTTCTTTGTTCCTCTGCCTGAAGCTACTTTGCTGCTCACTCACGATTCATCTCTTCTGAGGGGCCTCCCCGCTTTCCCCAGCCTACCACCAAGTGGTCCGCATCAGAGCCCCTTCTGCAGCACCCACAGCCCTCCTGGCCAGCACTACTTCCCTGGCAGTCGGCCCGTGAGAGCTGAGAGCAGGGACGCGTCCTAGTTAGCAGGCATGCTGACTCAAGCTGGTCTGTGTCACATTCAAGGGTTCCTGCAAAGGGTCATTGGTTCCTCCTGCCACCTGTAAGCCCAGATTGGCATCAGCATGGGAATGTGTGGGCCACCTTCCCCAAAGAGGAACCAGGGGAGGAGTGGACAGCTACCTCCCACTCTCTTGTCCCATCAGCCATGCCTCAAGAGAAAATATAGCCCCTACTGTGCTAAGTAGTACATCTCAACTTTTCACCCTCAAGAGGCTGCTTTCTGGAGCACTTCTAATGGGTTATCTGCTGGTTGACTAGATTCTAAAGAGTTGTGTACTCCAAAGAATTTACGTTCTCTTTGTTCTTTAAGCCTTACATTGAGAAGAAGAGGGATGATTTCTGAGTGAATAAGATTGGGTGGGAAAAGGAATGCTGTGTCATAGAAATGAAATTCAGGGTTACATCCTCCTGTCCTGGGTTCCTTTCACTGCAGTGACAATGTTGCTGGCGCTATGGTTCCAGAAGGTTACTGGTGTGGGCTCCTGGGAGTGTCAGCACAGTGCTAAGCTTCTAAACAAGATGTGCTTACCCTCCTTATGCCCGTAAGATTCACCCCTTAATTTCTCTCCATTTCATACAACACTGGTAGCAAACCAGTGTTTCCTTAAATTATGTCAGCCTGTCTACTGATAATGCTGGCAGGAAGTTGAAGGATCAATGACTATCACTTCTTCTAGCTTCGAGCATGTCAGAAAGGATCTGTGTCTCATGACCAGCCCTGTCCTGTGAAGTGCTGCCTCACTGGGAAACCCTTAAGTGCCTGGTGCACGATGGCCTATGAGGCCAGACCACAGCCACCTCACAGGGGCATCTGAAGGCGTCTCTGTTAATCTTATTAGTCTACACACTCCTCTTGCTGCATGAAAAGTATAAATATTTGTAAATTCTCTAAATCCCTTTCAGCTGCCAGGAGAGGGTGATATGATAAGTCAATACATTTCCTGGAGATCAGTAGAGGTTGATGATTTTGATAAGCAAATACAACTCCCCTCCTTGACCCCCCTCCCCGCCCCCACTGCTTCCCCAGCCGCTATGGACTGCTTGATACCTGGACCAAAATGTTTCTACAATTTGTGTACCTGAGACACCACCCCCTTGTCAAATTTACCAGAGCAGTGAGGTCCCAGGAAACCTGGTACCTACCTGTGGGGACAGTGCTCCGGGCTTGGCTGGTCACTGGCTTGGCTGAGTGACGCAGACAGCTGCCCATCAGGGGAGAGGCTGCCTGGGCCTGGGGTGAGTTGAGGGGAAGGGCGGGCCTCGTGGCAGTGGAAGGGCTGCTGAGACTTCCACCGCCTGGGTGGATGGTTGTGGCCATCCCTTTGGCCAGTGGAGACCCTCCAACCATGTTATTCCAGGGAGCCCTGAGGAAATAAAGCAGAATGAATTCAGACGAGGGTGCGGATGAGACCATACCATACGGGCCACTGATAAAGGTCTGCTCTTACATACTGGCTCTGAGAGGTGACACCATGAAGTCCAGGAGACAAATCCTAAAACAGTGCCAAGCTAATCCTTGTAGGCAAACAATGCCCAGAGCTACAGCTGAGAAGGGCACTCTTTGTAAAACTTTCATGGGGGCTAATTCTCAACGTGAATATTCAAGAAATAGCAAAAAACACCCCAAGAAACAGAGGACTGATTCTAATCAATGAAATATTTTGTACCAGAGCTACTGCTTTGACTCATTCTAACAAACAGCTATGTGTCCCCAAACACATCCAGAAAGAACAAGTGACTGAGTCATATCCCATGAGGTTTGGACACATCTGGCATGTGGCGGGAAACAGTGACAAGGACCCATTCCCTCTGGACATGGCTGCCTCCTCATCTCTGCCCGCCTCTGGGAAAGGGCACAGACAAACCACATCCTGCTGAGGATGTCAGGGAACCTGCAGTTTCATACCAGAAAAGAGATGCCCTTTCACCCCAAGGTTTCCACATGAAACCAGTTTAGAGTGTTTAAGAAATACAAAAGGAAAACAGCAACTTGGAAAATGGGCTTTTAACCCTTTCACACTACACATACTTGCACTAAAGCTATACTCTGCTGTGGAGGCGCAGAATACAGCTTCCATGAGTCCAGTTTCAGGAAATCAGAATGTCGTCCCTTAGTCCAAGAGCTCAGTAAGCTCCCCTCTGTCCCCTCAGGATGTTAGTTGTGAGATACCAGAAGCCACACGCGGGAGACAATAGGCACTGCCAGGCCTGTGGCTCCTGGGCCAGGCCAGAGGTCCCCCTCTCCATGTGGCTTGGTCTCATTGGGCCATGACTTCAGATGGAGAAGATCCCCTGCAGAGTCGACTCAGGCTTCTGCAGAACAGCTGTGGGGAAAAGGGCCTCCCGGCAAAGGACGCGGCTGTCCAGGGGCCACAGGCCGTGCCTTCCTTCCTTAGCCCTTAGAGCTGCCTGAAGTCTACTTCTAGCAAGGACCTCTGGCAGCTGGCCAGCCAAAACCGTGAAAAGGAATTTAAAATCACATCTTCCACCTGTTGAACTCACTTTTGCCCTAGGAAGTAATTTTTAAAAATTAAATAAAGTGGGCTCACAAATGAAGGGCTTCCCAGGAAGACCTGGTGGTGGACCTGAGGCTCCAGGCCAGCGCCACCTCTCAGGCGCTTTGAGAAGTATGGACCATTTCATTTCTTTGCACAGCAGTCTCATTCCAAAGAGAGCATAAACCCAAGGGTCATGTCTTCAATTTATTTATATGTCCTAGAGTGTTAATTTCATGAACGGGCTTTCATGAGTGGGACTGGCTGAAATAAAATCAAGCAGTGGGAACTTCATCTTAGTGGAAAATTCTTGGACAACCGTGGATAACATTTTTAGTGAATTTTTAAAATTGCCTTTTCTATTTTATAAAAATGATATCATTGAAAATTTGCACCACATAGGAAAGCACAAAGGAGAAAAAAAATTAATAACCAATAATGCTACCACTTAATAACAACGCTTAACTTTTGGGAATATGTCATTTTTCCTTTGCATATATGCATATGTGTGTGTTTTGTGTATAATGGGTCTGTATGTGACTGTACACATGCACACTGCTATACTCACACTTACACAGGCACACACCCACTCACACCTGCACACACGTGCATATACACACTCTCGAGATCTCACTCCTCCTGGTGACTTTGCATTCCCAATGCTATTGCCCTGATGCCAGCTTGTTCTGTTCCCATCCTCTCCCCTTGGCAGCCAATGCCTGCTCAGGGAAAGACAAGCCAACATAATTCAGAGGGTGCAATGCCTTGTTCAAGGGGACTCTGAACTCACAAGGCTGACCACCACAGGCAGGAGTGCCCTGGCTGCCTTCTGAACTGTGTTTTTGGCAGCCCAGCCACAGCATGACCTCCAGGCAGTGTCAACACCTGGAATGTGGGGGTGCATCCTCCCTTCTCTCTCAGGCAGTGACTCTGGACTCACCTAGAGGCAGGTGTCACGTAGTTTCCCGGGAACACACCAGAGAGCCCAGTCCTCAGGGATGTCCCCTTGAACCAGCCGTCCTGACACTTCTCAAGGACGCGGTACATCTCACCCTTGCGCAACTCCAGCTCGTCGTTCTTCTGGGGCTTGTAGGCGTAGAGCGCCAGGTACCTGCAGAAAGAAGCAGAGCCGAGGATAAAAGGTGGCTGGCAAGGTGGGCATAGGACCACCGGATGTCACCCGGGTCACACATGAGCTCATCTTCAGATGAACCCAACCTAAAAAGAGTACCTGATGCCTGTGTGGAGGGGTGGAGCTTGCACACGAAGCATCTAACCTGCTCTTCACAATCAACCAATGAGGTGAGGAAGGGCCCAGCACTGCCAGGCCCAGGGAGGTACACACAAGGAAGGGGTAGAGCTCTGCCTCATGATCCTAGAGCCCTCAACCCTGCACTGACTCGGGGAGGTGCACACCTGACAACACCTGTCTGACAGCTCAGTAAGGCTATTTGATTCATCCAAGGACCTGGAGGTTGTGTCAGAAATAGATCCTGGGGCCAAGTCTTTGGGCTTAACTTTCTTTCTTTCTTTTTTTTTTTAAATCTATTGTCCACCCTGTCTAAGACTTGATGCTCTGGGCAAGAGAAAACTTTAGAAAAACACCAAGAGCCAGTTGAGAAAATCTTGGGCTGGGTTTTTCTCATTTAGTCTAACCCAGCCCTTGCTCATCCAATCAATCTGAGCAGGAAGGGGCCTCAGAGGCCCTCTTAAAAGAAAAGGCAGTCTAGTTAGGGAATTTTTGGTTGCACTCTTCCTTGCAATATTTGTACCATGACTAATTATTTAAATGCTACTTTTCTTTTAAGCCTATTTAAAGACAAGGAAAGAACAAAGTTAGTGTTGTAAATCTTGGCTTAGGGTCTAGAATTTGTGCCCTGACGTTAGTCCATGAGCTGAGGCAAGTGCCTCTTGTAAAATACCTGGGGATCTCTCCATCCCCAGCCTCACGGAGTGCTTATGAAGACTAAGTAATACTGCAAAGTATTTTGCTACTTTGGTTGGTTTTGAGCTGACAGAATTGTGTTAGGCAACTGTATTTGCTCACAAGACTCAGGCAGAAAAGTTAGTGCAATAAGAAACCAAAGATTTTAGCTGACCCCTTCCCGAGGTCAGGTGGCAGGTCTCTGGGGACTGAGGAGGCTCAGAGACCCCCCAGGGCACTCTCCCGACCCTGGGAGGAGCCTTCTTAGTAGGTGAATACAGAAATGGAACGTCACTCAGTAGCGCTCAAGCAAGAAGATCTAAGAGGCCCAGTGAGAAGTTTGCTAGAACAGAATGAGAAGCCTGTAAAGATTTCTTGGCCTTAAAATATAGTAAAATAAGATCAAATCAAATCAAACCCAATCTGCTACTCTTTTCCAGCATCCTAAATCTATACACCCCAAGTACCTCCCTTTGATTCAACAAAGACCTTGTTTATTTCCTTTGTTTACAGGTTCCCCTCTTCCCTTAGGGGAATCCGGAGAAAGACAGGAAGGCTTACATCTGGACTTCTTCCCTTTTGAAAAGATAAACACTGACAGGAAGCAGTCCTGGCTTCAGGGAGGATAAAGCAAGTCCTCACAGGAGAGGACCCTTCCCTTGTCCTGAGCATTATTAAGAGTGACGTTTTGCAGTGATGCCCACATGACAAATAAAGAGAATGCAGGCCATAATAGTTCAGTTTTCACATTCGATGACTCTCAGGAAGCTCTCTGATGGCGACAGAGGAATTACTACAAATGGAAAAGTCACTTGAAAACTGCATTTATACCACCAATGTGGGCGTAGGGCTACCTCACGCAGGAGGAGGTGGGCGGTTTCCACACAGCTCAGGCTGAGGCAAAGAGAGAATGAAAAGAAAAAGGCAAAAAAAAAAAAAAAAAGGAATCCGTGGGAAGTTTGTGAACCAAAAAGAATGATTCAAGACTTTTTGTGTTTGCTCCCAAGGAAATATAATTGAAGCATAAGCTCTGGTTTGGTTTGCCTCATTCTGTCTCTTCATGATGTGAGAATAATCTTTTTGATTCTGTGGCTGGTGAGCACACAGTGGTAGGAGCAGAATGCCAAACTGGGGGTGATGGCTCCTTGGAGTCATGTGCGTGCAACACAGACCTCACCAAACAATCACGTTTCCTTAGTCGAGGGTGGGGCAATGATGTGCTGCCTTTGTTCCATGGGGGCCCTCATTCTCTGGCTTGTTAAACAAGGATTGGGGACCAAGTTTCTGTCTCTCTCATTCTTGGTCCTGTGCAGAGGTTCTGGCGGGCACAGAACAGAGAGGCACACGGTCCCCTGCTGGCCTGTTCCTCCAGCTCTACTTCTCCACCCCCGGCCCAGAGGAACGAGTCCCATGAGCCTCCCTGGGCCTCTCTAGTATCCCTCCTCCCTCTGGGCTGCTGCTGGCCACTGGCTGTTGAATGCTTCCCTTGAAAGACTGGGCCACTGGGCCATCACCTGGGTCCTGGAGTGGCCCTCCTCAGGTTTCTTGTCTGCCTGAGCAGCATCTTGCACATGTGGCCTCAGATCACAGAGCTCCTACCAGGGTGAACACTGCGGCTCAGATTTCCTCCGAACCAAAGCTCTGCTGTGTTGTTTCAGAGCTCTGCCTTGTTGAAGACCCTTTTCCAAAGGCTCCTTTCACACATGGAGATTTTGAGAAGGGCTGGACTCCTCAGGAAGGGCACTGTGTTGAAGAGTTTAAATTCCCTTCTCGTCCTCTCTCATCTACCACTGCTTACCTCATTCGTAGGGGATCTGAGGAATTTTAAGCAGCTATGTCCTCTCGTGACCAACCATACATCCCTTAGTAAGACGTCGGCACCTGCGAATCTGTGGCCACATCTACCTCCTGAGGAGCCGAGTGACAGTGTGGGGGGAAACCAGAGTCCAGCCCAGAGGAAGGGGCCACATGTATACATATCTAGCTGAGGGAACCCAGCAAACCTTGGATCAGGGAAGCTTTACCCCAAGGTGTTTCCTGACTATATCAAACTCCTTCCTGCCTCAGGACCTTTGCATATACTTTCCCCACTCTCTGGAGCTCTCATCTCTCAGCCTCCTGCCTACCAATCCCCACTACATTGTATACACCACAGTGCAGAGCTTTTTAACTGTTTTGGTCACTGCTCTATCCCCAGTATCTAGAATACTGTCTGGCACATAGCAGGTTCTCAATAAATATTTGTTGAAAAAAGAATAAAATAGGGGCTCTGGTTTTGAGACTTAGATTAAGATTGCCGAAGGAAAGTGCGTGTGTGTGCGTGTGTGTGCGTGTGTGTGTGTGCATGTACTGGGGATTGTTTCATACTGCCCCAAGGTCTGCCAGCTGACCTTGAATATAAAAATAAGCACAGAGGAAACGGGTTTGGTCTTTCCTCCCTCAGGAGGTCACAGTGAAGAGTTGGCACCATAAAAGGAGGAGACGAAAGCCAAGGGGAAGTGCTCAGGGAATGATAAAAGAAAACGCAGAGAGAAGGGGGCTGAGAGCTGCCAGTCTCCACCCAGGAAGGAGAGGAAAGGAAAAGGAGAAGCAGAGGACGAAGACAGTGCAAGGGCAGAGGAGGCAGGCATCTGCTCAGGAGGGAGCTGAGCTGGTCTGGAAGCACTGGGACAGAAGAAAGCAGCGAAGGAGATAAGCCGGGGAAGCGACCTAGGTACCTGAAGGGGTGAGAAGTGAGTCTAAGACGGGGGAGAAATCTGGAGTTCGAAAAGCTTCTATAGCAGAGATAACAAACCAGCCCAAAGAGGCGTCGAGGCTCCCTCTGACCAGGGCGCTGTGGGTCCTAGAAAAGGGTCACTGTGACTGGGGCTTCTTTCTTTGCTCCTCCACCTATCCTTCAAGCCTGTGGGACCTGGGTGACTGCAGCAGGACACCTGGACCATCCATCTGCGTGGAGTGTGAAGCTATGGATTCAAGAGCTGTCCCTGCTAGACAGAGGAGAGGCCCCTGGCGACACGTGTACAAGGCCCATGTTGGCTCAGCAGCCCAAGGACTGGGCCCTGCACCGCCCACACCTGGCTCCGTGAGCTGTGTCCATAGCATCCAACTTCCACAGTGGGAAATTCACACTCCAGATTTAGGAAATAAGGCAAGCGCTAGCAACTGTGACAAATGCCTAGGCAACATTTGAGTTGTTGAACGGTCATGTTGTGAGCTTGGGGGAGTAGCCAACAAATCATGGAAAGTTAATTGTCTTTCGGGAACGAGCTGATTATCTTTCACTATATATTTTAGGATTCTCATGCCATTTAACAGGACAAAGACTCTGCCTTCATTTCTCAGCAAAAAAGGGGAGTTTCCATCCTTCCCCATCCAAAGAAAAATAAAGATTATTTAGATTGTGGGCCTCAAGTCATCTTTAAGACAGAAATGCCTTCTTCTAAAATTCCATTTTTATTTTACATAAATGGAGACATGCTTGTTAATGAAATAATAAAGGCAGGAAATGGGCAACCAAGAGGTGAACTTGGCTAAACATCTGCTGCCTGATTTGTGCGACGTGGGCTGAGTGGGGCCACACTGCTACGGACCAGGGTACCGGTGCCACCCCCGCTTCCCGGGTCACATTGACATAGGCTCTGCTGAGACAGCATGTCGCTGAGGCTAGCTTGCAGAAAGAGACAGATCTGGATTTCATACTGCACCATGCCTCTTTACGCGGGAAATCTGCATTCTTAACAGTGAGAAGCTGCTATTTCTTTAGCAATTTCAGCTATTCTATTTATTAGATGCCCAGGGATACAGACATCCCTCAGGGGCTAAACAGCAAGCAGTGCGGCCGGGGGTCATCTCCAAGGATGCCATCACCCCCAAGGGACAACACACTCCCCCCTCAAAGCACAGGGCTCAAAGTCATCAGAGTCAGAAACCTTGATTTTACCTCATTTATAAGGAGTTGCTGTCTGAGGGCCCTCAAGATAGTCATGAGAGCTCTACCTCCACCGCGGGTGCCATGGGCCATGGGCTGAGGCAGGATCAGAGTAGAAGGGCAGGAAACCAGCATTTGCCACATGTCACGCACGGTCTCACCTATGCCCCACATAACTCTGAGGCTGGGTGGATCCCCCCATTTCATAGCTGAGGAAACTAAGACTCAAAAAGATTGAGAATTTGTGTTCACTCAGCGAGTGAGAGACGGGCCTGGCTCTGGGCCTGGGCAGAGCACCAAGAAAGGCTATGGAGGAGGCTGGAGGCTGGGCCAGGCTGGCTTCTGAAGGCGAGAGCCAGTGCGGCCCACTGCACGGAGTGATGCTGTACCGAGGCATTAAGGTGCATGCTCTTTTCATCTTTATTTTAAATCTGTTCTATCGACACGTAATCTCTCTCTGGTCTCAGTATTTCAAGTTCAACCTCTAGGGGTGCATTGCTAGGGGAATGAAAACATAAATAAATCTGACTTCACCTTAAAAAAAATCCCCGCCCCTCCTCATTCTTCCTTTGGTGCCCCACAGGGGAAACCAAAAGCTGATGGACCTGCTGGGTCATTTTGCTGTCTGTGGTGTCTGTAGATCTGGCTCGCAGCTGGTGCTGGGGTGGGGTGCTGGCCTGGGATGGGGAACATGCCATCTGGCATCTACTTTCCTTTCAGAATGACCTAAGAGAAAGCACCACGGACCACACTGGAATGAAGGAAGGCTCAGCCCACTCTCACCCTGAGGCCTGCAGCTCTCTGGGTCCCCGCTTTGTGCCCTGGGTCACTCGGTCTAGATTCCGAGACGGCCACAGGTGTGCCATCTCTTTGCGCCCTTCCTACTCATGTCCCCTCAGCTGTGCCCTGCAGAGCTGCAGGTGCTGACAGTCTCTGGGCAAGCTGGATGGCATCCACGGTGCACAGAGCTGCAGCTGGTCCTCACAGAGTACGCGGGGGCCACGGCTGGGCCTGGTGTAAAAAGGGAGAACGAGGCAGCACCCACTGCAAGAGGTTCTCATCCTCTTGGATCCCAGGGCCCGACTCTCACGTTGTAGTCCCTCAAGAGGCCTCAGCAGCTCCACACGGGCCTCCACAGAGGGCTCCGGTGGTCTCTGTGACACACGTAGATTATACAGGGGCTGCCTCTCCAGGCCCAGAATTCACCTCTGTGGATTCACACACAAAGGCTGGCACTAAAAATCCCTTATTTAAGGCAATAGTAGGAGAATTTGGTTCAGAGAGCCTTCTTCCCCACTTCCCTGTAGCCCACATGGGGCTTTCGTGCCAGTTAGAAAAAGGTGCCGCCTCCTCTGGTCAGCAACAGCCCGGCACATGTGAGTCAAGTTTGTGGAACATCAGGCCCCACGCGCCCCCGGCACCCTTGGGCAGACATGCACACACTGGACACACTAGCTGTGACCACTCGGCTAGGCTCATGCGCTGTCTGTGTTACCAGCAGCCTGCTGGCCATCTCCGAGTACCGTAGTCACTCACCCCCATCACTTGCTCATCTCTACAGCAAGCTCTTCATTTGCTGTTAATTGTCTACAGATTTCCCTTCTATTCTAATCAAGGAGAGAATTAAAGTATTTTAGTGCCTTTGTGAATTTCACACCCTTTCTCCTCTATTTGATGGCTTGCTTGTGTTTCTCGTAAAAGATTATTTTCAACTCCTCCTGTGAAGAGTTCCGCTCCTGTTCTGGTTGCCAGGGCCACACCAGCTCAAATTAGCAAGATGTGTGCCCACTCAACGATTGTTCAATTCAATAGATGTCGACCGAATGACAGCCTGGTGCAGCCGGGTGGTGGAGGAGCCTGCCCAAGGAGCACCCGTCCCGGGGGGGTGGGGAGAGCGATGGCATAGGTGTCGTGGGAGGGGCACTGACCATGGTCAGCAGGCCAGGTAAGTCCTCTGATGGAGGTGGCAGCTGAGCTGGGGGAGCTGTGAGTCGATGAGGTGCTGAGATGGGGCTGAGTGCGGATGCTCAGAGGGAGAGAATGGAGGAGCGTTTGGGGAACTGCTGTGCGGCCGGCTCCTCACCCAGTTGTTCTGTTGGTCCTGACTGCCCAGGAACCCACCAGCAGCCGGCCCTAGTTCAGACAAGGTTCTCCTAGGAAGAATACAATGGCGGGAGCCCAGGGAAGGAAGGAGCAGGGACGGTGAGGCTATGAGGCCAGCTGCTGGGAAACTTGCCTATGGGGGCCACAGTGCAGAGTCCCCCCAACAGGCAGTCCTGCACCAGCAGCATTAGCATCTCCTGGAAACTTGTTAAAGATGCACATTCTGGACCCTCACCCCAGGGCTAATGGGGTAAAACCTGACAATCTATGTTTCAACAGCCCTCCAGGGATTTCTGCTGTTCTGAAGTTGAAGACCTTCCTTTGTGCTGGCCCAGGTCCCTGCTCAAGGGCTGCAGTGCTGTCCCTCAGAGTGGGCCATGGGCTCCTGATGGCCAGCCACGGCGCCCCTCAGTGGGAAGTTCTCTGCAGGGCACTGATTCACTAGACTCTGTCCCTCCCAAGGGCTCTCCAGTTGAGGAAACTGAAGTGCCATCCAGGCTCCAGAGCTCCCCGGGGATCGGGGATCTGCGGGCTTCTCTTCAACAACTCCCTCCCTCACGGGTGTGGTTCCTGACGGCGGTCCCTACAAACCTCAGCCTCATGTCTGCTTCCAAGAAACCCAATTTAGACAACATTGGTGCTGCTGAGGACCTGCCGCCACGCGCAGGGCTCGGGGCTGGCTTTCTGTCCTCTGCAGCCGGCCCTGCTCGCACCTTTACAAGTCTCCAACCTCTGCCCGCTGGGCTCTCCTCTGCTCGGTTAATTTTCCTGCTCTTGCCCCCATGCATCCCTCCTCATTCCCCACCTGCCTGGGGCCTTGTTCTGCTCTCTCCCTGAAGGTGCTCAGCCTAACAGGGCTGCTGGAGGGCAGACACCTGTGACCCTGAAAGAGCTGACCTTGAGGCGAGGGGCTGTCAGAGAAGGCTGGATGGTAGCCTCGCCCCTCTCGGCCCATGTCCCTGGCCTCAGCAGGGGCTTATGTTACTCGGTCCTGATGTACTGAGCTCACACTGATCTAGTCCATCACACACTGAAGTGCAGAGCCAGCCTCTGTGTTACAGACTTGTGGTGGAAGAGACCCATTTCCTGTGTGGGGCACAGTCAGGTCACCAGTCCCTTTCCCAACATCACAGAACATGGGGGCTATGTACTCATTAGGAGGTGGCTTGGCGACCTCTTGACCCTCAGGAGAAATGTAGGTGGGGTCAAGAGGAGGGTTACTTTCTCTTCCTGCCCTATCTGGTCCTTCGCTCCCCTCATCTGGCTCTCAGAGGCCCAAGGAAAAGTGGAGGTGAGAATTCAGCCTGAGTGGCGGCCTACCAACCTTTACGGTGTCCGGATGGACTACTTCTGACCCGAAATATGGCCTGCAGGACCAGACACTCATTTCTGCCCCCAGGAAGTATGGCAGGTCAAGCAGATGAAGGGCAGACAAGCCCAGGGGCCAGAGAGTGGACTTTGGGTGGCCTCCGAAAGCTGAGGAAGTGAGAAGGGAGGGTGTCGGCTCCCATAGGCCTGAGTGTGTCAATGTGGAAAAAGATGAGCAGCCGCCGCCTCCACTGCGTGGGCAAACCGAGACCCCTTCTTGCGTTTCGGGGCAACGAAAGCCTTAGGAAACTGGTGCCCATGGAAACCTTTTATATGCTGGAAGAAGGGAACAAGAACATCCTGCGACCCATGGCTCACCTGAGAGATCAGGCCTTTTAATCACGTGGGCTCGCATTTCAAGGCACATGACTTGATCTGTAGAGGGCAAACCCACGGGCTACTGAGGATTACAGAATGCGGGCCTCTTGAATTTATTCCATCACTGACCTTCAGCTTAGCCAGTTGGTATTCCCTGGAGTCCCAAGGCCAAGCATTTGCAGACTCCCTGGCTCACGGCAGCACACTCAGGGCTGCCATTATTTTTTGTGAAGGCAGCACTTCTTGCGCTCAATTTCAGACTACATGACTATCAGTACTGTTTGGGGAAGAACAGTCAGATAAAGAGAAACCAGTCTCCTACCCTAGATGCCTGTCACCAGGATGCATGGGACGGCTAATTTCTTGGTGCTAAAGAGAGTAGGTGAGTGGTCAGGCTCTTCCCCTACTCAATAAACTGATAAGGTAAATCTGATCTTTTCCTCCCTAGGAATAAAATGAACGATGTGATTTCAAAGGTCATGTTCTCAAAATGGATCATGCATAGTGCTGTAACATATGTGATATCACCTGACATGGTCCTTGTTCCGTGTGTATAAATAGCCACGGAAAGCACATATTTAACTTACAACGGTCAATCACAGTCATGCTGGCCATGATTCATCTGCTGCTCAGATGACCACTGTGACCAGTGAACACATTCCTGCTAAGATGTTTATCATCCTTTGAAGGGCATTATCTGACATGGAAGTCTCTCTTCCGTTACCCAAATGAAAATCTCAACCCAAACAGGGACAGCTCTGGAGGTGAGACAGAGGAGGGAGCAAAGAGATGGGGGCCCCTATGGCAGAGTGGGGTGGGGGTGGCGAGAGAACGAGGTCCCTCTGTAGTCTGCACCAACTTAAAAAGCCTGACATGGGAGTTCAGTGCATGATTGAGGCCTTCAGAATGAATTCACAACTCTTGGGGAGTGATATTCTTAGAACTGTGTTATCTTTTGGGTCTCAAAGAGCAGCCTTCTTGGGTGGCTGACCTGATGTGTAAGAGATGGGGGCTTTGGGCACCCAAGAGCCCTCTTCACCCAAGAAGGGGAAGGCAGGAGCTCGCACTGAAAATTTATTGAGAACTCATGTGTCAGGCATTCATCTAGTCGGCGGGGGGGACCTCAAAAAGAAACACTAGGGCCTTATCTTTGAAGAGCTCACTGGGTCCTGCCTCTCATTTGGGGAAGTACGTTAGGGACCAAGGGCCTCCAGTGGGGCATATCTACTTCCTTAGGGAAAGGGTCCTGCATCCAGTTCTTCAAGAAGAGCAAGACCGTCACCTCCATCCTTCCTCATCCTTCCTCCTCAGCCCCCAGGTCTGAGGTGAAGCCATTGGAGCTTACCCAGGAGACCCAGCCAGATGACAGTATCTTCTGTCAAAAGACATCCAGAAGGTAGCCTACTAATCTATGTTCTTCTCAGGAAGACATATTTAATATAGGTAAGTCTCAATTTCCTTTTGTTTAGTTGGTTGTGTTAATAACCTAATCATGGCAGAGTGGGCAGACAAAGGGATGTTTGGGGCTTTCCTATCTGCGTCTAGATAAAGGCAAACGTTTCCACTGGGCTTAGAGAGGGTAGGTGAGCATGTACCAGGATATTCACGCTACTTCTAGGAAACCTTTTGGAGCTCGGCAAGTTGCTTTTTCAAAAGGCATTTTTTTGCTTAAAATATATTCTGTTCTGCAACAACACAGGTTTTATGTGTCCCTCTGACCTGCTTCGGATCTATGGAACTTTCTACCTCACTACATTGTTCGCCAAATTCGTATTCTCCACTTTAAAACATTCATTCAAGTAACTGACTCATTGCCAAATAAGAGTAAAAGTCAGTCTAATTCTTCAGAACACTAAGTGAGGAATTTTAAAACTGCATGCATCTTTTAAGAACTATAATTTAACGAGAGCAGATTTTCTAAACAAGATAAGCATCTCACTTCTAGCTATGATTCATATGGTTATATTTGGCTATGATACTCAGCTACTATGACGGGAATGGCAGTTATGGCTGTTAAACTACTAAGTTACTTCTGAGCAGTTGCTACTAGCCACCTTGAAGCTCCCACGACCACTCACTGCCCTGGCATCCCCCAACCTCCAAGAGCCATACCCCAGACCTTCTCAGGGGCCTATGGAGTCTTCTCTGTGCTATGGCTGGTACTTCCTGAATGGCCAGTGCCTTTGTCATCAAATATTTGATCCCCCCCCCCGCCCACCATTTAGAATAAATGTCCTAGAGACAATGACATTAAAAAGATGTGCTAGACTTTGCTATACTCTCCTGTCAGCAGTATTATTAGATGCATATAACTAAACTGACCTACTAGTAACAAATGAGACAACCCTGTAGAAACCATACATTCACATGCTAGCAGGGGTGGGAGGGAGATGCTGAAGGCAAGGGACCCCAAAATGTAAACAGCAGCTCACACGTTGAGGGGCAGCTGGACTTTGGGAGCCGTGCCCTGCTGTTCAGCCGCTGGGATGGATCCGGCCGAGGAGGAGGAGTCCTGGAAACAGACAAGAGGAGACAGGAGTGAGTTGACAGAAGGCTTCTATCCAGGGAGGAGAAAGGCGAAGTCGGATCGGGGTCCAGAAGCATCTGTTCTCCCCCTCAGGGTCCACTTCCCTTGGTTATTATAACGTTTTATCAGCACGTTGGAGAGAGCTTGGCGGCCAATGACATCAGTCCCGCGGCAGCTTCAGGAGCCCTCCTGCCGCAACTGCTCAGAAATCCACTCTTTGGTCTGCACCTGGGTTGAGCAGCGTCACTCTGTGTTGAACATGGGGAAGGCAGTGTCTGGAGGGCCATTTTCATTTTTAGACCTCGATTAGTTATTCTCGTATTTGTCAAAGAAAATCCAGACAAAACCTTTCATGCTACAAAGCATGAGCTCATTTAAAACCACATTCCCAGGAGCCAAAGACTAAAAATCCCTACAGAAAATTGGTCCTTTGGCTGTGGGCAGAGGGGCAGGCTGTAGGGCAACAGGACTGACAGAGCACAGCGTCTACCACCTCAGAGCCCGAGGGCCTCAAAGCTTCAGGGGTTTATTATGAGAGGAGATGACTGGAGGAACCGTTTGCTTCAAGATGGTTCCGTTAAATACCAGGTGCATGCTAAACTGGCTGACAGAAGTGGTTAAGGGCCAAGCAGAAAGGTCTGGGCTGTGTGATGATCTCGCCACGGCAATTCCTGCACAGAGAACCCTGCAGGGTTCAGACCCAGCCCACAAGAGCCACACTGTCCCCAAATCCCCTCACCACTCAGCTCACTCATCTAGCCCCAGTTGTCCCTGGCATAGCACCCTGTCTTCCTGTTCAGATGGCACAGTGAGTTGAACTATATCCACAAAAAGATAGGTCCAAGCTGTAGTCCCGGTACCCGATGAAGGTGACCTTATTGCAATGAGGGTCTTTGCAGATGTAATATAAGCTAAGGATCCTAAGATGAGATTATCCTTTATTAGAAAGGGCCCTAAATCCAATGATGAGTGTCCTTATAAGAAATAGAAAAGGAGAACACACGCCCAGAGGGGAAGGAAATCCAGGGGAAGAGGGAATCATTGATTGGAGTGATGCATTTATAAGCCAAGGAACTCCAAGAATTGCTGGCTGCCACCAGAAGCTGGAAGAGAGGCATGGGACAGATTCTCCCTCAGCCTCCAGAAGCAACTGATCCCGACAACACCTTGATTTTGAACTTGGGGACTTCAGAACTGTGACAGAATAACTCCCTGTTGCTTTGAGCCACCTGTTTGTGGTACTGTTATAGCAGCCCCAGGAAGCTAACAACTCAACTCACTGACCAGTTCTGACCTTGCTTAGCTGATGAGCTCCACGTGCTAAGAGCCGGCTGACCCGTCCCTAGGTGGTCAACTTCCTTCCTCTACCAGAAATTATGAAAGGTGCTGGAAACCACAGTATGTCTGCAACCTGTAAGAAGTTAGAAATTCTACTTCTTCTTGTTTAAATAATGAAGTGCCTGGCAGAATGAGAACCTGTTACACAGAAGCATAACTTCCTTCATTTCTCCAAGATACCTAGCAGTTTCAAAGGACTTCCCATTCTAAGCTTCTATGCCACGTTTCTGGAGCCCTGTGTGGGAACTAGGCCAAAAAGTGGAGGGACGTTCCTTCTGCTGAGAGATTCCAGGGACTTCTGCCTGCTCATTGCACCTGTGCTCCCCAGTAAGGCAGCAGAGACCACAAGGCATTCCCCATGAAGGCCTGAGATCGTTTTCCTTCAAGGTAGTCACTGGCGGAGTTCACCACAGCTGGCCAGGGACTATCTTCCACAGAATTTCAGGTAGGGGTGAGAGGGCGACCTCCACAGGTACAGCCACCTGGCTCCAGGCCCTCCCTCCCCTGGGGTATGGGCAGGCACCCTAGTGCTGGTTTTCCCAGGACCCACAGTTCTCCTTATATGGTCACTGGAGAAAGCTGTGGGCAGGACGTTACGGTCCTTCACTCACTCACTCACTCACTCACTCACTCACTCACTCACACAGGAAGTGGGCAGGCGTGGCACCACACTGGAGGTGGTCAGCGGAGGTCAATGAGCACCTCCAGTGCAGAGCTCATCAGCTAAGCGAGGTGAGAACTGGCCAGTGAGTTGATGAGAACTATGTCCCCTTGGCCCTCCACACAAACAAGAAAGTGATGTGATGATCAGTTGAATTGCAGGGTTGTCCTGCTTGTGTGGGCCATGTTCAAGGTCCTCACTGACATCTGCTGACCACCTGACTGCCAGGACTGGCTCGGAGCACAGACACAGTCTCTGATTCTAGTTTTGGCCTTACCCTGGGGGACGGGGGAGGACAAGCACCAGACATGTTAACATAGGCGTGGCGGTCCCAGCAAGTCCAGGGCCTCAGGAACACACAACAGAGACCTCACCTGAGGACGTGGCCAGAGAGGGTTTCTGGAGTGGGAGTGGGCCCATTTAGTGAGGCGCTGAGGGTTGGGTGGGTGACAGAGGAGCAAGTTTGAAGCCCAGGAAGTTTGAAGAAGCTGAAAGAAAGGCTGAGCAATGAGGGGAAGCACTCGGAGTGGTACAGAGCCAGGCCGCATGAAGCCTCCTGCACCACTGGGAGGGTTCTAGTCTTCACCTCGAAGGCGAAGAGATGCCCTGGAAGACTGGCAGGAGAAAGGCAGAGAGAGCGTCAGACCCGTGTCTTACAGGGGATCCATTAAAAAGCACTGAAGAACGTCAGGTCTGGGTTGGGGACATGGGGACGGAAAGGGAGAGGGGTCTGGACAGGTCTGGGAGGCCTTGGGTAAGAACAATAATAGCAGTCATAAGAACGACTGCTCCCCCTCATCTAAAGCTCGCTGGAATTTCATCTGGAATAATGCAGTCAATCTTCACAATAAGCCTGTAAAGTGAGTGTTTTGTTAATCACTATTTTATAAAATGAGGAAATTGAGGCACAAAGAAGTTAGGTGAATGGTTCACATTTATATAGCCAGTACATGGCCAAGGCTGGGCTTGAACTCAGGTAGACTGGTGCTGGAGGCCATGTGCTTATCTATTCCCCATGTCATCTGTAGGACTTGCTCATGGCTGCTGTAACAAATGATAACAAACTTAGCGGCTTAAACAATACAGATATATTATCTGACAGTTCCAAATGTCAGAAGTCTCAAATCAAGGCGTTGGCAGACCTGTGCTCCTTCTGGAGGCTATTAGGGAAAATCCATGCCTTGCCTTTTTTTAGCTTCTACAGGCCACCTGCTTTCTTGGTTTGTTGCCTCTTCCTCCATCTTCAAAGTCAGCTGTGTATCATCTTCCAGTCTCTCTCTGACTTCTGCTTCCATCATCTCATCTTCTCTCTGACTCTGAACCTCTTGCCTCCCTCTAATAAGGACCCTGTGATTATACCGGGAAAATCCAGGATAGTCTCCCCATCTCAGGTTTCCTGTTTCTTTTGCCAGGTGAGGTAACATATTCACATCTCTGGGGATCAGGACATGGGCATATTTCCTTTTCTCATTATTCCCTTTTCCACCAATAGGACTAGTGGATTCATGGGCTGAAGGGCACGAGGGAGGAGGATGTCGAGTTTCTGGCCTAGCGACTGGTCAGATGGAGATACCCTTTGAAGAGACAGGGAGTATGAGATCTGTGGCAGGTCTTCAGTGTTGGACATGTTGAGTTTGACATGCCCGGATATGTTGGAGATAAGGGCAGCTGGTGACACCAACCAGATGAGAGGAGGGGACTGGCCTAGATGTATAGACTTGGGGGTCAGCAGCATGTAGCCAAACGACACAGTGATGGAGCCTCACAGTTAAGTCCTTAGCTCTTAGGTATGTGAGCCTGTGTCTGTGTCACCTTGGACAAGTCATGTTATGGAGCCTCGGCTTTTTTATCTTTAAGATGAGAATCACGAACTTCTACTCTCAATCATAACAAGGACTGGATTTACCTTCCTACCTGAAACAACTGAAAAAACAGGCAAAATATGTGAATCTATGGTTCGCAAAACTCTGGAAGTTAAGCAATCAAAGACAGATATGCCCGAGAGATGAGAATATGGGATTATAAAGGCTCCCATTTCTAGGTTAGTCAGAATATTAAACGTGATGATTTAAAGTACATAGTACTCTTTCAATAAATGCTGGCTATTATTACTGAAGCCAGGGTGGAAGGTGGATGAGATAGCCTGGAAGAATATGTGGAGTGAGGAGACAGGATGCCCTGAGACTCAGCCTACAGGCCACCAATATGGCAGAGGAACTGGAAAGGGATCACTAAAAAAAAAAACAAACAAACAAACAAAAAAAACCCCAAAAAACAAGAAGCACTGCTGTCTCTGGGTCCATGGAAGTGACTGTTTCTAAGGGGAAAGAGCTGTCAACCAACCTGAATGCTTCAGAAAATCAAGTAAGATGAAGACCAGAGGAAGCTCTTTAATTTGGGGGTGTGGACATGAACAGCACTTACTGGGATGGCTGTTCTTTTGTTAAAAATGAGCCCTAAAATATTTGAACAAGGCAGAATGAAAGTTTCAACAAGGATTTCCCCACAGCACTATTTATAATACGGAAAACCTGAACTACTGAAGCAGCCCAAATGTCCCACAGTAGAAAGTTCAATGGTAGATGACACCATGGATACTACACAGCCTTGCAGGGAATCTATACTGATAGGCATGCAGGGCTGTGTAAAGTACATCAAATGGAAAAGGTGGTTAAAGAAATGGCTATGTAGGATTATCTCATTTCTGTAAAGATGCATATATTTCCATGAGAAAAAGTTCTGGAAATTTACACGCCAAATGATAACATCGGTACTTAGGGGCGCTGAGATTTGGAATAATGTTTTTTAAAAAATCTATGTGTTCATAGATTTTTGGAGGGGTGGGTGAAAAGGCAAAGATTTGAAGAAGTGCATATTAGTAGTTACAAAACAGTCACGGAGATGTAGAGTACGGCATAGGGAATATAGTCAATACTATTGTAAGGTGTCAGGTGGATGCTACAGCAATTGGGGGGATCACTTCATAAATTATGTAAATGTCTAATGATTGTACCATATACCTAAACTGATATAAAATAATAATAATTAAAAAACCACTAAAAAATCTATGTGTTCAAGTTTTTTATCATCATTTTAATACCAACAAGTGACAATGGTTTTCTGATACATTGTCACAGTGATATAAAAAATAAGGTTAAATTATTTGAGGCCTATTTTAAGATCAAGCTCTGGTGGATGGTGAGCCCATGTTTTTCTGGGCTCCATATATGCCATCTTTGTGGGAGACACCAGGAGGGAACCAGGGGGGTGGCGTGAGGTGGGTGACCCTGGGGACTGGCCATTCTGTCGAACAGGCTCAGGTGACCGTTAGCAACAATGCAAAGGTAGAAGGCAGTTAGCTGTGCAGCAAGTAGAGCAGATACACAAGATGACTGGCTCTGATGAACCTGAAACCCATGACTCTGCTTTTGTTGGCATGCCTCCTGTCCGATAAACTCTCCTGAAACAGCCAAACTGGCCTAAACTAGCACTGCACATGCAGAGCACCAGTGACCTGGGGTGGGGACTGCTCTGAGTCTTGCTGCACCTGGAAGCCAACCTACATGGGGTCTCCACCTCCCAGTGTCCTCAAGCCACATAAGTCATAATTCAACAGGAGGCAGTAATGTCTGTGGCCAGGAGACACAGAGGAGATTGATTTCCATCTGCCGGGCAGGGGGAAGAAAGCTGGCTGAAACTGTAGACTGGGCTGGACATGTGGCATCAAGGCTTAAGAACCCATCTTTGCCGGCATCTGCCCACTCCCCTGGGTGAGCGAACACAGAACACTCCATATGGCAGGGTGTGAGGAGAGTCAGGGAGGACTGGGGCGGGGTGGGGGGCGGCGGTCACCTGGGCAAGTGGAGGACAGCAGCAATCAAAGGGCCTCCCTGAGGCAGGACTGCACCTAAAGAAAGCTCAGGGCATGGGCATTCTCGGTGGCTTTGCTGCAAACCTGGCCCTTAGTTGAAACTTGATATGACAAATGCCACAAAGCAAATATGCGGGATTTCACAGCAGACTATTACTTCGAGCTGGAATAGAGGAGCAGAGGGAGGTCACACTTGTGAAAACAGTTTTTTCTGAAGGTCAAGGTGGAGACTATCTAAAATTGAAGCTCCCCCCTTCCCCGACCCCAGAGTGTGTGGTCCTGTCTTGTCCCCTGCAGAGCCCAAGATGAAAACATAAGGTGTGGCTTCCTGATGTAGACAGGGGTTTCTACCCACCCCCCTCTGAATCAGGTGTTCATTTTGATACTACAGGTATGAGGTGATGAGCAACATTGCTGCTGGTGGTAGGTAGAGGGGGTGTCCCCAGAGACAGCTGAGCAGAAGGTAATTGACAGGATCTTGGGGCCTCCTGAGGAGCCCCGAGAGGCAGCTGAGCCCGCTAACTCCTTGCAGACCACAGAACAAACGTGGCTCTCCTTTAAGTGATTTTGATTAGAAATTCATAAGCACAACACATCCGTAGCTTCCAAATGAGTACCCTGCCCAGCCTCGGGAGGAACCATGCTGCCCGGAGTGCCTCTAACCCTTAAGGAATCTCACTCCTAGGGCACATGGCACGAGGTTTAAGATTCTTGTGCCCTTTGACCTTCAGCTCTCACCGTGCTGGATGGGGCTTCCCGGGCCCCCACACTGGGCCTGTTTATTCCTAAGAAACAGGCTTTGATTTTTAGTGGCTTAATTTTTAATGATTTGAGGCCTTACGGGATTAATGAAGGCTTGGCAGGAATGAGAGAAATTAGGCAGAGGAAAAAAAAAAGGAAGGAGAAGGGGCTGCAGTTGCTTTTGGATAAAAATAATTGGGAACGCAGCCTCAAAACAGACATTCTTCCTGTCTCCAAGATCCCTTGGCTCAAAGCCCAGCCTGGCCTGGGCAGACGGAGATGTGCCACCGGTCCATACGGGAAGGTCTTTGCCTGTGATAAGGCAAGTTCACATGGTCTTCTTTTCAGATGACCCCATAGCGGACCCACGCTGGGGTTCAGTCCAGGCAGGTAAACATACTCTCATCTTAGGGAGCTGGCCAATAACCCTGGGATGCTGGGGGCTTGGTTCTCAGAGCCACTGACCCCATAGAATGGATGATTTCATCAGTCTTATTGGGCTTGATGTTCAAAAACAGCCCGCAAGCAATTTAACACGAGCCACGTACAAAAGGGGTCAGCTGTGCAGGTCATGGGTCAGAGGCCATGTCCTTGTCATATAGAACTCCCATGGTGCAAGCAAACAGAGAGGAAGCATGCCTAGGGGTCCAGTGATGCTGCTCCCTGGCTCCCCAGTGCCCCCTGGCTCCCCAGCGCCTCGTGCTGGCTACCCTTTGAGCTCGTGCATGGGCCAGCAGGCTGAAACCTAGGCGGGCTGTGTAATCCTGGGAACCTGGGCAGCTGCTCGCCTTCTAGGCCTTCTTTTCCCACTTATAAAAGGCAGAACCATGAGACTGAACAGGCTTTGGAGCAGTAAAAACTGGGTCATCACTTCTCACAGTGACCTGTGTGCCCCTTCGAAATATCCGAGCCTTGGTGGTCGGAAGCCCAGTGTCAGTTTCTGGTGGCAGTGCTGTGGCCAGGGACTCCTGATTCTATACTGTCAGGTTGTTACCTGAGGCTGGAGGCCCCACCGCTGCATTTCAATGGGCCCCTGAGCAGTCACTGGGAACCAGGTCATTTTATTTTCCTGTCGGGATTCATATGAGGGAAAAAGAAGGTCTATGGGTTGGCGGGCTGTACAGGGGCTCCGACTTGTTTTCTTTGACACAGTGGCACAGACATAGACCCTGAGAAGAAATAGCTCCTTGGTTTAATTTTTAATATGAGTCCAGAAAACACTGTCATCACCCCAGTTTCGAAACGAAGAACAGTGAAATAAGCATATTTTCTTTATCACACTACCACTCCAAAACAGAGTGTAAATCAGACTCTTATGAATGTGCTTCCCAAAGAAAACTTTAGAATAAAACATTTATGGCCCGATTCTCCTGCTTGGCTCCAAAATGAATAGCAAACAGCTGGCAAGGCCAGGGGACCTGGGGGGGAATTAGGCAGGCGATGACCAGCAGGGCCGGGTGGAGCGGGGGCCTGGGCTGGAAGAACTAATGCTGACAGCTGGAGGTCAGAGGTCGAGAAGCCTGACAAGATGGTCTGTTCCAGGACAGGGAGGGCCATGCTTCGTGCTGACATAACCTGCAGTTCTCTCTTCAGCCCTTGGGAGAGCTGGCTGGCCGCCTAAGATGGAGGCTGCAAGGAGGCCTGACATCACCTCGAATGCTGCCCACTGTCCATTCTCCTCCCTGCAGGCACTCTAGATTTGCTCACATACAATTTGACCATCGAGCATCTGGCCTGCTGACTGTAGACACAGGCCCCTCTCTTAGTCCTGTGGTCTGCTCGGGAGTGGACAGATTCACCCAACAATCAAATCTGGACCGTTGCTGCCTCCTGCTTTTGTAGATAAAGTTTTATTGACACCCAGCCACATCTACCTATTTACTGTTGTCTCTGGATGCTTTTACCTACAAGGGCAGAGCTGAGCAGCTGTGACAAAGACCACATGGCCTTCAAAGCCTAAAATATTTACTATCCAGCCCTTTAATGATAAAAACTTGCCAGCCTTGCAGCAGTTCTGTAACGAGGACAAGGCTTCCGTTTCTGCTCTCGCCTCACTGGGCCAAGAGTTGGGACCAAAAAGTCACATTGTGCCAAAAGCTTAACAAGGCAACCCCAGGAAATTGTTAAGAGAAATGGCCAAAAAAGAGGGGGTGAGTATGAGAGAGCGGCAGCCATAAAATGGCTCCAGTTTAGAGAATGAAAATCTCAAAACACCAGTGAGGGAAGGGGAGATCTATAAATGTAGTTATAGAATGTACTTCTTACCTATTGGGGCTTCACAAGTTTCAAATTTTGACAAACAGATTTAGCCCTTGAGCCTTTTTCCTATGAGGAAGAGTCATAGGTGGGTCTACATTCATTTCTTTCCTCTCTAGCCTTTGTCCTGTACAAGAGTCAGTTTCTTTGGTGGTCTTTGGCCATAGGAAGGTGCCAGTAGCTACTGTGGATTCTCCTTCTCCATGCGAGTCCATAAGACCAAAGATACCTTCATCTGGCTTCGCAAAAAAAGTATAATATTCATATCCCAACGATCAGTGTGTTCTGCCTTTAGACAGAAGGTGCTTCCTAACTAGTAAGTGGCTATAAGAGAGACCGCTCCAAAACCCCGTTTTGTTCAACCACCCATGCATCTGAGAGCTTTAGTGTAGAGCACACAAGGCACTGAGGGTGCAAAAGGGGCAAGTACACCTTCTGTCTTAGCAAAGCTCACAGGCTGTCAGGTTGGCAGACAATGACAGACATTATCAGAACTGTGCTGTGAAACTGCACAGAGACGTGCCAAAAAATGAAACTGGACCTCTTTCTTACACCATAGACAAGAATAAACTCACAATGGATTTAAGACTCAAATATAAGACCCGAAACCATAAAACTCCTAGAAGAAAACATAGGCAGTGAGCTCTCTGACATTGCTCTTGGCTATATTTTCTTTGGATATACCTGTTGGGGCATAGGAAACAAAAGAAAAAATAAACAACGGACTATGTCAAACTAAAAAGGTTTTGCACAGCTAAGGAAACCATCAACAAAACCAAAAGACAATTTATTGAATGGGAGAAGATATTCGCCAATGACACATCAGATAAGGGGTTAATATCCAAAAACATATAAGACATTCATAACTATTTTACACCAAAAAGACAATTCAGTTAAACAATGGGCAGGAGACCTGAACAGACATTTCTCTGAAGAGGATATACAGATGGCCAAAAGACATATGAAAAGATGCTCAACATGACTAATCATCAGAGTTGAAAATCAAAACTCCAATGATATTACCTCATATCTGCCAGAATGGTTATCACTAATAAATCAACAAACAACAGGTGTTGGAGAGGATGTGGAGAAAAGGGAACCCTCATGTACTGTTAGTGGGATTGCAAATTAGTGCAGCCACTATGAAAAAAAAGTATGGAGGGTCCTCAAAAAATTAAAAATAGAATTATCATATGACCCAGCAATTTCACTTCTGGGTATTTATCTGAAGAAATCCCAAACATTAATTCAAAAAGATGCATGCATCCTTATGTTCATTAGAGCATTATTTAAAATAGCTAAGATATGGAACTAACCTAAGTGTCCATTGATAACTGATTGAATAAAGAAGTGGTGGTACATATATACAATGGAATATTACTTGGCCATGAAAAAAGAATGAAATTGTACTACTTGCAACAACATGGATGGACCTAGAGAGTATTATGCTAGGTGAAATAAGTCAGACAGAGAAAGACAAATACCATATGATTTCACTTATTCGTGGAATCTAAAAAACAAAATAAATGAACAAATAAAACAGAAACAAACTCTTAGATACAGAGAACAAATTGATGGTTGCCAGATAGGAGGGGGTTACGGGGATGGGTGAAAAAGTATTAAGAAGTACGAATTGCTACTTATAAAAATAGTCACAGGGATGTAAAGTATAGCACAGGGAACACAGTCAATAATGTAATAACTATGGTGTCCGATGGGTGCTAGACTGAACAGGGTACTCACTTCATAAGATATATAAATATCTAACCACTATGCTATACACCTGAAACTAATATAATATTGACTGACAGTATCTGAAAAAAAACTTTTTTTATGTAAAACAAAAAAATATCGCACATCAGCCTGGGTGTGAGAACTCAGGGGAGCAGGGAGGGTGAGCATGTCAGGGAAGGCTGCCGGAAGCTCCCTATCCCGAACCCAGTCCAGATGCTGCTTGGGGGTGTGGAAGAGGACACGCAGAGCTCAGCTTGGAGAGAGAGCAGGCAAGGTGTGCTCTAGGAAGGGGCTGGGACTGGCCCGGGAGGAGAAGGATGGATGAGGTCGCTAGGAGATCCGGGGTGAGGTGGAGAAGGTTCTGAATTTCCTTATTGTCCTCCCACCCAGAAATATAATGGAGGAGGCTTGAGGAGAGACAGGAGACCCAGAGGAAGGTGACCTCAGTGATCCTTGGCACCTCCTTCCCTCTCATTTGTTTCCAGAGGCAAGTCTACCCTCCCAGCTCTGACCAGCCCTGGCCTTTCCCTGTGCTGTTCTACTTTGTGCTTCCTACTTTCTGTGCTCTATGAGCTATGTTCTCATCTCCTGGAGAGCCAGGTGAGTCCTAAGTCTTGGTCCACAATGAGCCCACATCTCCTTATGTCTGCCAGGCTGCTCCTTTAACAAAAGGCTCACCAAACTTGAGAGGATGGAGTGAGGGATGGACTGCACTCCTGGGCCAGCACGTGCACGCCCAGAGCTACCTGGCGCTCACCAGGTGCCAAGAGGATACCAGGGACTTTTTATGATGCGTCCCTCTCTGGTCTGCGGGAGAATGGCAGAAATCTGCGGATATGGTTCCTGTCTTGTCCTAGCAGCAAAAGAAACACAGTTGACACCTAACGCCATGAACAAATAGCCTGGCAGGTGAGGAAAACAGAGCTAGGCCACTGGGTAGCCACGGCATTCTCTTGTCCCCACCTTAAAGGCACGGCAACTCCCAGATTTACTGAAGAAAAGTCTTCCCTCACAAGGTCCTTAGGATGAAATTTTTTTTTATTCATCCCAAATTCACTTGTTTATTTTTTTTCTCCTTATAAGGCATGGAATTAAATTTGTAACTTTCTCAAAGGGCTAAAGTAAGCTCCAGTTCTCCGCCATGCAGGAGCCTATGGGCCGCAAGGGTGGTCAGCGGCGGCCAAGCCTTCAGCACTCCCCCAGCACCTCCTCTCGCTGAGAGGTCCCGCGTGCACTGCGCACCCTCCTGCAGCAGGTGGCGGTGCTCTGTGCAGATGCCCCGGGAGCTGCGAATAGAGTTTTTCTCACTTACTTCTCAGTCACAAGGAAGACATCCAAAAATGTTCTCTTTTGATGTTTTCTCTACTGAGTTTCCAACACTTCCCTTCTAGTGATTTTAAAGGGCACTTTCCTAGTCTCAAGGGTTTCTGTTTGCTTATATGAAGTTGATCGGTAAGCCTCAGGCTCTGAGCTGAGAAACTGGTGAAAGAGCCTGTTCTTGGCTGGATGGGCTCAGCCCGCATGAGATCCCAGTCACTTCGCAGATGACAGCCACAGCCTGCTGGGGAGCATTTCCAAAATGTGGAGCACTCAGTCCCACATGGACAGCAGCTAGCACAGAAACGGTCCTGGTTTTCAGAAGTGTCAGCTCTTCCTGTACCGTCATTATCTACAGAAAGCAATTCCACTTCTTTAAGTTGTAGGACTTGCTTTGGTCACTGAAACGTGAGCAGGAGTGACATATGTCACCTCTATGCGGAAGCCTTTAGAGGCCATTGTACTAGCTGCCGCATTTCCCACCCTTACCACAGTGACTGGAAACATTCTAGACCAGAGGTCAGCAGGTCAGAAAATAAATATGGTATTTGAGCTTTGTCACAATTATGCAGCTCCTCTGTGTGGCCTGAAAACAACTACAGACAATGTGTAAATGAGCAGGTGTGGTTGTGTTTCAATAAAACTTTAATTTACCAAAACAGGTGGTGGCCAGACTTGGCCTGCTGGTAGTTATCTGCTGGTGTCCTGGGAGCATCATGGAGCAGTCTTTCAAGCTGCCTGCGATGGATACACAGTATGGATGAGAAGTAAGCCACTGAGTGTTTGGGGCTAACTGTTACCACAGCATAACCTGGTTCACACTGGCCGATACAGGATGCTCCAGAGCTATCTGCACCCACTAAGGTTGCTCAGGCAGTTTGGTGAAGGCTTGTTACCTGTTAGTTTCTTATTTGGTTTATGAGGGCACTGTTCTAAAATGTAAGTAATAATTTCCTAATTTGATCCAATGACCTTTATAAACAAATAACTGGATTTTTAAAAGTGCAGTCAGCTTAAATGGCTTGTTTCCCTCTCCTTTCCTCTAATAAGCCTCCCTCCCCGGTGGGATGTGGGTGTTGTGGGTGACATGTGGGTGCTGCTCCATTATTCATGAGGAACTAAGCTGACCCCCTGACCTCTCCAAATGGCAGGGAGAAATAATTCATAAGGCTATAAATGTGAGCAGGGTGAGCCATCTGAGGCTTAGGCCCACTACATCCCCCTGGGACCCCCTCGGGTGGTCACCTCATAGCTGTGAGACAGACATGGTCCGATACCCACTCAACAAGAAGTTGAATGGGTATGAACCCCCACTAAGAGCCCAGTGCCAAGACACAGGCGAATCACACCAGCTCCTAAAAGACTTCAAAGTCCAAGGGGATAGCCACATGCACAATGACAAAGGAACACATTCCATGATAAACACATGGGGAAAGTCCTGTGGGCACAGAGACAACAAAGGAATTGATCTAGTTGATGGAGAGGTGACCTGGAGCCATGGAAGGCTGCAGAGGGAAGGTGAACACTTCAGAAGGCTGAAACGGGTGAACGGAATTCCTGTGTGGGGATGGCCTGTGTGTTGCACAGTGGGCAGGACGAGTAGGGAGGTGGACGAGCAGGAAGCAGGCACAGCCCGGACAAAGGAATCAGATGCCGCAATTTTGGTGAGGGGTCAGACCACTGTGGGGACACAGACAGCGGGTCTCTGCAGACAGCACAGGAGTGGACGGTGACACATGGGTAGGCTAGACAGACAATCTGGGGCTGAGATTGAAGGACTTTGCAGACCAAGTGAAGGAGCCTGGAGTCCATCCTAAGGCAGTGGGAATCTCCAGAAGCACTTGTGGATAGATCAGCCTTATTGTAGATGGATTCACAAGGGCCCCTAGAAGCAGGGAGTTGGGAATTCAGTTGATGCAGTCTGGGTGAGGGCTGACAGGAGCCTGAACCAGGCAGGGTAGGTGCCATGGCGAAGAGGGAGTGACTCCTTGGCTGTGGCTGGGAATGCAGTGTGCCTGATATGCACATGCTGCTCCACATGTCCCAGCTTCCTTACAGTTACATTGGGGCTGGGCGACTAGTTCTGGCTAATCAGAGAGGTGACTGCAGAGATCTGGTAATCAGAGAGGAAGAGGGACTCGAATTTTTCTAGGCTGAGGTAGTCAAATGCTCAAGTGCCTCCTCTGTTCCCCTCTCCCTGTTGGAGGCCATATGGGCTGAAGATGGCACAGCTACAAGAGGAAGCTGGACGCCAGCTTGAGCGCGTCACCCAGGAGAGCCACTGGACCCACTGGAGAAGCACATGACAAATATTCCCCGTGTTAAACTATACTGGGGCCTGGAATTGATTGTTATTACAGCACATGACAATTACATTGTCATCCCGACAATTACAATCGGAGAAAAGTTTTGGAATTAGAGCTGAGACTCTGGATGGCAGAGGTTTGAAACTTGTAGAGTCTTACTTCGGGAATTTGTGAAAAGATGGAATTAAGAAGGGGAAAGAGGAGAGTAGTTATCTTTCAACATATATTGAAATTGAGGTACCTCTCCAGGTGAAGCCATCAGGTAATAAGAAAGAGAATCTAGAGTTTCTTTAGATTCTATAGAAGCTAAAGGTCTTGGAGGGCAGAATTAAGGCATTTGAGGTTCAGCAGTTGGTTGGAAGAGAGCCCCATGGGAGAATGTGCAGAGGATGGAAAGGCCAGAGAAAGTCAGGGTTAGAGAAAGAGGGTTCAGTGAAGGAGGCAAGAAAACTGCTCAGAACTGAGAGAGAGGGGTCCCGGAAGCCAAGGCAGGAGACAAGCTCAGGAAGGGAGTCTTGTTCACAGCGCCCAGTGCTGATGAGATGTCAAGGAGGAGGAAGATGGAGAAGGACACTGGACCTGGGCCCTGGTGACCTTGGACGGCTGGGTTTCGACAGCAGGGATGGAGGTAGAGGTTGGACTGCAGAGGTCAGCGCATCCTACATGAGAAAGTAGAAGTGTGTTAGAGGCAGAGAAGGAAAGAAATGGGGGCCTCCAGCAGCAGTGGTGGGAGAAGACAATGCTGAAGGGAGAAGGGACAGTTTCCCCTTCACTGCGTCTCCGTAGCCCTCACTGTGCCCATGGCACCCTCTCGGGGCGGGGGGTAGGGTGGGGGAAACAGCACCCGGGCAGTCATTGGCCACCGTCCTTCTAGTCCTCTGCTTCCACATCTTCTTCCCTGTGTCCTTGGCTCTCAAAACAAAGCATCGGGACACTGTATCTGGAGCCTTTATGATTTTCCCTGGTAGCCATTTGGTACATGGGAACCTTCGTGAGACCCAGGCTGCTGTCTCACAGGATACTCCCAAAGGAGAAAGGAGCACAAATTGCAGAATCTCCTACCTTTTCCACCCTCCCATCACCACTGCAGAGGAACTCTGAACGGGGGAGGACATTAAATTAGGGCCTTTCTTTCAATTTCAGGCCCCAAAGTCAAAAGCATTCTTTCTTTTCTGTCTAGAACTCTCTCCTCCCTACCTGGGCCCGTCAGCTAACCTTACACAACCGCCACTTTTCTCCTTTATTTTTCATCACAGCTTTTTCCTCCTTTTCATGTCACTATCGACACAGCCTCAGCCTCAAGCCTTTCTCTGTAAACGGCTAGAGAGTCAAAATTTAGGCTCTGTGTTACATTGCCTCTTGCCCTTTTCTTTCTTTATTTCTTCCTCTCTTTCTCCTATCCATCTCCTTTTTCATTCCTTTTTTAAAACAACCTTTAAAAAATACAAAAATCATTCTTAGTACAAGAGCCGTACAGAAGCCGTCTCCTAGGCCATGGTGTGCCAGCCCCAGGCCTTGCTCAGCGTCCTGGTGGCAGCATCAGCTGGAGAGCTCTGAAGATCGTCTTTTAGCTCTACTGTCTCTCTTCTCCTCTGTCACATGAGTGCGGGCCCCCTGTCCGCTGCTGGGACAGCATGTTGGTCCCAAGTCTAAGCTTAGAGAAGTGAAGCTACCTTCCCAAGCCCCAGGGAACCACTGTCCCTCTGGCCTGGGCATCCAAAGGCCTGTGAAGTAGACCTGAACAAGGCCTTGTTTGTTACACAGCATTCTCGCATCCCTCTCTGACTTGGTTTCACTGATGGGGTGGACTCTGGGATTGGAATGTTTGAAAGGTCTCTCCAGTGGTGTGGTATACCCCACACAGGAGTCTAGACAGCCAAGATGATGGCCCCAGCCTCTGGCAATGCCTCCTGGCTCTTGTCCACATCCCTTACATTGTTACCCTGAGGAGCAGGGACCAGCCTTTCCTGCTTTGGGATCTCTGGTACAAAGCACAGGCCCTGCACAGAGAGAACCATGTTACATTTCTGTCAAAAACCTCCAGTCACCTTCCTTTGTAGCCCAGTGAAGGGAAATGTTTTGGGGTGACCAATTGCCTTGTTATGCCCAATTTTAGTGCTGAAGTCCTTGGGCCCCAGAGAACCCCAGTCCTGGGTGCACCAGGATGTGGGTCACCCTCTATGGACTCAGGCCTGGGTTCTAGCAGGACTTGTAGTACCACCTAGGGCATGAGAGAAGGCCTGCGCTGCCTCTGGGACAGGCCAGTGAGTTTCGACCTGGCTGCACCACTCACAGTGGGTTGGAGGGGACTCTAAAGTCCCCAGGCCCAGACCAGACCACACCTTGGACCTACCACTTCTGTGACCCAGAAAAACTGTGCAATCTCTTCTATTAAATGAAGCAAGAGTAGCACCTCCCCAGCTGAGCTGCTTTCAGGGTGAAGTGAGCGGGGCCGGGAGTGTCCTGGGGGACCAGGCAGCCAAACTGGTTCAGTCCTCCAGGTGATAATGACATGCAGCCAAGGCTGGAACCTACCGCAGAGTATTCCAGATGGGCACCTCAGATTCCTTTGGCAGTAGATGCACGAGGCCAAGGGTACTAGACCACACACTGGCTGTCACTGGAGCAGACCAGCAAGCACTGACAGTCAGGAGTGGAAACTGGCCCATGGGGATGCAAACTGAGCCCAGGCTTCTGTGACGGCAGGCCCTTCAGCTTGGTGCCACAGCAGAGAGAGAATCTTGGAGCAGAGTGCAGTGATTAGAATGGATGAGGCAGCCAGTGTCCTGAGTATCATATCTGACATCTTGGGGCTTGTGCTTTGGTCCCCGATTCTCTGAGCAACAGAATGAATCACCACAGACGACACTGACATGTGTACCTAAGGGGAGGCCACCCCATGCCCTTTCATTTCATCCTGACGCAAGTCAGCTGGGGAGGCACCACTATCACTCTATTTAACAGGCGAGGACACTGAGGCTCTGGGAGAAAAGACTGACAGCTTTCCTGGGTAATGAGGTACAAGAAGAGTGCTGAACTCAGCACTTAATAGCAACTTTATAGGCTCAGAGAGGCTCAGCAACTCTCCTAGGGTGATATAGCTAGTGAGCAGGGGACTCTCTGCCCTACATGGCACTGTGTCACGTCCTAGTCTAGAAAAGAAAGGGAAGAAGGGAGGCAAATCCTCCTTCGCAGAGCTGCAGCTGCTCTCTTCAAGGATCAGCGGGCATTTTCCTGCTTCCTCTCCTTCAGCCTGAGGTCAGCCCAGAACATACAGAAGCTGAAGCTGAAGGGGTAAGTGACTTCAATGCTCTGGACTCCTATCCAGACCACTCCTTACAGGAGCCAGGGGGCGGGGAGGGCTGCTGGATGAGCATAGCACTGAGATGTTACTTATACCCTCTGGCCTCAGTTGTCTTCATCTATGAATAGAAATAATTAAACGGACTGGTTCTCTCCATAGTGAGGTGTGCCATATAGTGAAGGAAGCTGAGATGTGCTGGAAGCCCAGGCAGGGGAGGGGAGGGTCAGGCGCGGAAGGGTGAGGAGGCAGGGGTGGAGCAGCTGGCAGAGGCACAGAGCACAGATAGGGCCCTAGGCAGCCGTGCAGCGGAGGCTCTCAGGTTGAGCTGCTAGGACCACGAGCCTTTAGGCTTAACCATACTCACTGCATTTTGTCACAGCTATTGTATTTTAGAGCCATTTCTATAGAAACCACAATCCCCGCACTTCCTTTTAATTTTAAAGAAATGCAAAAGAGAGCGAGAAGAATCAGTGATGTTGACCAGCCTGAACTCAGCTACCAAGGGGCTCCCGTGTCCTCGGAGATCACCCGGGCATGGCACAGCCACACCAGTGCTTGTATGTGGCCACCAGCGTGGGCGTGTTTGGTTTATATTTGGTCATGTTCCACCACAGGTTGTTAGAATCAAATCAGTTAAATAGCAGGATAATTTCATGGTAGGCAGCCCTTTCTGATCTGTAGTCACCAACAAGGGGTCACATCAGAACCCGTCTTACAGAAGGACTCAGCTGGAGCCACTTACCCGAGGCCCTGTACAGCAGTCTGGCTGGGAGCAGGAACACAGGTGCAGCCCAGCCCAGCCACCCCTTTTCCATTCCAGCTGGCAGCTTTTCCAGGGCAGAAAGGCTAGTTGCTTGGAACTTTCTAAAGAATACTGTGCGATGTTTGATGAAGGTTCAATAATTATCAATGATGACAGTTGCCTTTGTGCTCCAGTAGAAAACTTGCTGGGACCCATGAGCAAGGTTATAAAACCTCTGCCCCTCATGGCCTGAGAAGCCCTGGGTGTGCAGTGGGGGGTATGCATGAGTAGACAGAGCTGGCTTAGGTTCTAGATGACCAGCCTTGTCATCTCACAGGGGCCAAAACTGTGTCCTGTCAGTAAAGACATTTTGTGTCACAGACTGGATGGTCAGACCAAGTCTGGAGGGGCCTATGGATGACATGGGGCTGGCTGGACACTCCTTGGGGCCAGTATTGCCCCATACCCCCTGGGCACCGAGGAACCTGGGTGCCCCTGCTCTGCCAACCTGAAGCCTGTTCCCATGATGCCAGCCTGGCACATGGAGGCCTCTGTGGATGAAGGCATGCATTTCTCAGATGCATGATCACAAAGTCCATGTCTGCCCACCCAAGCACAGAACTCTGGGACCGGGTTCCCCTCCCAGAGTACGTCCAGCCTGGTGGGAAGGAAGACCTAGGAGGCACTGTGGCCACAGTAGGACTTGTAGTCTGGCATGCCCTAGCAGCCCTGGGTGAGCCCTTGGGCAGGCCAGGGGATGGGTTATCTTAGTGTGACACACGAGACCAGCAAAGAAACACAGAACCAGAAAGGCGGTGTTGGACCAGTGGCAGAGCCAAGGGGCTGGTCTGACCATGAACAGCATGCTGGGGTCTGTAGGATGCTGCTCAGCCTCACCCCTTACAGCTCTCAATAGCTGGATTAAATTAGAATGGGGAGAGAGGTGGAAACTGCTTTGCTTGACCTCTTGCTCTGTCACAACTTTCAATTCAAGTGGAAATGATGAAAATGAGTCCCAGGATACCAGTTATCCCTGAAATAAGCTAATTCTGCACTTACATTTTTGTGGAACAAAGCGGGGCACAAATTTTTTAAAAACCTGTTTTCTTCCTGCTCTGGGGGCTGTCTACAGTAGGGCCAGACTGCAAAGCCGAGAGAACCCCCTCTGATGTATTAACTCAGAGGCCGAGGGCAGGGGAGGAGGGAGAGGCAGAGAGGACACCCACGGCCACAGAACACACGTCCTGGGGCAGAAGGAAAGTGCTGGGAGCTCTGCTAATGTTCACGGGTCCTGCTTGCTCAATTTTTGGAACCCCTAGGGATCATTGAGGGTGGTAAGCCTTAGACTTAGTACCCACAAATGACAGGACGCGAAGACCCGGTGGCCCTGACTGGCTGATTAAAAATAAGGTCCTTCCCCTCCCTTCTTCTCCCCGGCTTCCCCTCATCTCTAATCTTCTCCTTTGTATTACAGTGGAAGTGGAACCAGTGCCATATCTAGAAGTGGAAGGTATCCGTAAAAATAATAATGAAAGTACTAAGCAGTGTAGCCAGTTCTGGTTCTGAGCTCTGGCCCTTTCACTATTTGTTGAAAGGGAAGGATGTTGACAAGTGTTAGACATGCTAAAAATGTCCCAGCATGAGACCAAGGCTTTCCCCCACACAATTAGATACACTGAATGCTAAGATGGGAAAACTTTCTTGCATGGTGAACCAGTTATTCAAAGGCTGCATCATGGACCATTGAAAAGCACCTCCTTGAACATCGAGAGTATCTGTCACATATTTTCTCTGGTAGTAACAGGTATACATACCACCAAGGCTTTAGGGAGTCCGTGAGGCCAGGGAGAAAGACCGCAGTTCACCCCAAAGGGTGTGCTGCCTTGGCCTCCATCATGCCAGTTCAGGGGAAGGAATGCTGAGCTTGGAGCTGAGGATGGAGCCCCCAGCCCCAGGGAGGGATGCCCAGCGCCGCCCTGTCCACGCCCCGAGGATGTTACCTGGGCGGGAGCGCTGCAGGACAGATGAGCCAGGTCCCCGATCCTGGCTGCCGCCCGGGGATCGCTGGAGCTGATCAGAACTGGAGCACTAATTTCCATGGAATGCCTGTGGCTGGCAGCCTGCGAGGACCTGTGTGTCATGCTGAGCGCAGTGAAGGAGTGGCGTTTCTTGGCGTTCTTCTTGCTGTCCACACGCTGTTGAAAGGCACTGACCGCCCCCGTGCTGCTTAAAGTGGGACTCGGGGCCACACTGGCCACTGCGCCAGGGTCAGAGGACAATGAGGCGTGGCAGCCAGACACAGCAGCTGGGCAGGGCTTGTCCATCTCAATAAGCTGCTTGGCAGAGTCGTTGAGCTAAGTGAGAAAGGGGGAAAGGGGGTCATTAAACAATGATCACATGCGACGTCCAGCTCTCTGAGCTCTCCCAGCCTGTGTTTGCATTTCAAAACTGACAATGTGTTCAAATCGGTCAGATCTTTCTAACAGGGCATCCAATATGAATGGTGCAGTGAAAAACATGACTGACTGGAGTGACGTCTGCAGATTTTATTGAAAAGGTTTCTGGAGCAGCTGTGTTTTCCAAGGGCTGGCTACCACGGCGGCCCCCGTGTAGCTCCAGTATAGCCCCGATCTTTTGCTGGGCTGCCCATTTCTGAGGTGTAAGGTATAAACCTGCAAAGAGTGAGGGACCAGAGAGCGAGGAGCAAGGAACGCCCAGCCAATGGCCGACATCACCATGACAACAGGTTCCCAGCCTGCCTTGTACGATCCGGTCACTCTGGCAGGAGAATTCCAGGCATGTGACCAGAATGTACTTTCTAATCACTGGTGACAGCAGGTGGCAGGGAAGTGGCTGGGTGAGCAAAGGGGCCGTGGATGTTCTTTCAGTCAAGACGCAGAGCTGACCTGACCCCAGTCTGTGAGGACTCAAACTGCATCGCTGTCAGCGACCCAGCAAGGACCTGGATACGACTCCTTCCCTTCTCCCCGCACCTGCTCCACAAAACAGCAGGCACTTTTACAGGGAGGAGTTTGATCCTGGTGGAGCTTATCGGAGAAGGTAGGAAGGGCTCAAGTATGCCAAGCCCATCAGGAGAGGTGGGATGAGCACCAGCATTCTGGTGGCTAACACAGCTTTCCGTCCCGATGCTGTGCTGGCAGCTGGAAGGGCTGCGGGAGGAGAGGCGCCCCAAGCTCCAGCAGGGAGACCCGCAGGGCCTCAGGTTAGATGAAGGGTCAGTTCACTGTCTAGGAGCCATAAAGTCACCCTGACTTCTAAATTTGGAACAAGTTTTTCATTTAGAGTGTACAACGGAACCCCTTCCCTCTGAGGCAGCACTTGGCTTCACCTAAGTTCATGCCTAAAAGTGGAACTTACAGAGATTGAAAGAGTAAAGTGGAGGGAGCTAGTTATTGTGTGTTCAGTGTGGCCAGGAAGAAAATGTGATGTGGGAATCCATTTGGGACTACTTCCACCAGATGGGTTAAATAAATGCCATTATGCTAGATAAATGCCTGTAACACTCCATTCTTTCTGCCTCATCTTTTCAACACTAACAGAAAAAAACTGAGTCAATGCCAGCTAGCCCTCTGGGGACCTACCTCAGGAAGCACTGAGTTAAATATGAGGGAATTCAAGCCCTTGCTTTTTGTTTTCCCCTCCCCCGACAGGTGTGGGTGTCCTGGGCTCGGAGCCTGTCACAGGTCTCTGTCCCATGTGGCTTGGCTGTACTGGTGTTGGACAGAAAAGCCACAGTCACAACTGCACTAGCGGGCTTGAGTGCCCCAACTCAGCCTCTTGACAGAGCCAGCATGCAGCCAGGCCCGCTGTGGCCCAGAGCAGAGCCTGGGGCGTGCCTACTGGACTCTCAAGGCTGGCTGAGGCGTCATCCCTGCTCTCTCTTTTTCTCTTTCCGAACACCATATTCCCAAGTTTCTAGCCTATGGACATAAGCTCTGTGTGGTCCCTATGGGGAGATGCCCAGAGAACAGTTGCTGTCAGCTCCTGCTCTGCACAGTTGGCAGTGAAGCCTGAGGCTCTCCCTGTCCTGACCTGGGACAGGTGAAAACAGCCAGGAGAGAGCAGCCTGGGTTCCAGCAGGTGGACAGGGCCGACTACAACCCACTGATTTCTTCTCAATAGGCTCAGAAGTAGAAAGTTCCCTCCACTCTGAAAAAGTGCCATTTTCCTAAAATTTACTTTAACATCTGGGCTTTAGCCATGGCTTTTCTGTGTGACCCGAGAGGGAGGTGCAGGCATGCCTTTCCTTGAGAGGCCTGCAAAGTCAGGTTGTTTAGCTATCACTGGCAGACCAGACTTGTACTAACTGACAGCACAGAGCTAACTGATGTGTTCCCGTACAACGCCCCAGACACATAATAGAAAAGAAAAAGGAGAGGTAGAAAGAAATATACCATCTCAGGCAGCCCTGACATTGAATGGACCCTGCGGCCCTCCAGATGCTATCAGAAGAGCACCCCACAGTCCTCCCATAATGTAGGGGAGGTTTGGATGACGACCGTGAACATGAGATAGAGATAACATTCCCAACACAGATTAATGCTGGGGGTTAGCAGGGCTGAGCTGATCAATGGGCCTTAAGCCCAGAAACTCAGAGTTTCAGTGTGTCCAAGCAGAGTTGGTTGTCCTAGGCTCTCCGCAAGCATTTCTTCTTCACATGAATGCCATGAAATCAGCAGTGGCCCTGAAAGCAGTCCCCTGTTCAGGGCATGGGATAGGACTTGGCTTGGTCAGGACTATACACCCACATTTTTTTCTGCCAGGATGAGACTATGGCATGGAATGTGCAGGAGAGGGCCCACCTGGGCAGGGGTGAGGGACAGTGAAAGAGGAGTAGCAAGACTGAGCAAGGTCTGGAAGGGTGCATAAGGTTCAGATGGGAGCAGGGAGAGGAAGTGCTTCAAGGAAATCCACAAAGGTGGGAAGTCCTTGCAGGCAGGTAAAAGCACACTGGAGCCCACTGTGGATGTGTAAGTCGCCCTGTGCAAGAGCCACACCCAGGTCCTCAGCCGAGCCTAGAATGTGTGCCAGAGCCAGGTGGGGGCTGGGCCAGGAAGGGCCAAGTCATCACACAGTGGAGCCCGCCTGGGGCCCGGGTTAGGAAGTTCCCTCAGCCCTGTGCCAGTGGAGAATAACGCCAGGTTCTCACTCAACACACTACTCAGGTTTGCAGCAGGTAGTGTCTTGGCAAGTTTAAAAAAAGAAAAGATAAAGCCCTGCTGAATTTAAGCAGTGACAGCACAGGACGCTTCACCTGTGTAGATCATACACGCTGCCTCCGATGGCCCGGTGCGTCAGCATTTTCATTACAAATACCTGTTTTTCAGAGGAAGGTCAAGAAAAACTCACTCCAGGACCCCAAATGTGTGATCTAAATCCAGGATTATTTCCTTTGAAACACTTCCTCCAACCAGGCTCAGCTGTTTTGCTCTATTTTATGGCTTTTATTCACTTGCTTCCTCCACAGTGCTAGCTCCAAGGACAAAGCAGCGCCTGTTCCCTCCCATGACCCTTGTGGGGTGCTACAAAGAGCCGGCCAGCCTGGACCCCAGTGTTCTGCACCCACCCTGCAGGGCCAAGAGCAAAACAGAGAAGCAGGAAGGCAAAATGCCTCTCATTTATCAGCATTGGAATATGGTCTACACACTACCTGCCAGGTGTCTCCGTTTGGAAGGTTATTATATAGAAATAATATGCCTGAGGCTGGGCTAAAATAATTCCATCCTTCCCCAAAGCAGCAGACCTAAACTGGCTACTTAGTTCCCCCATGACTCTGAGTCAGTACCAGAAACTCCATCTTCAACATGAGGAAATCCAGGCACCAACAGGCCAGGTGCCCGCACATCAGGACACACAGAGCCATGATCGGAGCTGAGGCACAGATCAGTGCTCCAAGAGCACTGCATAGCCTGGCCCCTTGGCAGTGCTGTCCGATCACCGCACACAGCTTGCCTCCAGCACTTGTCTGTCTTCAACACGTCTCCCCTAGGGGCTGCTCCTAGCTGACCACATGGCCTTCTCCTCGAGGGAGAGCTAGGGGAAGGGTTATCACGACTTTCTCACTCACTCCTTAAGAATCCGAAGCTCCGAGTGGGTGGTGAGCGCCAATACACTTCCCTTAAAGATAGTGCTTTCCACAAACTGTAGCGAAAGAACTGCTTCCGAACGGTGAATTCTCAACATTTCATCAGTAGTTCCGGAGCCCCTAACATCTCTGCAGGGGGCAAGGGGACATCCAGTGAAATGCCTCCTGATGAGAGAAACGGTTCATTTTTATCTTCTTTACTGAATCTTTGCTGGTGACAAGTGGCTTCTTGTTGGAGATCTATAAAATTGCCAAGTAACTGACCACCCACACCTGGAGTCCTTGGCTTGCTAGACTCCGACAAGCGCAGTGGCAAATAGGCCGTGGGTGCGGTAGAATCCACGATGATTGCTATAGCCTAGGACTCCGTCATGGAGGCAAAGCTCACTGTCCGGGGAAGCTGCCACTGTCTTTCCAACAAGCTGCAATTCACAACGCTCAGGGCTGGACCAGGCAGCTGGTGCCACCAATGCTGTTCCAGTTGGAAAGCCTCTCTCTGGGTGAACATGTGCACGCTCATGGACCCATTACTGCAGGACACCCCAGCTGCTGGCATCTTCCCGGGACGGTGGTTTCCTTCTCAGACCCGCTCGGAGCAGCCATAACTTCCCATTTCCTCCTATTCTGGACACAGTCTCCTCTTGCCTGCCCGCAAGCCTCCTCCACACTGTGGGGAAACGAGGTGGCTCTGTTCTCCCCTGAGCAGACCCTGCTGCTCTGCCTCACAGGCTCTAGTAGGTCCTGGTTGTTAGCCTGAGTTTCCTGGGGGAGAGCCGAGGAGATGGTGAATGAATGCGGGAGGCTTCTCCTTCATTTGCCCTACAACCAGAATGCTAGAATGTTTTGTGAGTGGCTGCTGACTGCCTACTGTAAACAGGTGGGGGTATAGTGAAGTGGACAAGCACTTTTTGCCTTAGGATGCTCCCCTTTCCCAGTGAAGATGCTCATCTGGAAAGCAATGGGCTCTGCTGCTCCGTCCGCTTGCGGGCAGTTACCTCTTTGTTTCTCCCACCCACACAGACAGGCACACAGACACGAACTGTGCTTTCCCTGTTCATATAACACAAAAATCAGTTATTAATGAACATACCCAACAACTCCAATTTTGATCGTTTTTGATGGAAATAGAACACATTTTCAACTTCCATACAAAATGAAAATAAGGTGGTAGCCCCAATGTTTAAAAGTCTTGATGAGATTGTTCATTTATCAGAGAGCTGCCACTGGCTCCTGGAAAGGGGGCACCCATCACAGATCTGCTCCCTCCTGCTCTGTGGGGTCCCTTTATAGGGGCCGACTCACCATCTACATGCTCCTGGGAACATGGCACCAGACAGGGCAGGTGACCTCAGCCAGTCAGGTACATTTTCCTCCACCACAGGTCCAGTCTTGCCAATGCGACAGGAACAGTCAGCCAAGGCTGCTCCCCTATCAGGGACTCTGTGTTCTACCTCAGTGGCTTAGCAACCCTCTTTCCAGGACTTTGTCTCACCAACTTTATTAGCTCAAATGTGATATTCCTCCACAACTACTCTTTCCATCAACCACAGAAACATCTAGAAATATAGGAAGAACTGAAGAGTTTCGTCTTTCCATGGTTTAATCAGTTGCACAGAATGGCCTCTTAGAGTTTGTTGTAGTATCCCAGCTGCATTGGAACTTGGGGACCAGGTTGAATAAAGAAGGCTCTCCTTCTGGCAGCTTATGTGAGCCATGAGACCCCCTTGGAGAGCCCAAGGCTGCGTTAGATTTTGGTGCTTGGTCCTGGAAAGTGCAGGACCTGGGCACGGTTATCCAGAAACCGCTAGTTCTGATTGAGTGGATTTTAAACTCAATGTGTGCAGGAGGAATTCTTTAAAAAGGAATACAATTGGAAAACCAGACATACAGGATATCAGATATAATACGAAAGGAAGGACATTGGGGTAAGAGGCACCTGGCAATTCTTAGGAAAAACGACAGAGAAATAGATGTGTACAGCATCCCCTGTCCTAGCCCATAGGTAAGAAACCCAGTCTCAACACAGCTGCACAGGCTTGTGGCTGTGACCTGAGGGAGGGAAGCATATTTTCCTTTCATGGAAATCCAGGAAGCCAAGGGACAAGCATGCTAGAGAGCAAGTGCTCACAATTTTAGAAGAAGGCAACCGATGAATCTTTTCATGGATGCGCCATTCAGATACAACAAATCTCTGAGCACCTGCCATGCCCCGGGCTCTATTCTAGGTAGTGGGGATCCTACAGTGAACATGAGAGCCTGCTCTAAAGAAGCTTAGGCTTCAGTGTGCATTGAATTACTCAGGGAGCTTGTTAAAGATGCAGATCCTGGTTCAATACGTCTGGGAGGGCACGGAGGGCACCCAAGTTTCTGCATTCCTATAAGCTCCCAGGAGAAAAAGTTGCTTTCCCTGACAGACCCAATTTGATCAGTGAGCTTCTAGAACACTGCTTTGCAACTTTGGCTTTGCCCTATCCACAAAATATCCACACGACCAGATGGCAGCTTCTGCCTACATGACCTTTAATGCACTACTCCTTCCACAGAAGGCTGAATGCAGGGTGAGTCACTGCACCTGGTAATTGGCCTTTTATTCCTTAGAGCATCACAAACTCAGGAGAGGATGAAGAATGGCCTTTACCTGCCTGAAACTTTTGTCGGGAGAAATCTCAGGAACTTTCTGCTTCAGCAGATGAGCAGGAAATGGAGGCTGAGTTGCACTGATCAGTGCGTTTTGGTTGTAAAACACTTCGGTTCTTTACAGGACAAATCCACCAGTGGGGGGTGGGCGAAAACAGAATGATTTCCATTCGACTCTGGCACCCCTTACCCTCCTCCCTAAAGGTCATACCTGGAACACAGATAGAGCCTTTGAGGAGAAAAGCTACCAAAATAAGGGCTCTGGACCTTTGAAGGAGCTGGTCAAAGCAAGTGGCCTGGTGAAGACCCCTAGCCAAGAACATCTGAGATCCACCGTTGTCACCACAGAGGCTCATATGACCTTAATACTAAACTTCTGAGGTGATATCAACATGGCGATTTTACAGATGAGGAAATGGGTTCAGAGAGATTAAGTGACTTGTTCCAAACCACATACTTAACAAGTGGCTCCACTACTGATGCTCACACCTCTTCTACCACATCTCATTGCATCTGTCATCATTTCTTTTTACTGCAGAGTATGGGATGCTTTTCTGATCTTTTTACATGTTTAGGTTAAAAAATTAACATATCCACTGAGGTATATCTCTGCCGTTAGCAGTTAGAGGGAGTTGGGCTCATTTTAGATATTCAAATGTGGGTCTTTAGAAATCAGACCCTTGTCTATGGCCATGCCACCCTGAACATGCCCAATCTCATCTGATCTCAGAAGCTAAGCAGGGTCAGGCCTGGTTAGTACTTGGATGGGAGACCACCTAAGAAGACCGGGTGCTGTAGGCATAAAAAAAAAAAAAGGAAAGGAAAGGAAGAAAAGAAGAAAGAAAGGAAGGAAGAAAGAAAGAAATCAGACCCTTTTTTCATGGCATAAAAATTAGTTCAGGCAAATTAGCTCACTGGGAGGACTCCAGCAACAGTTCCTGAAGCGGGGAGACTTTCTGTTCCTTCCTTTTGTTTCGATTATGTAGTGGTCATCTCAAAGCTGTTAACAATGCCAAAGTTTTATTTACTGAGGACGTTGAACTCTAGGCATTTGTAATCCCATGTGCCAGTACTCTAGGATTGATATTGTCCCAATCATTCAACAAATATTTGTTGTGTACCTACTGTGGGAGGGACTTCACCCTTGAGGCAATTCCTATCCTCAGAATCATTCATTTCACAAAGCAGTAAGCATTGCCAGAGCGCGGTAGTGTGGTTTGGAAACCCAGACAAGAAGCAGTTGTCCCCGGATGCTAAAAAGCCCCACATGCGACCCACACTCCACCCAGCGCAGGAGAGTTGCCTCTTTTCCATTCTGTCCTCCCCGGGTTTGTACTCAAGCCTTGCTGCTCCTCTCAAGGTGACTGAAGTATACAGGTGAGGCTCTAGTTATGTTGCCAAAGGGAGCTGGTGAACTGGGGCAAAATTTCAAATAATTGAGGTTTAAAACAAGAAATAGCCAGCAATTAAAATAAACAAGAAAATGATCACATTTAGAATTGTATTAAAAAATACCTAGGAATAAATTTAAATAAGGAAGTAAAAGACCTGTACCCAGAAAACTATAAGACATTGAAAAAAGCAATTGAAGAAGATACAAATAAATGAAAGAATATACTATGTGTATGGATTGGAAAAATAAACATTGTTAAAATGTCCATATTACTTAAAGCAAACCTCAGATTCAATGCAATACTTATACCAATGGGATTTTTACAGAACTAGAACAATTAATCCTAAAATTTATATGGAACCAAAAAGGACCTCAAATAGCCAAAGCAATCTTGAGAAAGAAGAACAAAGTTGGAGGTATCATGCTACCTGATAGCAAATTACAAGGCCATTGTAATCAAAACAGCATGATACTGGCATAAAAACAGACATATAGACCAATGGAAAAATACCAGAATACTCAGAAATAAACACATGCCTATATAGTCAATTAATCTATGACAAAGGAGGTAAGAATGTACAATGTGAGTAAAGACAGTCTCTTCAATTAATGGTGCTGGGAAACCTGGAGAGATACATGCAAAAAAAAAAAAAAAAAAAAATGAAGCCAGACCACTTTCTTATATCATATGCCAAAACAAAACAAAACTCAAAATGAATTAAAGACTTAAATGTAAGACCCCCAAATCATAAAACTCCTGGAAAAAAACATAGGCAGCAAACTCTCTAACATTGCTCTTAGAAATATATTTTCTGATGTGTTGGCTTGGGTAAGGGAAACAAAAGAAAAAAAACCAAATGAGACTACATCAAACTAAAACGTTTTTGCACATCGCGGAAACCTTCAACAAAATGAAAAGACAACCTACAGAATGAGAGAAGATATTTGCCAATGATACATCTGATAAGGGGTTAATATCTAAAATTTAAAAGGAATTTATACAACTTCACACCAAACAAACAAACAAACAAACACAAGCAATTTGATTTAAGAAATGGGCAGAAGATCTGACTAGGCATTTCTCCAAAAAGGACATACAGGTGGTTAATAGACATATAAAAAGATGCTCAACGTCACTAATCATCAGAGAAATACAAATCAAAACCACAATGAGATATCACCTCACCTCACACCTGTCAGAATGTTTATTAATAAATTGACAAATAACAAGTATTGACAAGGATGTGGAGAAAAGGAAACCCTTGTGCACTGTTGGTGGGTTTGCAAACTGATGTAGCCATTATGAAAACGGCATGGAGTTTCCTCGAGAAATTAAAAACAGAACTACCATATGACTCAGCAATTTCATTTCTGGGTATTTATCCAAAGAAATCCAGAACACTTATTTGAAAGGTATATGCACCCCTATGTTCATTGCAGCATTATTTACAATAGCCGAGATATGGAAGCAATCTAAGTGCCCACTGATAGACAAATGGATAAAGAAGTGGTTCATATATACAATGAAATATTACTTGGCCATAAAAAATAATGAAATTGTACCATTTGCAACAACATGGATGGACCTAAAGGGTATTATGCTAAGTGAAATAAACCAGACAGAAAGACAAATACCATATGATTTCACGTATATGAGGACTCTAAAAATCAAAATAAATGAATAAAACAGAAACAAACTCATAGATACAGAGAACAAATTGATGGTCACCAGATGGTAGGGGTGTTGGGGGATGGGTGAAAAAGGATTAAGAAGTATAAATTGCTAGTTATAAAAATAGTCACAGGGATGTAAATTACAGCACAGGGAACACAGTCAATAATGCTGTAATAACTATCATGTCAGACGGGTGTTAGACTGAACAGGGTGCTCACTTCATAAGGTATATAGATGTTTAATCACTGTTGTGTACCTGAAACTAATATAATATTGTATGCCAACTATAACTGAAAAATAAATTTTGAAAAAGGACATGAAGGTATAGACCTGAACTGCATAGACAGTCGCCTAATCTTGCACGTAAAGATGGAGTCTAGGCAAGGGTCTGGAAGAAATGCTGTCCACAATTAGAGGATGGAAAGAGGGAGTGGTATTTGCTTCAGCACCATGTTCTCAGGATGGATAAAGCCCCCAACTCGGCCAGCTGCCAGGATTCTTGTCACGGAGACCATGCCATCCCAGCAGCCCCCCGTAAAACGGGGACAGTAGGGGTGGTTTCACCTGCCTCTGAGGTGCTAGCAGCTCTGGAGGGCGGCCTGGCTGAGCTATGGACCACTTTGTTGACCTGCCCCCACCCTTTGATCTCATGCAGAAGACAGTGGCATTCACGTGTAAACTGTGTGACCCTGCCGCTGGCCCTGACAGCATCTTCCAAACTGTTGTTTTTCAGCCAAGTATAGGAAACAGGAAGAGGATCATTTATTCTCCATTTTCTGCAGAACTCCCAGAGAACATCTTACATTGGCAGGGGAACCTATGGTCTCCCAAAGAGATGCTTAAATCCTGGAAGAATGCCCTGCCTACATGATATGCTTGCACATGCATTTCTGACCTTTTTACACAGATAACTGAAGTAAACAGTCTCACAGGGTTCTTCTGCTTTAGAAGTCACAGATCACAGGTGGCTAAGGAAGAAGGAAGGGGCACAGTAAAGAGATATGGCTGGCACAGAACTCAGAAGGTAGGTGGCAGCTTCACCAATAGGTACCCGGGCCAGGCCACCGGCAATGACCCAGTCCAGGGGCCTCTAACCTTTTCACTGATGTGGACCCCCACCAGTAAAGCATTTCTGGGCATACACCCCAGTAAGTTATATATATTTTCTAGAATGCCAGTGTGTTACTACATCCATTATAAAATATACACACTACAGAAATTGAAGCTAACAATTACAAAAATTTTAAGTAAAAAATTGAATGGAAGTTCTAATATTTCCTTTTCCTATTCACAGAACTGTATGCACTCCACTTTGGAGATTTCTAGCTGAGACCACTGGTTTTCACACTACCAATATAGAGGATCCTGACCAGCATCTTTTAGAAAAATGAATCAGATTAAGAGAGAAAACTATCAAAAGCATCACTTGTGCTAAGGGGAAAAGCAGTTCCAGGAAGCACCTGTTCAGTCCCATGTGCACACTGGTATATGTGCATTTGGTAGGGATATAAAACACATTTCTTGTCGTGAGTCTCAGTCCAAAAAAGACTGAAAGCCACTGGTGTTGAGGAGGGAAGAGAGACATTTGCTGGACGAGAAATAAAAAGCCCTCTTCTTCCCATCTGCACAGGTCCAGTGCAGCCAGGTGCAGTGAGGAGCAGCTCCCTGGCCAACCGCATGGCGCTGACCTGACAGCCTGGGAGCCTTTCTGCGGGGGGCCCAGGCTTCCGGCACAGGACACAGTTTGGAAACATCCCTCCCCTCTGGGGAAGCCCGTCCTTGAACATACTTGCCGGCTGCACTAGGGTGTATGACCATGAGGGGGGCTGTTCATAGCCTCATCTTTCTTCCCAAGTCCTAGGTACCTGGGAAGCGGGGTGGGACATTTGTGCATCTGCAGTGTCTCTGGGACAGGAAATCAACCCCCATCGTGAGGCCCTGTGGCAGGCTCCCCATGTGGCCAAAGCTTGAAGAGAAACGCTTGGCTGTGATTTTTGGAACACTAGCCAGCCAGACCATTGCCGAATTGTTCTGCTACTGCAGCCTTTGCATTCTAACCCGCTACTTCATCACCACTTACCTTTAAACAGCCTTCAACCATTTAGAGAGCCTCCAGATAACAAGCATTTCCTTCCCCTCCCTCCCTGTCTCTGCTTCTCCCACTGTTTCTCCCTCAGTCTCCCCCTCTCTCTGTATCTCTCCTCCTTTACCCTCCCTCTGTCTCTTTCTCTGTCTCACTGTCTCACTGAGATCTCAAGGAAAACCCCATAACTCCAAGACAATTGAGACCTCAGAGCTGATATAGAATTCTGAAAATCAGAGCCTCCTTGGGCCTCTTGCAAACAACTGCCTCATTTCACAGATGGTTAGTGAGCTTAGTGCTGAGCACATAATAGATACTCAATAAACACTTAGTCAATGAATGACTGGAACTAACTTTGCATGGGTAGTCAATGCCACCTACTTATGGAGCATGAGGTAAATGCCGTGCTCAGCACTTGTCCACATGGGCCTTCATTCACCCTCTGAGGGAGCTGTGACACACACCCCTTTCCACAGGTGGAGCCAGTAGCTAAGAGAAGGTAGGGAGCCTGCCTGGGGAGGGTGTGCTTGGGGTGGGACTCCAAACATGCGACTGAGCCTAAAGTCTGAGTTCCCATTCAGAGCTCACTCAGTTCACCTCACTCACCGGGCACCTGCTGACAGGTGTGAGGTGGGCACGGCAATATGTGGCTGGTGAGGCTTTTTCTCATAGAGAACTTTTCTCAGGGATGTAGTCCATGGTCACAAAAGGGACTTAAGGATATTCATAACTCATAAATGCAAATTGAATGAAATCTCTATTAGAAAAAAATTGGGCTAAGTGGGAAAGAAACCTAACTTCAGAGGTTATGGACATGGACCGAAAGTGTTACGAGTATTTCAGGGCAGGGGAGAGGTGCAGGCTAGAAGAACACGTGTGCACGTGCTGTGTGTACAGGGCCTGAAGTAAGTGGCTCAGGATGTGGGGACCTCAGGCTGAACAGGATTCTGTATGTGACTTAAAGCCTCTGTCAACTCCTAAGCAGGGGACAGATGGGCTCTGTCGAACTGCTGGAGAGGATGGTGAGGAGGATCTGGGTGGGGTTGCTAAGGGTGCTTCAGGAGCAGGCAGCAGGGACATGAGACTGGAAGGCACACACCCAAGTGGACTGACTGGAGGAGACTCCCAAACCACCGGGGGTGGTACTACAGAAGAAGGGAGTCTGATTACTGAGTACACATGTATTAGATGCCTACTGCATGCCAGGGGCCCTGCTTGGCACTGAGGGTACATCAGTGAAGAAAAGGAAGAACTCTCGCCCCCATAGAGACTCAGAGAATAAACAGGTAAATAATGATGTTTAGTATGTCATATGGAAAGAAAAGTATGAGAGGAAGACATGCTGGGGTGGGGAGGGTTGCAGTTACCTAGGGTGGCTTGGGAAAATCCCACTGAGAAAATGATCTGGGAGACAGAACTAAAGGAGGCATGGGAAGGGGCCTGCTGACATCTGGGGGATGAGTACTAGGGTGGGTGGGGACAGCAGGTGTAGAGGCTGTGCTGGGAGCAGGCTAGTGCGTCTGAGGAGCAAGCAGGCCAGAGTGGCTGGGGCAGGCTCCTGGGTGAAGATGGCTTCGGGGGTGATGGGGGGCATTTGGCCCAAGGCCTCTGAAAGGTCTTGGCTTTGCTCCGAGGGAGATGGGAGGTCAACCGCAGCCGAGGGACATTTGCCATATATCCAACAGGATTCTCTGACTACTGTACTGAAAACAGACTGTAGGGGTTGGGGGCTTTGAAGGTAATGTGACAATGTTGTTGGAAAATTCTCATCATTTAATGAAAAAAGCAAGATAGAAATATTTATGCAGCAGAATCCCAAATTTGTTAAAATATATGTAAATTTATACATAGAAAAGAATAAAAGAAATAGAACAATATACTAACAATATTTCATTTCATTCTTTTGCTACACATATCATATATATTTTCTAGTAGAATTATAGGTGATTTTAATTTTTTTCGTCATACCTTTTTGAATTTCTCTATTCTGAACAATAGCCAGTTATTATTTTTACAATCAGAAAGCCATTAAAAGCAAAACAAAAGAGCAAATTAGGCCGGAATATTTATCAATCTATGGTGAGATTCCTGAGTCATGGCAGTAATATACTTTTTTTCCATTTTGTACAAAGTGTCAGGTGCCATAAAAGACTTTGGTGTTTTTCAGTTTAGTGAGATACACTCATTTTTTAGGAGCGCGAGTTTTCAGGGAACGTCTCTCAAAGGTTTCCTCCTCCCCAAGCCCCAGCTGAGTTGTGGTGTCTTGCTGTGGGAGCACAGACCCCGTGGTCCCACTCCTTGGAGAGATTCCAGAATTGTTAGGGAACTTGCCCTGCATTGTGCTCCCATGGTGGGGCGGGGGGCGTTGCCACAAGGGCATCCGAGAGCTCGGAGGTGGGAAGAATCCTGCCAGGCCCAAGTGGAAGGAGAGTGGAAACTGTGAGACACCAGCAGAGAAGGAGGGCAGGGCCCATAGAACCCCTGATGCCGGTCTCTGTGCCGCTGTTTGGGGACACAGCTATGCCTGCTCACCTGTCGTTTGCGACAGCTTCTGCCTTACAGAGGTAGAACTGAGAGATGAAGTGTGCCAGCCGTGCACTGGAATAGTACTCCTGGCCTCTCCTCTGGTCTCCTCCCCATCAGTCATCTGACTGCCGGGGTGGAAGGTCTGACACAGTATTTTAACCTTTTATAACAGACACAAAGGTAGAATGATGCGCCTATCACCCCCGCCAGCAACCACTGTCGCTTTGCTGTTCTTGTTTCATCTGTTGCCTTCTTCCTCCACGGTTTCTCTGGAGTGTTCTAAAGCAAACTGCAGAAACTGTACCGTTCTACTCACGAATGCTCAGTGTGCATCTCTAACAGACAAAGACACCCACTGACATTGGTCTAGTTCACTGACAAAGTGGAGTTAATCTACTCAGAAGCTGAAGGCCCTGGACTCATTTTCTTTTTTCCACTCTCCCAGCTCTAGTTCAAGGCAGCGACTCTAGGCAAGGGTGTTGGTTTTTCAGTCTAGACTCTCTTTCAGGTGGGGAGGTCCCAAGGTCTGTGCTTGAGGGTAAGTAACTAGCAAGTTTCCTTGCTTCCAGATCCGATCTATGTAATTCTCCTGAGATTTATCAATAATAAAGTTAACCTTTCAATTTCCAACTCTCAGATACTCATCTTTTCTCTCAGCTAGATCCAAACACAGGGTATGAAGGCTCACTATGACTAAAACCCCAATGACAACCCAATAAATTCTTCCCCAAATTTGCATATTTAAGATTATGTTAACATATAAACTGTGTTGCAAATTTAATAAGAAAAAATACAAACAAGAGCAGAGTATCAACCACACATTCACCCCCCTTTTAGTACAAAAAGGTTTACAGAGGCATAAATTGACCTCCTGGGATTATTTCTCTGTACCTGGTCTTGGACCTTGCCTCAGTCCCGGGACAGCACGTGGCTGTGGCTGGCAGCCTGCTTCTGCCACTGCAGATGACTGCAACCACAGGGTTCCAGTGTGGGGGAGCCGCTAGGAATGCTGAGGCTTCTCTAGCCCAGCCCTCCTCATCGGAATCTGCAGCCCCCTCTGAGAGCCTGGGCTGGCCACTCCCCGCCTCCCCGACACTGACGTGACCTCAGGCTCTGGCCCTCGCATGACACTGGTCGCCTCTTTTCCGAAAGCTGGATGATCCCAGACCAGGCTTCCTTGCCCTATGCGGTTCACGGATACTCATTCTCCAAATGACTGTTTTCCTTCATTCCGATGAAACTGAAGACAATTACAAATTGGGTCGAAGTTCTTTTTCCTTATTCACATGAGAGCCTCAAAAACAACATGTTAGCAGTAAAATACAATTTTGCCACAAGGTACAGGGAAGAGAAGGCCTGGTGAGTGACAGACTGGGCTGGATCCTGGTGGATTGGTGCTCTGCGCCAAGGCGGGGAGAGGCCTGGCCTGTTAGAGGAATGGGGGAAGGACAGCCAGCGTGGCTGGCGGCAGGGAGCAGGGTTGTGGGCAGGTGGGAAGGGGAGTGAGGCCAGGTGGATTGCATGGCCTGTAGGCTGTGGTGAGGAGTCTGAATTTATTCTAAGAGCAATGGGCCCCACTGGAGGCTTGAAGTGGGAGAGAGGCAGCCTGCTATCTTTGTAGAGAAGGTTCTGGTCACTGTGCAGGGCTAGATCACAAAAAGAGGAGATGGGGTAGAGAGCTGGCTGGGAGAAGGTACACAGTAACAACCTGCCTGGATCGGGGCTGCCCCGAGTCCTTCTTCCTGCATCCTGAGGGGCCCAAGATCCTGTGGTTTTCTGACCACCGCATCTTGAAACCTTTTATTCTAGGAGGTTCTTTCTACATTCACTCAAACCCCGCCTCCTCCATGTAAAAGCAGGGCTGGGCTTAGAATTGACAAGGACATGGTCCGGGAGGGGTCAGTGAACACAGGGACAAAGATTGTGTGCACTGAGAAGGGAAGGACTCAAAGGGAGATGGACCCAAACCCAGATTCAGCCACTTCTGGTATTTGGAGCAAACACCAAAGCCCTTAGACTGACTCTCAAGACTGACCTTATGACGTCAGCCTCCTGTTCTCTTTCCAACCTCATCCCACTTTCTCCTCCCCACTCAGTCCGCTCAGCCACCCCTGGCCTCCACTATCCCTCAGCCACAAGCCAACTCAGGGCCATCACCCGAAACATGCACTCCCTTCACCTCCTCACTCAAAGCTAGTTTCCCCAGTGGGGCATGCTAGTTAAAATTATAGTTCCCCTCCCCACCAGCATCCCTACCCCGCTTTCTAGCTTAATTTTTCTCCATAGAGAATACACTATCCTCTAGAATTATTCATTTTTTCTATTCTTTGTCTTCTCCCAGGAAGATGGGGATTTCAACACAATTCTTTTCTGCTGTGTTCACGGCTGCATCCCCAGTGCCTGGCACATAGTGAGCGCTCAATGAAAGGAAAGAATGAAGGAATAAATAGGCTAGGCAAGAAGGAAGGAAGGAAGGAAGGAAGGAAGGAAGGAAAGAAGAATGAATGAATGCAAGCTCACCAGTGCCTGAAAGGTATAGTCTGGAGAACACCATAGTGGTGGAAATTTGCTCTTTCAGTCAAGGGCTAAGATGCGCCCACAGAAACCTAAAGCAGAAGGCACAAGCAAATCTCCTAGCTGCCGACAACTTTTCCAGTGGCAGGTGTATTTCTACTTTCCAGCTGACATCTTGAGGACTGAATGTGGCTACGTTTGCTCTCCTTGGAGACACCTGGCAAGGCTGTGATGGAGAGGATAGGCTACCTGTGTCTACAAGAGGCCAGGCCTAAGTATGAGGGTTTGTGGCAACTTGGAAGCCTCCACACTCTCATTAAAACAGCTTCCCAGAGAGCCCGACACAACTCTGCAGCTAAGGGGAGTCCACAGGCAGAGAGATGGGGCAGGAAAATCACTGACAACAGAGACATCTGGAAAAGTGTGGACGACAAACCAAGGCTTTGTCACCGTTTCTGACAAAGTCCTCTAAAGCTTCAAACTGTAATTTTTAATTGCTCTCACTCACTTTGAATATTTAAGAGAAATAAAAGCAACAGAGAAGAGCTTTGAGTTTATCTGAGAAGGTCAAGGAAAAACAAGATGAAGTCAGAATTAGCTGCATTTTCTCATTTTGCAATAATCAGTTGAATTGAGGTGGCTACAGAAAGTCTCTCAATAAACGCATGTATGGTTTGAGCAATTTATCTGAATCTTAAAAGTGTCCTGGTCACCAACAACTTAAAACCTCTCCTTTCCAAACTGGAAGTGTTAACAAAAAGTAACAGAGAGAAGTACGATGCCAAGTGAGGCATTCTTTTACTGGCCCAGAGGGTTAACCTTGGTAATAATTCATTAAGTTTTAGAACTAATGAGGATGCAGCCATTGAGGACTGCAGGGCGGATTTGTCCACATATGCTTGATCTGCTCTGGAGGGAAGACATCCAGTGTTCCCTCACGGCCCCCAGCAACTCCAAATGGATGATTTTGCTTCCAGCTATACAATCAGCTGGTCCTTCTACACTCAATGCAGGCCATGAAGCTCAGCCAAGAAATATTCTGCTGTCATCTTATTAACATCCAGATCCAAATCTCTCCATGGTAAATGCACTTTCACCTTCACATCTGAAAAAGTTACCACCACCAAGGCCTGCCCAAGGGAGAGAGGTGGCCTCATAGGCATGTCTCTGCTCAGGTGGATGACCAAGGTGTGACTTCTGGGCTAAGTGGAATCTGACAAAACAACTCCCTCCACCCCCAACTTTTTCTCAGACACAGGCTCACCCAGACCTGCCGCATCAGGTTCTCTGGGGTTGGGACCCGAAGCTTTCCGGTTGATCCTGATGCTCCATGAAGTGTCTGAGTCACCAGCCTGGACTACTGTGATAGAAATGGTAGAAATAAAAAGACAAGACAAGAATGTGGAAACTCAGGAGAGAAGGTGAGTCAAGGCACCATGCTGTAGCCATAGCAGAGAAAGGAGAAGGCAGAAATGGATGGCCTGGGGCAGTCTGGGGTGGACAAGCCTGAGAGATCTAGCTACTTGAGTAGAATGAGGACAGAAACATCTGAGTCAAGAAGGGTCCAGAGGGCAGAGCTCAAGTTAGGTGAAAAAATAATCCCATCCTTCACCTACTTGGTATACGGGATTGTTATTGCCCATAAGAGTGACATATGATAGAAAGGAAGAAAAGCAGCTAGAGCCTGAGCAAAAATGATTGGACAAATACACAGCTAGCATGCTATTATTCCAACACTGCTGGACAAACCCGGGGCCAGGCCACAGGGGAGAGGTTTCGACAGGGCAGGCAGAAGTTGCTCCTGTCTAATGTTGTCTGAATTCTTAGCTGTCCCCAGGTTGAGACACTTTCAGTCCCTACTTGTCTCTTGAAGATAGAAATTCATGTAAGCCAGCTCTTGCTTTCTTCTGGGCCTGCCAGCAGCTGGCTGTACACCTTCAACTGTGAGCAAGGCTCCAAAGCTCTCCCAATCAATGTTCCTGGTGAGGCTGGTGGGCAAGGACAATGGTTTCACGAGGACTTGCCAAGTCCTACTGTGTGCTTCCAAGAAGAACATGCTGAAAGTGTCCTAGCTAAGGCCTCTTCAGAAATAGTCAATGGGTTATTTTTTATTCTTTTATTAGTTGTGTGAAATATTGACCCACAACTCAATAAAATTGCATAAATGAGCTAATTGTCCATTATGTGCCAAGCACTATGCCAGGACTGAGAAAGAAAAAGAGTCATGTGTTACAGGTCTAGCCTCAAAGGGGCTTACTTACGTAGTTAGGGAGATAACAACAACAAAATATGTAAGACAATATATATTTTATATTATAAAATATTACATTATAATATTACTATATATATATATATAATGTTAAAAGGTATTAACTTCACGAATAGTTCAAAAAGAGTTAAAGAAAGGAGAAATCAGGGCAAGCTGCTACCCATGCCCCTATCTACTTTTGCTGGGGAAAAAGCCTGATGATGACACACAAGTGTGTGTGGATCACACCTTGGGGTACAGATCCCGTCAGGAAATGTAGAAGCACAGGAAATGCAGAGCCAAATGAAGGAAAACAAAGTCTTACTTTCCCATGAAGTTGTCTCACTTCTTTACACTCACTCATTCTTTATGCCATTCCTTCAATTGTAGTGTATGGGAAATAGTGGGGCGGTGGTGAAGGCAAGGCATGTTGCTTGTTCTCCTGATGGGTCTAAGAATTTGTCTCCCAGCCACTTTGCTCAGATGCAGAGAAAACATTGACCACTAGGAGCTGCCATGCCTGGCTCCTGTCAAGTCCCGCCTGCTCCTCGCTCAGTTTTCTCTTTAGTGACCAGGCATCGTCCCATTGGGTTAAGTACATTAAGTTTTCATGAAGCCACAGTCTTCACCTGGACAGAGAAATGTGGGCAGTACTCATATCCAAGGCACGGGATGGGGAATTCCTGCCATGAGCTGCCCGCTGATGTAAAAGCTCAAGAAATAGGATGCACAATGAGAAAAACAAAATGGGACTTTTAAACAAACTGCATCTTCCCCAACGTTCCATGGCAGGAATCCCTGAGCAATTTCTTTCCTATTTCCTTCCTGGGCCTTTTTCACATCACTTCTGACATGCAGCATCAAGGTGTCCTGAGAGTTACAATCTGGGTGAGGAAGTAGGGGCCACATCCGATCAGAAGAGAGGGACATACCAGCAGCATAACACACATGCCCACAGGCTCCTCAGACAGCTGGACTACAGGACCATGCTGTAACCAGTTTCCATAGTGAATGACTTACCTCGAAAGCTTTTTATCAGTTCTGCATCTAACCTATAAAAAGTCCCTGGCTGTTCACTCTTGGCACTGAAGTTGGGGACATATAGCACAGGAGAGCCACAGCTGACTTCAGCTTTTCTGTTCTGCCAAAAATACCTCCTTGATTCTGATTTTCTCAACCCTATTTATTTTTTCCTAGTTTTATTAAGATATAATTCACATATAACATTGTACTAGTTTAAGGTGTACAATGTAATGATTTGTTATCCTTATTTCAAAATTCCTAAGCCATCATAGGTTAATATACTTAGCCAAGATTCAGTAACAAGGGTTTTTTTTACCCTCTTGCTCAAAATGCTGAGAACAGACCTATGAAACATGGTTTTCAGACATAGGACAGCAAATGGCTCAGGACAGTAATTGCCAAGAAAGGTACAGTCCATGGGGTGAGCCCTGTGGTTGTCCCAGGTCTCTTGGTCAGTCCCTGAGTTGAGAAGAAGGAGTTTTGAGTCTGGGGAGGCCACATGGCCTTCAGGACTCTGAAGACCAGAGTCCTGGATTGGAGAGATCTACAGAAGGTTAAGCTGAGTACTGATGAGGGCACCATAGGAGGAAAGGAGCCAAGAGTAGGTGACGAATCACCAAAAGGAGAAGGCAGAACAATTCCTAAAGCTCACACAAAGCTGGGATGGGACACAGATTGTGTCCCCATCTTTCAGAATGAAAACCTTGTAAGTCATGGGGCATGGAGTAGAGAAGATTGTAGCTTCAGAAGTGGGGAGATTTAGCCCTCCGTGAGAGGCTGTCCCAGGCCTGTGGAACAAGGCTTAAAAGCAAGCCTCAAATGCATCAAACTGTTTCTAGGTGAATTAGTGACATCCCAGAACAGAGCTCAAGAATATTTGTAGGAATACAAAAATATCCAGCACCCAAAAAGACAAAATTCGCAAAGCTGGTATCCAATTAAAAATACAAGGCATGCAGAGAAGCAGGAAAGTGCAATCTATAAAAGAATTTTACAGACATATATAGAGAAAAACCAGTCAGTAGAAATAGAACTGGAACCAACACAGAAGATAGAATTTGTAGACAAGCACATCGGACCATTTACTATGACTATACTGCCAATGTTCAGAGAGGCACAGCAAGAGTGCATGTTAAGGAGAGACATAGAGGATTAAAGAAGAGTCAGATCAAACTTCTGGAGATGAAAAAACAATGTTTAAGATAAACTCCCATGTACACCCAGACCAGCCACCCACCGGTGCCACATGCAGAGGTGTGACCCACTCCCATCTATCTATCCAGCAGGGCACATTGCTTCCCATTCACCACTTCCCTTAACTGGGGCTGCTATTCAATTCCTTCCGCCTGCAGCAAGAATCTCAGTAGCGTGCTTTAAAGAAAAACCAACCATGGAAAAGAAATGAGTGGGGGTTGGTAAAATAGGCTCCATAGCGATGATGTGCCATCTCTGTAGGTTTCAGGGTCAGGTCTGCCCATCGGCCCCCATAGTGGCAGACCTGACCCCAAGGGACGTCACAAGGCTGGGAGAGCTGTGGGGAACATCTGCAGCCACATAAACTCACTTCATTGCTTCAGAGTAATATGTGGGGACGTGGCTACATGTCATTGGTTTTAAAACCACATTAGGGTGAAATGTTATTAAAGCCTGATCAGGCCACTCACTTGACATTTAGAGGTTTGAACGGCTCCCCAGTGAGTACCCAGTATCAGCAACACCCTTTCCAGACCCCATCTGTCTAAAGTTCCCTTAAGTTCTAACAGACCTGATGGTAACCCATAGAGAGAAGTTAGTCAGGGAGACACAATCCATCCCATGGTAGCACCAGGGTGAGTTTCCACTAACACGTTATAGAAGTTAGCAGAGCTGGTTATTTGTAGGCAGTGCAGAATGACAAAAGCAACGAAAGAAAAAGTAACTAGATGATGTCCTTTATCCAAGAGAACTCCTTGGGCTTGTAGCCTCTGCCCCTACTTGTTGGGCTGGTGAATGTGAGGAATCGCTGGCCATGTCCCTCAGCAGGTGTCAAGATGCTTCAGCTTCTTCCAGAGGCCTCTGTCATCCAGAGAAGCACAGATGCCAGTGGCTGCAAAACTGTCTGTGTGATGCTGGACCATCTACATGGGGCTCGTGCCTGTTACCGCATTAGATCTTCCTAACACAAACTTCTGATGTGGTGCTATCCACATTTTGTATAGGGAGAAATTCAATCAAAAGCATCAAATAGCAGAGTCAAGACCAAGAGCAACAGTGAGGAGAAAGGGCGTGGGCATTCTATCAGCAGCCACAGACCCTTCCTCATCCTTCTTCCTGAAAACATACTGCCTGCCTCAGTCAAAGAGCTGAAAAACCAAGATGAAGTTAAAGAAATAATAAGAGGTCTCTTCTCTGCACCGGGAACGGCAAAGCCAACACATGGATGAGCTGCTCACAACTTGAAAATAGTACAGAGCACGTCCAATTAATAACTTCAGAGTGATTTTGTTGCCAGTAAAAGCTGTCAGGCCAGTAGGTAGGTTATTACCAAATGCTTTAATGCCGTATTTAGAGATAGAGGTTCAAAATAATATTCTCCATTTATAAAAAATAAAGCAACAGGGAGAGAACTGTGCTACATGAGCAAGATAAACTGAGTTCAACATCACAATCAAATAAGGCTTAGAACAAAATTGTCTAACGATGTAATTATAATTATCGTGAAGATAAGGACTCTCAAATGGGAAACAGTTGCCATTGGTAACTATCAGTACTGTTTTTGGATATGACATTTATTTGGCTAAATCAAGATTTTATTTTTTGCCTCCATCATTTTGCCATAAATATTAATTCGTATTTCCATAAATGGCATCTCATCAACAGTTTTCACTAACACCTCATAGGATTTGTTCAACACCAAAACTGAGGCAAACGTGTGCTGACACCAACAGACAAAGGCTGGGAGCTGTTTCTCACAGTCAGAATCATCTGGGCTCCCTGGACCCTGGGATTAGGTTGCTCCCGACATTGTGGAGCCCACCCCTCCTCCCCCGTCTCTCCGACTGTCTAGAATATGGTCACCTGAAACATGCCTGTAGGTGCTCCAGGCCTCCAGGGCTCCAAGGATGTAGGGTCTCTGAGATCAGTACAACTTGGCACAAACTCTCAATACCCCGCCCAGTCCTTGGTGTGTCTCAGGATGTCCCTCATTAACTCCTCCTTCCGAAGGGTTAGTTCCGCTTCTTTCCATGAAGGCTGGGCCTTCATCTGAGTTCCTCACCTCATTTCTTTCCATCTCTTCTCCAAGTGCAAGTTAGTAATTGTCCTCTCTATTTCCTTGGGTTTTACCATATCTCTCTTCTTGTATTCTTCCTTCAACCTGCCCCTTCCAACATAAAACGAGTCACAATGTTCCCTCAACTCTCTAACCTCTTAATATGTGTCCCTTTCCTTGCCCTTCATCAGAGAGCTCACTGCTCCACCCACTCGTCCCTCCAGATTCATCTCTGTTCAGCCATGCAACAGAATGCCTTTTACAGGTTGGTAGGGGAAGGAATGCTTCAGAAGAAGGGACATTTTCCTTAGGGTCCTCTGAACAAGGCCTTTTATTTCATGTCATTTCCTTCTCAGCACTAATGAAGCACATACTAATTAAAACTAACCAAAGAGACCCAAATGGGTGGCCCCTCCTATTTTGAGGTTCCACTTTTCCCAACCTTGCTGTGGTGGAGGCTGGCTCTCTCCTCCAGAGCACAGCTTGTCCACGTGTCGCAGCCAGCCTTGCAGACAGGCTGTGTGTGGCCTGTGAGTGGTGGTGCAGATCTCCCCTGCTGGGCCTGGCCCATTACACTCCCACTTTATCCTCCATCCCTGTGTGTAAAAGATGGCAGAGTCCCCTACCAGGGTCTCCTTAAAGCCTGCATGAAGTAGAGCTCTACTCACCCTCAGCTGAGCCAAAGAGAACAGCCAGATATAGGCCTCTATTGTGTTTAAGCCACAGGATGTCACAGGAGGTATATTACCTCAATGATCAAGCTCATAACCCCTCTTCAGAGCGTCTCCTCCCTACTCCACACCTTTGCTTCCAGGTACTCTCTTCTCCAGGCTCAATCTCCCAGGATCAGCTCCTTTCATCTATGGGGTGAAGAGTGGTCCCTGGGATAAGAACTCAGGAGAAGCACCTGGGAATCCAGAGTCAACTTGCACCCTTTCACGTTGCAGCCTGAGGCAGTCACTGTCCCTCCATATGCAGAGAGCAAAAATGACCGTCAAGAACACTGGGCAAGCCCTCTTTAATCAGCTTGTTTACCCACGCCCCTAGAAACCAAGGGGGCAGCTCCTTATCTACATGTTTAAATGCACAAAACAAGGAAACACATTAACAAGTCTAAGTTAAATAAAAGTTTCCATATGTCATACAAAACAGGGAAAAGATTCTATTTTTTATTTATAAAAATTTTTTTTCAATTAAAGCTGACATTCGATATTTTTTACATTAGTTTCAGGTATAACAGCATAGTGGCAAGACATTTATATAATGTACAAAGTGATCCCCTCAATTAGTCTAGCACCAATCTAGCACTATACATAATTATTACAATATTATCGACTATATTCCTCATGCTGTACTTTACAACCCTGTGACTATTCTGTAACTACCAATTTGTACTTCTCAATCCCTTCACATTTTTCACTAGGCTTCCAACACTCCCTCCATCTGTCAATCACCGTTTGTTCTCTGTATGTATGAGTCTGTTTTCATTTTGTTTGTTTATTTTGTTTTTTAGACTCCACATGTAAGTGAAATCATATGGTATTTGTCTTTCTCTGACTTATTTCACTTAGCATATCCATCTATGCTGTCGTAAAAGTTAAGATTTCATGTTTATTATGGCTGAGTAATATTCCATTGTATATGTTATCATCCTTCTTTATCCAATTGTCTATTGAAGAGCACTTAGGTTGCTTCCATGTCTTGGCTATTGTAAATAGTGCTGCAGTGAACATAGGAATGCATATATCTTTCTGAATTAATCTTTTGCTTTTCTTTAAATAAATAACCCAGAAGTGGAATTACTGGGTCATAAGGTAGTTGTACTTTTAACTTTTTGAGGAACCTCTATACCATTTTTCATAGTGGTTGTACCAATTTGCAATCCCACCAACAGTGTATGAGGGTTCCCTTTTCTCCACATCCTCAACAACACTTGTTTTCGATTTACTGATGATAGCCATTCTGACAGGTATGGGGTGATATCTCATTATGGTTTTGATTTGCATTTATTTCTCTGATGACTAGAGACCTTGAGCATCTTCATATGTGGCTAGCTGTATGTCTTTTTTGGAGAAATACTTATTCAGGTCCATTTTTAAATTTGATTTTTTTTTTTTTGGCGTTGAATTCTTTACAAATTTTAGATATTAACTCCTTATCAGATGTACTATTGGCAAATATTTTCTCCCACTCAGTAGATTGTCTTTTCATTTTGTTGATGGTTTCCTTGTTGTGCAAAAGCTTTTTAGTTTGATGCAGTCCTAGTTGTTTATTTTTCTTTTGTTTCCCCTGCCTGAGGAGATATATCAGAAAAAAATATTAATAAGAGCAATGTCAGAGAGTTTGTTGGCTACGTTTTCTTCCAGGAGTTTTATGGTTTCAGGTCTTACATTCAAGTCTTTAATTCATTGTGAGTTTATTCTTGTATATAGTGAAAGAAGTTTGTCGAGTTTCATTTTTTTTTTTTATTGCATGTATCTGTCTATTTTTCCCAACATTATTTATTGAAAAAACTATCTTTACTCCATTGTATATTCTTGCCTCCTTTGCCATAGATTAATTGACCATAAAGGCATGGATTTCTCTCTGGGCTCTCTATTGTTCCATTGACCTATGTGTCTGTTTTTATGCCAGTACCATGCTGTTTTGATTACTATTGTCTTGTAGTAAATAGTTTGATATCAGGTAGTGTGAAAACTCCAAATTTGTTCTTTTATCTCAAGATTGCCATGGCTATTCGAGGTCTCTTATGGTTCCATATAAATTTTAGAATTATTTGTTTAAGTACTGTGAAAAATGCCATTGGTTTTTGATAGGGATTGCATTGAATCTATAGTTTGCTTTGGGTAGTATGGACATTTTAACAACGTTAATTCTTCCTATCCATGAGCATGGTATTTATTTGTATCTTCTTCAATTTCTTTAATTTCTTTCTTCAATGACTTATAATTTTCTGAATATAGATCTTTTACCTCCTTGGTTAAATTTATTCCTAGGTATTTTATTTTTTGTGATGCAATTGTAAATGGGATTGTTTTCTTAATTTCTCCCTCTGATAGTTCATAATTGGTATATAGAAATGCAACCAATATCTGAATATTAACTTTTATTCTGCTGGTTTACTGAATTCATTTATCAGTTCTAACAGTTTTTTGGTGGATTCTTTCTATATAGGATCATGTTATCAGCAAATAATGATAGTTTTACTCTTTCCTTTCCAGTTTGGATGCCTTTTATCTTTTTCTTATCTGTTTGCTGTGGCTAGGTCTTCCAATGCTATGTTGAAAGTGGTTTAAAGTGGACATCCTTGTTTTGTCCTTGATCTTAAGGAAAATGCTTTTAGCTTTTCCCTGCAGAGTGTGATGTAAGTTGTGGGTTTGTCATATATGGCCTTTATTATGTTGAGGGATGTTCCCTCTATTCCCACTTGGCTGAGAGTTTTTATCATAAATGGATGTTAGATTTCGTCAAACGCTTTTTCTCCATTTATTGATATGATCATATAATATTTATCCTTCAATTTGTTAATGCGATGTATCATATTAATTGATTTGCAGATATTGAACCAATCTTGCATCTCAGGAATAAATCCAACTTGGTCAAAGTATATGACTTTTTTAATGTATTGCTGAATTCTGTTTGCAAATATTTTGTTGAGAATTTTTGCATCTGTGTTCATCAGGGATGTTGGCCCGTAATTTTCTTTTTTTGTAATGTCTTTGTCTGGTTTTGCAATCAGGTAATGGTAGCCTCAAAAATGAGGTTGGGAGCCTTTCCCCCTCTTGAATTTTTTTGGAATCATTTGAGAATAGGTGTTAATTCTTCTCTGAATATTTGGTAAAATCCTCCATGAAGCCATCTGGTCCAGGACTTCTGTTTTTTGAAAGTTTTTGATTACTAATTTGATTTCATTAGTAGTAGTTGGTTGGTTCAGATTTCCTGTTTCTTTTTGACCAAGTCTTGGAAGATTGTATCTTTCTAGGAATGTATTAATTTATTCCAGTTTGTACCATTTGTTGTATATAATTGCTCACAGAATTTTTGTATACTCCTTTGTATTTCTATAGAGTCAGTTGTTACTTCTCTTTCATTTCTGATTTTATGTATTTGCATTCTCTCTCTTTTTTTCTTGGTCAGTTTAGTTAAAGGTTTATCAATTTTATCTTTTCAAAGAATCAGGTTTGCTTTCATTGATCTTTTGTCTTTCTCTGACTTATTTCATTCTCTGTGTGTCTTTCGATCTGAAGTGGGTCTCTTTTAAACAGTATAAGTATGGGTTTTGTTTTCTTATCCATTTGGCTACCCTGTCTTACCATTGGAGCATTTAATTCATTTACATTTAAAGTGATTATTGATACATAATTACTGCCATTTTATTATTTGTATTTATGTTGATTTTTTATTCCCCTTCTTCTTAACAAAGTCCCATTGACATTTCTTGTAATACTGGTTTGTGGTGGTGAACTCCTTTAGCTTTTTCCTGTCTGGGAAGTTCTTTATCTGATCTTTGATTTTAATTGATAGCCTTGCTGATTAGAGTGGGCTTGTTGTAGGTCCTTGCTTTTTAATACCTTGAATGTTTCGTGCCAATCCTTTCTGGCCTGCAAAGTTTCTGTTGAGAAATCAGCTGACATTCTTATGGGAGTACATTTGTAAGCAACTAGCTGACTTTCTCTTACTGCTTTTAAGATTCTTTGTCTTTAAATTTTGTCATTTAAATTATGATGTGTCTTCGTGTGGGTCTGTTTAGGTTCATCTTGTTTGGGACTCTCTGTGCTTCCTGGGCTTGTATGTCTATTTTCTTTACCAGGTTAGAAAAGTTTTCAGTCATTATTTCCTCAAATAGGTTCTCAATCCCTTGCTTTCTCTCTTCTCCTTCTGGTACTCCTATTATGCGACTGGTGGTATGCTTAATGTTGTCCCAGAAGTCCCTTAAACTACTCTCGATTTTTTTTCCTTTTTGCCATTTCAACTAGTGTTTTCTGCTATCTTGTTTTCCAAATCACTGGTTCAATCTTCTCCTTCACCCAATTCCTTCTAGTGTATTCTTCATTTTAGTTATTGTATTCTCATTTCTGACTGGTTCTTTTTTATGGTTTCTATGTCCTTTTTTATGCTCTCTCTTTGTTGAAATTCTGATCTCATTCATTCTTCCCCTAAGTTCACTTAGCATCCTTATAACCAGTATTTTGAATTCTATATCTGGTAGGTTGCTTGCCTTTACTTCACGTAGTTCTTTTTCTGGAGTTTTGTCCTGTTCTTTCGTTTGAGACATGTTTCTTTGTTTTCTCATTTTGGTTGCCTCTCTGTATTCATTTCTCTGTATTAGGTAGGTCTGCTATGTCTCTCAGACTTAGCTGGGTGGCTTTATGCAGTAGTGTCCTATGTGCTTGGTGGTGCAGTCTACCTGATCACCTGTGCCGGGTGCTCCAGGATTGACAATTGTGTGGTTGTGTGTGCTTTTCTGTTGTAGTTACTTGCAGGCTGCATCGGTGGAGGGCTCGACAAAGGGACAATGGCGGCTGTCTCTCTATCCTTCAAGCTGACTAGTAATGAGGATTGGCCATGCCCACAACATATGACCTGCTGTGTGGAGGCTGACCCCACAGAGTGGGGTTCACCCTAGAGGGTTTTTGTGCCTATCGAGACCACTCTTTGGGTGTGTCACGTATGGGGGTAATCAGATGATGCTCTGTTGAGGTCTAACACCAGCCTCCGGGTATATTGGTGTGGAGCCTCTTGGGAGGGCCTCCAGTGCAGGCCAAGGTCAGCCAATGTCTGTGACTGACCCGGGGCTTCCTGGTAGGAGCTACACAGCTATCTGTGTTTGGCTGCTGCCTGAGCTGGGCCTGGAGGTATGTAGGAGAGGTCACGTGGCGAATTGAAGCTGACTGCCACCAGTACTGGGCCTGGGACAATTCAGCAAAAGGCTAAGGGCACCCCAAGGCCTGAGGCTGTCTGCTGGCTACCCATAAGACTGAGAAACTGAATGAGCCTTGGGGTACGAGAGTTAGATGAGGCAGGGTCTCAGGGAGTCACCAGGGTAGAGTAAGTGGTGTGCCACAGGTTGGTGCAGATTCATATTTGTTTCTAGTGTTGAGCCTGTAGCAACTCGCAAAAGTGTCAACTCACACTGAGGCCAGCCACTGACCACCTTGGGCTCGCAGACCCTCAAGATTTGTTCAGGAAGTACTGCAGGTAGGGCCAGGGCTGGCTGCCTGCTTCAAAAATTTCTCCTGAAGTGTGCAGTGGAGGCCTGTTGATCACTTTGAAGGAACCTCCTGCTAAGAGTGCAGAGTAGGGATGGTTGCCCAGTCACCACCTGAAAGTACCATAGGCAATTTGTGAGTTGGGTAAGGCAGGGGTCCTAAGGAGTCACTGGGATGGAGTAGATCTCACCTGGCCAAGGCAGATTCAGTTTTGGCCACGTTGGGTGTAGGTTCAACAGAGGCAAGATGGCACTTTCCTGTAGGCTGCAACGGTGGAGGGTTCAACAAAGGCACAATGGTGGCTGTCCCTCTAGCCCTCTCCCTGAAGCCACACAACTCAGTTTTTCTCTCTATGTCTCTGGCACCTCCCTTGCTTCTCTCCCTCTGCTGGAGCCCAGAGTGTGATTGTCTGTGAACCAGGGAGTCTATGTGTGGGTCCTTTAAGGGGACATCTGGATTTCCAGCTGCTTTCTATTTCACCAGGATAGCCAGTATCCCCACTGATTTTCACAGCCATATTCTGTAGGGACTCCACTTCTGGCATTGGAACCCTGTTCTAGGGAGCTCTGTTGTGGGGCCTCCACAGCCGAGATGTCCCTTCTGATGCTTAACCACCATATGTGGGTGTGGAACCAGCCTGTTCTAAGTCTCTGACCCTCATATCAGTCTCAATGTGGTTTCCTCTTTATATCCCCACTTATAGGAGATCTGTTCAGCTAGTCTTCAGATCATTCTCCAGGTCAACTGCTTCATAACTTAGTTATAGTTTTAATGCAGTCATGGGAGGAGACATGCACAGTGTTTACCAACCCCACCATCTTGACCGGAACTCTGAGAAGGAAAGATTATCACCATCTGCAACCCAGTAGTTCTGCCAGCTGGCAAGAAAACAAAAAATCGTTTCCTAGGTGTATTCAGGGCTAACAGTTTGCTTCCAGCTATCAGACATCACCATCTATCTACAGGGCACGGCCCTCCTCTGTGCCTTTGCTTATGGGCATCAGCACAGAGCATGGGGAGAGCCAGTTTACAGTGGTATGTGGCTTGCCCACCACTGAAACATGTAACTGTACCCCCTCTGGGTGCTGGGCCCTGGGATGCAAAAGAGACAGATGGAGTCTTACCTCTAGGGAGCTGAGTGTATGGGCAGACACTTAACTGGCCCCTGCACCTGAGCGAGTCCAGAGCTCAGTGAGAACATGGAGGAAGCCCTGACTCCATTAGGGGTGGTCGTGGCGGGGTGAGGTGGGGGTGGTCAGACCAGAGATCTTCTCACAGAGGAGCGGGAGCGTGGGAGCTGAGTGAAGGGATATGGGGGCTCCAGACACAGAAGCCATGTGAATAAAGATCCAGAAGTGAGAACATGGGGTTTCCATCGTCTACTCAAACAGTGTCCTCAGACTGGAGGGAGCTGGCCCCAGGCCACCATGCTTCCCCATCCAGGCTCACCACTCAAGGGGAAGTCTGTGCACAGTGGAATCCTAGGGAAGTGAGACCGGCAAACGGGCACAGCTCTGGGCAGCAAGTCTGCTGGAGAATGCTGATGAAGGAAAGTCCGTGCCAACTCCAACATCTGGGAACAAGGCAACCACATTCTTCCTGCTGCTTCCAGACAGCCACTCTTCTGAATACCAAACTTTCTTTCTTTAAAGTTAAAAACTAGTCCAACAGCAATTATCCCTCATGGTCTGCTTCCCCTCTTACCTCCAAGTCCCCAAATAGCCACTGGCTCCAGACAACCACCGTGTTTTGCTGCATCTAAAAACTAGTTCCTGACTAATCCTTGGGCTGCTAATCTCCTGACAAGCTGTCACTCTGCAGTCTAGTATTTATGAAGCACCCACTGTGTGCAGCCACTGTGCTAAGCAGTAGGGATACTGAAAATAAACAAGAGATGGTCCCTGATGGGAAACACCATGGTCTGAGGAGGGAGGAAGAGGTTTAAGAAATGTGAGGAGCCTGCACCTCAACATAAACAGGGTTTTAGGGCTCAGAATGGCTTCATCTGAGTCGGGTTTAGAAAATGAAGAGGAGCTCTATGGGTCCTTGCACAGAGGCCCAAGCTTGGGAGGGCGTGAAGTTTGGGGTGGCTGGAACGTAAAGTGAATGGAGAGGGACAGGGAGTGTGAGGGCCTAGGTGGTCAGATCTCTGCACCTCATGGCAAACTGATTTATTAGCACCCTGGAGGCGGCAGGAGCCTAAGCTATGAGGGAAGAAGGCTGGGGCTTGGGGGAGGGCAGGGCAAGGCAGATTTGAGAGAAACAGAACTTCAGTTTCAGTGAGGAGGACAGACTAGTGTGGGGGAGGCTGATGTTGGGGGGCAGGAATGCTAAAGAGATGCCAGGATGCAGACGTGAAGACCTAAACTGGGGGAGACTTCCGCTCACAGACTTTTCCTGGCCTGTGCCCACAATCGTGGTGGTTCAGTCTAGGCTTGTGAGGTTGATTCCATTTTTGTGCCAAAGACCTCAAGTTAATATCTCCAGCAAACGAGCACTGCTGTGGGCAGCAAGTCCACCAGAGAGTGCTGACGAAGGAAGGTCTGTGCCAACTTCAGCAACTTCAACCACCTCTGCCTTAAACTGCATTCTTGCATATCCACCTGCCTATCTGACAGCCCCTCTTGGATGCTCAACAGACATCACTTAACAGAACTGGTCTCCTGGTCTCTGCATTCTCCCCTACTGGCTTCACTCTCCATTTCCCATCTCAGTTGATGGCAATTTCATTTTCATTCCTCTAGTCGCTCAGGCCAAAACACGGGAGAAATCTATGACTCCCTTTGCTGTCTTGCCCCTCATGACTAACCCATCAGCACTTCTGGTTGATTGCACTAGCCTTTAGTATCTGATGATTTTTGCCAGCTCCACGGCTACCGTCCTGGCCTGAGGCAACCTCACATCTTACCAGAACAGTGCAACAGCTTCACCACCTATTTCCATTCCTACTACACCCCTCACCCCACACCACGAACTCAGTCTATGCTCAACAATGGCCCCAAAGTGATCCACTAAAACTTAAGTCAGATCATCAAGTTCAAGAGCTCCTAAATGGTTTCCTATTTCACCCAAAAGTTAAATTTCCTGAAAAGGGGTTCGAGGGCTTACATGACCAACCTCAACTCCTACTACTTGCCCCCTTGCCCACTCAGTTCCAGTCAATCAGTCCTTCTTGCTGTTCTTCAAACAAGCCTGACTCATTCCTGCCTCAGGACCTTTGCACTGGCTTTTCCCTCTGTCTGGAACACTTGCCCAACACTTGACCTATGTATCCGATTTGTTGTCTGTCCCCCACACTAGAAAGTGAGTTCCACAAGGTAAGGGTTTCTTCTGTTTGTTTACTGATATAAGGGGTTAGACCACTGCCTAACGTGTAGTGGCTACGCACTGTATATTAAATTATCTTATATACATTAGTTAAACGGAAGAGGATTTCAGAGAGAGAACTGATGAGAACCAATGGCAGAGAAGATTTATGAAGTGAGGGAGAAAGGGAGATCGAAGAGAACCCAGCCTTTGGTTTGGGAAACTGAGTGGTGCTGCCAGTACAATGGGTCTAGAGTTAAGAAGGGAGCAGGAGGGACCTGGCAATGCTAGAACAGACATGAGAGTTGAGGGGCCAAAGACATTGGGGGTCTTAGCACCCCCTCGATCACTCACAGACTTAAGCCTGCAGCTCAGGGCAGTGGTGAGGCTGAAACGACAGCTTTGGGAGCTGCAGGCCTGGGGGTGTTTCTTGGGGAATTTCCTACGAGCCATCCTGGGTGGCACTCCACCAAAACAGCTTCTGGGGGGAAATAAACTGCAGATCTGGCTCAACCACAGCCCTGCCTGCCACAGCCCATATCGGGCACACACTTGCTAGATGTGGGAATGGGCACTCAGAAGTGTGGCTGCTGCAGACACAGTTACAAATTCCTGCCAGGCCTTGGGATCACTCCTGGATAGGAGGCCCTTGGAGAATGTCTGCTTGTCTCCACCTGAGACCTGACCACACCCCTGCAACAGTACCCAAGGCTAGATGTCCCCTCCAAGCTCTTTCTGCCCCCATTTCCCATGGGCAGGCAGAGGGTAAAGTGATCAGCCCCATAAGTCTCTCTACCACTGAAGTCCTGTCTGCTTCGCTTCTATTCCCAAAACAATAAAGTCGACCAGCCACAGAGAGGGCACCTAGGAACTCTTGAATGTCCACTTCTAGCAACTGGGGAGAGAAAAGTCGAGTGACCCATGTCTGTGGCAACCTGGGGCACCAGCCAGAGCATTTTTTGATACCCTGTGCTCACACAGTTATTGTCACAGAAAGCAGGAGAACCACCCAGCTCCTTCTCTCTCCTGATCCTGGGTGATCTTACTAAATCCACTGAGGCGTGGCACTTTCTCTAAATTATCAGACCTTTGTATGTCACCAGCAGCTCCACCAATTTGTCTGTGCCCCTATTTCTGCTTCTCATTTCAGAGTCCAGCAGAAGCTGCCCCTGACCGCTGGTTCACCGCCTGCTCCAGCCTCTCCCATCTCAGGCCAGCCCTCTATCCATCTGTGTGTGCAGATGTGCACACATGCACACCGAGCTAAGTAAGACCTTTTGGGTTACTTGACATTCACAAGAGTTTTCCCTGAAACATGTTTCCAGAAGAGCCCTGAGGCTTCCTTGGCACCAGGCTATGCCTCCTTTGGGAGTCAGGAAAACTCCCCTCCCCTTCGAGGTATGCCTGACCACACCGGAGATGAGGCCAGGCTGGGCCAGGCAGCCAATCCCTAGTGCTTTACACTCCTTATCAATCCAATGGGGAGGATGCTCTATTACCCATAATGCCCCCGAGAAGCTGACAATGAACGAAAACACTGGTAATAAATAGTTACAGCTCTGACTGAACACTAGTCAGGGAAGTGAGGTGAGACCTTTCCCCCAGGAAGCGCTACTGATCTCTCCTCCCAAGCCAGACCCAAGGGCAGCAGAAGGCTCCAGGGTGCTGAGAGGCTCTCTCTCCCCTGAACAGAACGGCACCTGGGCAGTGTGTGCTGGTTGTCTCTGCTTGTTCTCCCACCTCAGACTCAGGGCCATGTTAGGCTCAGAATAGCCACTTCACCACCGAAGTTAGGGGATGTTAGGTAGGGATTCCTTCCTCCTCAGACTCTCCTCCCATCTGCTGTCAGAGAGGAGGTGATGTGGGCTGATTATCTGATCACGGAGGGAGGTGTACTCTTGTACTCTACTTGTCACCTAGGTAACCAACCACAGACACACCAACCACACAGAGTATCTAATTTTTAAATATCCTGCTCAGTATAAAAAAAGTACCATCATATTACCCAGTAATTCTGGAGTACCTTTTCAGTGATCTAGGTCTCCCCATTAATCTGCTTGAATAACTGATTTTCTGAATGTGAAGGCAAAACTTGACATTATATTTATTGCATTTCATCTTTCTTTTCAACTGTGTTTCCAGTCTATTTTGGTCTTTGAGATCTTAATTCAGGCCCCATGGAGAGGTTTTCCTCTCAGACAAGCATACTGGGCAAGTGTGCTAATGTGCCTTGTAAGTCTTCATGCAAATCCCCTACCGAGACTCAGAGCAGAACAGTCAGAGCACAGCTGTGTCCTGTTTCTGGATCTCTCCAGACCGAGGCTGATTCCCTCCAACACTCCTTGAGGACGGTATTCAAGCGAGCTACCTGCCCTAGCATGCCACATATGAATGTCCATATTGCTTGTTTTGCTGACATTATCCAATTGCAAATGCCACTCAGCTCAGGAAACTGCAGGGGCTGTCATGCCTGCACAGAAATAGGAGCATGCTCGCCCTCACAGAGCTCCCAACCATGCTGGTGTAAAAATGGGCGCTTGTGAGAAAACACTAATCCACACAAGGCCGAGTATGGTCAATCCCCAGGAATGACACAAAGATGTCCAATAAACACACGAATAGACCACTGAGCAGTTACTCATTCAACAAACTTTTATAATAAACAACAGAAAGCCCTTCTGCGCCTCCCCGACGCCAGGCTCGCTCTGGATTCCCTGTTGTCTTTAACCCTCACGACCACCCCTTGAAGTTCACGTTCCCACCTTGTATGAGAGGGAAGATGGAGGCTCAGGAAGTTTAAGGGACTTGCCAAAGGTCACACATCTAGTGTGCGGTGTTGAGCCCAGGATCCACCTCTGAAGCCCAGGATGCCCTGAGCTGCCCGATGGTCCTGCCCTTGGGGTTGACTTTGCTAATGAGAAAAGGACTCTGCTCTCAGGGAATGGCCCAAGGGCCATACTAAGGGCAGAGCCCAAGCATGCCATCTTGGAGACCCCTGTTAAAGGGGAATGGGGCCGGTATGGCAGGCCCTCAGGTCGGGCGCTCATGCTACGGGTTGGGGCCACCAAAGCCAGACCCAGCCAAGCCATGCTGGGGCTCAGGAACCACAAGCGCCTCCACATGTTCCCACAGAGCACCCACCCTGCAGACAGCTCTGCAGCACTCGCACATGAGCAGGAGGGCTCCCCGCTTCCCAGGCCAAGGAATTCCCTCAGATCGAACCATTCTCACTTCCAGTAGAACAGTGTATTCTGAAGAACCAAAATGATGGCAATTATTCTGCCCCCTCTAGGACTGGAGATATGGAAAATAGGCCCAGTCTTGTGTTTGGGTTTATTCCCTGAGAATGAAAGCCTGTTCCTCTCTCTGTCTTGAGTGAATATCAGTGCGGGGTGAGCCAGGATACAGATGAGGGCACCCTCCCCAGCAGTAATGTGACCAACAGGCAGGTGTCCATGAGACAAGTCATCGGTCCCTGTGTGGAAGTGCCACTGGATGGTGATCGTTCACAAAACTGATGGGGAGAAAAGAACAAAGAAGCAGGTTCCAGGATGCAGGACTGTGTGCCAGAGAGTCAGGGAGAGGAGCTGGAAGGGCAGTGAGCTGAGGAAGGTCAAAGGCCTGGGGAAGGAAAGTCTCAGATGTATGGTGGGGAAGAGGCTGGGCGAGGAGTCAAGTGCAGACAGACTTACTGCCAAGCGAGCAGCAGACCCAGGTCACTGATGTGGATGTGGCTGGCAGCTGGGTACCTGGCGGCTATGGAGAGAATTATCTCCACAGTCCACCAGGAAGTACAGACATTTCTGGAGACAGGGCGGCCTTCTCAGGAAACGGGCTGCCAGCAGCACAAGGCCAGGGCAGCTCCAAGCTGCTTTTATACCATTTGTCCTCCTGTGCCTGCCCAGCAAGCACAGGGTGAAGAAACAGATCCAGCTAGGAGAAGACCATGCAGTCCACAAAGCAAAAGTTCTCATTTACTTCTTAAAGATCCACCTGTGTCAAGCATTACAGCCTGAACTGCACCGATGGGAAGCCTAGGTGAGGGGGAGCCCCTTGGCGCACCAGGGGATCCCCAGTGACTCCTGCTCACAAGCCTGCACGCAGCCCACACTGTGCTTCAAACCACAACTGGAAGGGTCAGAGGAGAGTTCGTTGTAATTCAGTCCTTTGAGGAGCGTGAATACAGCCACATTTCATCATGAGCATCAGGCACATCTTCTGGGATAAATAATGCTCCAAACTGTGCCATTAGCCTGAGCAGCAGCCAAAAACAAAAGCCCAGGCTCTCTCCGGGCATGCCAGTCTGGCTCAGGTTCATACTCGGCAGAGGACCCAAGCTCCAACCACTCTGACCTCAAATGCCCACTTGGCCTCACAGGGGAAGACACTCTTGGCTAACTTGTTAACTTCATAACCCACCCGGCTCTACCTCAAGGCTATGTATGAGGCAAGAGTCACAGGGGGCTTTTACTCCATACCTCAAGCTCTTCAAAAGGGAATCAATATAGAAAAAGTAAAACAGTCGCAGGAAATACCATTGGAGGCTTCTTGTGTTCAGTGGTTGCTAAAAACCCAGGAGTCTGTTTCATCACACAGGGCTGGAGCTGCAGCTGGGGCACCTGGGGTGCTGGTGTGGGGCCGGGCCTGCAGAGGAAGGTATACGACAGGGAGAGCCAGGCCCCTGCCCAGGGCTGCCTTGAGTGTGCCTGCCCTCACTCCAGAGAGGGAGGCCCAGACCCTGAGCTTCAAGGGCCATGGGCGCATCCTCTCTGAGGAGGCTGTGCTCAGAGCAGAGGCAGGCCTGTGAGTGGAGGTGTGAGGCATGATGGGCTGCAAGGCCAGAAAGATGAAGGAGCCTCCTTCACATCCTGGACAAAGAAGTGTTTGAAAGGAATGTCTCCAGTGGCTAGGAACTCAGGCCCTGGGAAGGCACAGATGGGTGACTTGCCAGCTTGGCCTTTGTATATGTCTGTGGAACCAGAAAGAGCCATCAGAAAGCCCAGCCCTTTAGTTTCCCAGCCCTGTGCCCAAGCGCTCAGCCTCCCTGACTGTGCCTGAGCCCCTCCAGGGAAGCGGGTAGCCGATGGGTCTCATCTGGCCTTCACAGGGCATGGGTGCCACTGTTTACCTCCTTGGAGTTCCCTATAGGGTTTTCTCCAAGCTTCTTAAATTGCAATCTAAAGAAAAGTACAACAATGCTAACTATTTTACAACTGCTCTGTGTAACCACTCCCAAGACCAAAATATAAAACATCTCCACATCCAGAAGCCTCCCCTTGCCTCTTCCAGTCAATCTCTCCCCAAAGTCACCAGTGCTGTGACTTACATTACCCTGAACTAGTTCTGCCTGCTTTTGAACTTCCTTAAAAAAATACAAAAACATACAGCATATATTCTTATATATGTGGCTTCTTTCAAAAATTTGTCTCTGCTTTCAAATATAATAATCCATGCTTTCAAATATAGTAATCTTTTGTTCATTTTTACTGCTGGATATTATCCCATTGTATGGACGTACCATCCTTTATCCATTCCTCTGATGATGAACATTTGACTTGTTTCTACTTTGGGCCATCTTAGTAAAGTTTCTATGAACATTCTTATATATGTCTTTGAGTATCCCTATAAAAGTCTGCCTGGAAAAATTTCCACCAGCTAAAATGTCTGAGAGCAAAGATTTTTTTCACTTCTAGACTGCACAGTAGTGGTATTTATGCATCAATCTTTTATCTGAAGCAGCAGGACAGAGAAGAACAAACCACCCCTTCCCACCACCCTGGGAACTGAACCAAATGCACAAATAGAAGCTTCAAGATGTTAGAGAAATTGTGAATCTTACAAGTGTACTAGAGAGGAGTGTGTGTGTGTGTGTGTGTGTGTGTGTGTGTGTGTGTGTGTGTTTTCATACTATTGTGGGAAGATCTTAGAATTTCCTGGGCAGCTTATGGAAAATAAACGTGAGAGAACCACCAGTCCAAAATATTTAGGGAAAGGGGAGGAAATGACAAGAGATGAGGTTGGAAAAATAGATTAGGGTCAAATTCAAACAGCCTTGAATGCCACACTAAAGCATTTGGACTTTATCCTGTAATCAACGGGAATTACCAGATGTGTTTAACAAATACCAACTGGCACCCACGTACCACTAAGTAGGTGTGGTAAAGGTGGCCTTGTCACCTACTAAACTGAGAGAACTACAGTTTGTTAGGGAGTGGCAGGGAAGTGAAGAGTTAAATCTGTGTTCAAGCAACCTGTGTTCAAGTCCCAGCTCTGCCACTCACCAGCTGGGGGGACCTTTCTGTGCTTCTGTTTGCTCATCTGTGACGTGGAAACCTTCACGGTTTTCATGTGCTGGGGTTATTGAGATTAAATGAGGAAATGCTTAGAAGTATCTGGCATACAGCAAGCACTTAATGTGCATTAGCTGAAATGATTCTTATAGGATCATTCCAGTAGCTGCAGGATGACACATGTGGTCAGCTCATGAACACACATGGGTGGACATACACTGACAAATGGTACACACATACCCTAGGGTCAAACACTCCTACACACATACAAACAGCCTATGGTGAACAGGCATTTAGAGGCCGAACACTCTAAGACACTCCCCACTCAACAATAGCCCATAACTCATTCACTAGAAACCTAGTGCTCCATAGTTACGAAAAAGAGACAGGAAATCAGTAGGCCCCAAATTAGCCAAAAATCATCTTCCCGTTAGGGACTTGCAGTCGGGTGAACTTCCCAACAATCCAGAGTCCTAGGAAGACACTGTGAATGGCCTGGCAGCATTTCCTTCAGCTCTGTTTGCAGCAGTAAAGGGAAGTGCTGCCTTTGGGCGTGAGCTCTTCTCCTTTGGGGTAGGAGAATCTGGGAAAAATGGGTGCCGGGTGCAGATGGCCTTACCTCCACGTACAGGAGGGGGAAAATTCCAATCTTGTCTCCCAGCATTCCCTCTGCCCAGTTGTCATCCACTCTTCTGATCACAGTCAGGATTTCATCCTGGAATTGCCAGAGCCCACCATGTGTACAAACACATGGACATAACACACAACAAAAAAGAAAACAAGAGACCTGTTAGTGCGCTGAAGCTTAAAGAGTCTAAGCAACGATTCAAAGAATGGTTTATTATCCGTTCCAAGATCTGACATATAAAAATAGTCAACCCTTACATTTTCACTCGGAACCTCTTTCTCTCTTATGTATTGATTCCAGCTACAAAGATCTTCTAATGGAAAAGCACGGCAATTTACAATAGTATTTATACAGTTGTTCCCTTATCCTTGATTTTGCTTTCCACTGTTTCAATTACCTATGGTCAACTGTGGCCTGAAAATATGAAATGAAAGATTCCAGAAATAAACAATCCATAAATTTAAAATTGCATGCTATTCTCAGTAAGATGATGAAATCTCACACCATCCCACCCCAGACATGAATCATCCCTTTGTCCAGCACAGCCATGCTGTATACATTCCCTGACCATTAGTCACTAGGTTATCAGATTGACTGTTGTGGATTCACAGTGCTGGTGCTCAAGTAACTCCTATTTTATTTAATAATAGCCCCAAAATATAAGAATAGTGACACTGGCAATTTGGACATGACAAAGAGAAGCCATAAAGTGTATGAATGTGTGTATGCACAGGAAAAAACATAGCATACACTGGGTTCAGTGCTAACGCGGTTTCAGGCATCTACTAGAAGTCTTGAAAGGTATAACCCCCATAGATAAAAGAAAATAAAACCAGAACTATGAATATGGGAAAGAAGAGTATGTAATCTTTCTACTTAGAAAAACAGAGTATCAACTAAAAATTAGAATAAGAAATACAGAAAGGCTACTAATTTTTAAATAAATACATAAAAAGAATTGTTTTCTGACTTATCAGCAATAATGAGTTAGAAAATGTGATTAAAACTGGCTAACCATTAAAAAAATAAAGTTAGTGCTCTAATCCACCGTATATGCCAAAATTTGCCAAAATTAACTCTATAAGGACTAAATATTTAAATGTTAGAAAAATAAAATTGAATGTCCAAGAAGAAACTATTATAGATGTTTAATCTTGAGTTGAGGAAGGTCTTTTGAAGTATGATAACAAAGATTTGGCTACAGAAAAATAAAATTCTCTATGTTAAAAATACCAAAGCAAAACAAAAAGATAAATACACTACTAAAAACTGGCAGAACGTATTAAAGAAAAAGACTTACTATCTTTACTATATAAAATCTTAGACACAGTAGAAGAAAAAGACAAATATCTTTAGAAAAAATAGGCCAAGGGCAAAAATCAGGCAACTCACAAAAAAGAAGAAATGCTAATTGCCATTAAACACATTTCAAAATGCTATACGTGACTGATAAAAAATATAATATTAAATAAGAAGATTCCTTTTTTTTCTTCTTTGTTCTTTTTTGCCTATCAAATTAACAAAGATTAATATAAAGCCAACTCACAGTGCTGGTCAGCATACAGGGAAAAGGCACTTTATCATTTTTGGTGGGAATATAAATGTATGGCAGGCATTTAGGCAATTCCTATCAAACATCAAAGCCTGCATACCCACTGATCTAACAACAATACTTCTAGGTGTTCTAGCCTAAGAAAATCAAAGATGTGCAAATAGATTTAGCTCTGAGGATGTTCATGATAGTGTTTGTTTAGCTAGAGAAAAACCAGACAAATACACAGCAAAAAGAGGATTGGTTAAATCAATTATGGTATTGTCTATCAATATCATACTCAACTCCAGCCCACTCTAGCCATCCTGTCCTACCTAAGGAGGAGGGGGAAATGGAGACACACACGTGGAGTTCACATTCTAGAGGTACAGGTTCCTTAGAAGACTGAGACCTGGTAATAGGATCATAGAAATATAGAAAGCTTCCTCTCTCCCCAAATCTCACCACCACATTACTAAAGGCCTATTACAGCAGTTCCTTTACCTGGTACATCATGTTCAACTGTCAAAAAAATTATTATTCATACTAAAAGGAAAAAACACAATTTAAAGAGACAACAAACATCAAACCCAGACTCAGATGTGGCAGGGATGTTGGAACTATCAGATGGGGAATTTAAAACAACTATGACTGATATGCTAAAGGCTCTAAGGGATTAAGTAAACGGTGTGTAAAAACAGATGAGCAATGTAAGTAGAGAGATGGAAATTCTAAGAAAGAACCAAAAAGTAATGTTAGAGACCAAAAACACTATAACGGAAATTTTAAAATGCCTTTGCTAGACTTATTAGTAGACTGAATATGCTGAAGAAAGAATCTCTAAGCTTAAGGATAACTCACTAGAAACTTCCAAAACTGAAAAGCAAAGAGAACAAAGACTGGAGGGAAAAAATACGAAACAGAATATCCAAGGACTGTGGGACAACTGCAAAGGTTTAGCATATGATTCATGAGAATATTGGGAGAAGAAAGATAGGAAAAGAAATATTTGCATAATAATGACTGAGAATTTCCTGAAATTAATGTCAGTTACCAAACCATAGATTCGGGAAGTTTATAGAATACCAAGAAAGATAAATGCTAAAAAGCCAACAGGTAGGCGTATCATTTTCAAACTATAGAATATCAAAGATAAAGAAAAAATACTGAAAAAAGCCAGAGGGGAAAAAAATACCATACCTATACAGGAGCAAAGATAAAAATTATACCCAACTTCTCAGAAACCATGCAAGCAAGAAGAAAGTGAGATAAAATATTTAAAATGTTGAGAAAAAAAATCCACCAACCTAGAATTCAGTATCATTCAATAGTGAGGGAGAAATATTTTCTCAAACAAAAACTGAGAGAATGTGTTGCCGGTTGATCTGCCTTGCAAAAAATGCTGCAAGTTCTTCAGAGCGAAGAAAAGATACATAGGTCAAAAACTCAAACCTACACAAAGAAAGGAAGAACAATGGGGAAGGAATAAGTAAAGGTAAAACAAACTTTCATTTTTCTTAATCTTAATTGATCTAACAGATACCAGTTTGTTCAAAATAATAATAGCAACAATGTATTTGATTATGTATGTGTATAAAAATGTCACTTATTATATATCATATAGATTATAAATATACTTATGCATGCTTATATATCATTCCTGTGACATAAGGAACAGGAGGGAAGATTTAGGATTATTTTGTGTAACGTGCTTATACTACCTGTGGAAAAGTATAGTGTTTTTGAACTTGAACTTGAATTAGTTGTAAATATATATTGCATACTCTAGGGTGACCACTAAAAAAATTTTTTTAAGGAACGACTGATACGTTAAGAACAGAGATAAGATGGGATCATATAAACTGCTCAATTAAAATTGAAAGAGGCAAAAAAAAAGTGGAAGACAAAAACACGAACATAAGTCAAGGGCAATAAATAGAAAACAGAAACAAACATGGTAAATATTAACCTAACTATATCGATAATCATTTTGCATGTCAATGGTCTAAATGCACAAACCGAAAGACAAAGATTCTCAGGGTGGATCAAAAAATAAGACCCAAGTCTATGTTGTCCACAAAGAACCCACTTTAAATATAAAGATACATATAGATTAAAAGTAAATGGATGGAGAAAAATATATCATGCTAACACTAATCAAAAGAAAGTGGGAGTAGCTATATTAATTTCAAATAGAGCAGAATTCAGAGCAAGCAATGTTGTCAGGGATAATGAGAGGAATTATATAATGATAAAGGGATCAATTCTTCAAAAAGACATATAATATACGTATTCCTAACAACAGAGAGTCAAAATACCTAAGGCAAGGCTGAAAGGAGATATGGATGAATCTACTATTATAGCTGGTAACCTCAACGACACCATCAATCAACTGGATATAATGTACCTCTATAGATGACTTAATCTAAGAATAGCAAAATACACATTATTCTCAAGCTCAAAAAGAATGTTCACCAAGATAGATCACATTTTGGGCCATAAAATGCACCTTAACAAAATAAAAAGAATAGAAACCATACAATGTCTGCTCTCAGAACTCAGTGGAATTAAACTAGAAATCAATAACAGAAAAATAACTGGAAAATTTCAAAATACTTGGAAATTAAACAACATAATTCTAAATAACACTTGGTTCCAATAAAAAATATCAAGAGAATTTTTAAAATATTTTAAAATAAATGAAAATGCAAACCAACTTATCAAAATTTATATGCTATAGTAGTGCTTAGAGAGAAATTTATAATAGTAAATGCACACATCAGAAAAGAAATATCTAAAATTAATAATCTAACCCTCCACCTTAGAAAACTAGAAAAATAAGAGCGAATTAAATTCAAAGTAAGCAGAAGAAAAAATAATGTAGAGTAGAAATCAATAAAATTGTAATAGAAAATTAATAGAAAAAAATCAACAAAATCAAGAGCTGGTTATTTGAAAAGATCAATAAAATTGATAAGTCTCTCACCATGCTAACCAAGAATGAAAGAAAGAAGATACAAACTACTAATACCAATAATGAAAGAGGGAACATTACTACAGATTATATGAACATTAAAAGGATAATAAAGGAATATAATTGAGCAACTCTATGCCCACAAATTTGGTAACTTAAATGAAACAGATCAATTCTTTTAAAGATCTAATCTACTAAAACTCACACAAGAAGAAATAGATAATCTGAATAGGCCTATATCTATTAAATCAATCATTAATCAATAATTCAACTTCCAAAACAGAAAGCACCTAACCCAGATGGGTTTACTGGTGAATGTTACCAACATTTAAGGAACAAAGTATACCAAATTCTGTAACAATCTCTTCCAGAAAATAGAAGCAGAGGGACCGCTTCCTAACTCGTTCTATGAGGCCAGCATTACACTAATACTAAAATTACACTAATAGGCAAAGAAAACCACATACCAATGTCTCTCATGAATATTGATGCAAAAATCCTCAACAAAATATTAGCAAATTGATCCAAAAAAGTATAAAAAGAATTATACAGCATGCAACTAAGATTTATCCCAGGTCTGCAAGGCTGGTTCAACATTCAAAAATCAATTAATATATTCCATCACATCAACAGGCTAAAGAAGAAAAATCACATCAATAGATGCAGAAAAAACATTTGACAAAATTAAAAACCCATTGATGATTTTTTAAAAAACTCTTAGTAAACTAGGAATAGAGTTAAACTTCCTCAACTTAATAAAGAACACTTACAAAAAAAAGAAACCAAAACGTCCAGTTAATGTCATACTTAATGGTTAGAAATGGGAATCTTTCCCACTAAGATCAAGAACAAGGCAAGGATATTCCTTCTGACCACAACTTTTCAACATCATACCGGAAGTCCTATCTATTGCAATAAGACAAAAAAAAAAAAAAAAAAAAAGAAAAAAGTAAAGGGTATACAAATTGGGGATGAAGAAATAAAACTCTGTTCACAGATGACATGATTGTCACAGAAAATCTGGAGGACATCAGCACCATGGCAGAGTGAGGAGACTCCTTTGTTTCTCCCCTTAAATTTATAAGTTGGACAACTATAACTCTACAAATGACCCCCTGCTCAACATACAAACTAAAAGATCCATGCATTGGAATATCTGGAGGAGGGCAGACTGGAACACATAGGGGAGGAAGGGTGAGGGAAGGGTAGGGATGGTTGCCACAGACACAGTCTGACAACCACCATGACCCCAGAGAGCACAGTAGCGGGGAAGAAGTTGGACTGCAGCCCTCACACTATGGCCTAGATTGTAAGAGGGCAGAAGCAGTGACCTCTGAAAAAAAGCATCTCACTTCACCCCTTCCCACTGAGGCAGACACTAGTAGAGGTGGTTGGGAAGCTTAAAATAACACAGAACTGCTGACAGCCACTACTAGGAGGGCAGAGCCATAGATCATGAACTTGCCTCCAAAGCTCCACCAATCCTGGCAGATCTAGGTAGAGAAAACTGAGATGCTTAACTAAACAGTACAGTAGGGATGCAAAATGATAAATTCCTGCCCCCCCTTGTTCCATCCTGGCAGAACCTAGTAGAGGCAGTGGAGATAACTCCAAAAACACAGTGGGGCCAGCGACCATTAGTAAAAAGAAGGCAGTGCTAGGAGCTCACAAAACCAGTTCTCCACTACCTGCCACATACTTATATCACAGTAGTAGTGCCCTGTAACCAAAGTGAGCTGGTCAGAGATGGGACATCCACCATCTCGGGATGTACACAGCATTTTCTTTAACCAAAGCAACACTGCCTAACCGCAATTTCAGAGGTACAAACAGTGCATGTAAGAGGCAACAAAAACTTTAACACCATCAACTGGAAAAGAAAAGAAAGTAACCTACCTATCAACCTGCTAAATTGTTAAGAGAAAACCAATATCTAAACAACAACAACAAAAGAGCTCAATATCTCAAATGCATAGGCAGAGAAATAATCTATCAAATACCATGAACAACCAAGGTAACATGTGGCTCCAGAAACCAAACTCAAAGTCATGGAAAACTGTGACTTAAAAGACAGAGAATTTAAGATTTCAGTTATGAAGAAGCTCAGTGAGAAACAAGAGAACTCAGAAAGGCAGTTCAATGAGTTCAGGGAGAAAATTAATGAACAAAAAGAATACTTTACCAAAGAGATTGAAACTATAAAAACAGAACCAAATAGAAATTCTGGAGCCGAAGAACTCAATAAATGAGATGAGGAATGCCTTAAGGAACACTATAAATATAGCTGACCAGATGGAATACAGAATTAGCAAGCTCAAAGATAGAAACCTAGAAATGACTCAAGAGGAGAAGAGAGAACTAAGAATTTTAAAAAAATGAAAAAACTCTACGAGAATTATCTGACACCATTATAAAGAGTAACATAGGAAAAATAGGTATACCAGAGAAAGAAAAAATGGGAGACAGGAACAGAGAGCCTACTCAAAAAAATAATTGATGAGAACTTCTCAAACTTATGGAAAGAATTGGACTTTAGAAAGCGGAAACTAACAGAAGGCCTAAATATACCAACGCAAAAGGAAAAAATATTCATTTATGATGAAAACAGTTAATCAAATGGGTATAGAAAGAAAGTACCTCAACATTATTAAGGCCATATATGACAAACCCTCAGTTAATAACATAATAGTGAAAAACTGAAAGATTTTCCTCTAAGATTAGGAAGACAACCATGCCCACTTACGCCACTGTTATTCCATGTGGTACCAGAAGTCTTAGCTGGAGCAATTAGACAAGAAAAAGAAATTAAAGGCATCCAAATTAGAAATAAAGTAAAACTGTTACTATTTGCAGATGACATAACTCTCTATATAGAAAACATTATATAAAAGACTCCACAAAAAGACTATTAGAAACAAATACACTAAAGTGGCAGGATGTAATATTAACATATAAAATCCATTGTTTCCTATATACTAATATAACTAACAACCAAATAACAGAAATAAAAATTTAAAAAATCCATTTACAGTTGCAACAAAAAAGATGATATACCTAGGAATAAACTTAACAAAGAAAGTGAAGGACCTGTAGAATGAAAACTACAAGATGTTCTTGAAAGAAATTGAAAAAGACACAAAGAAATGGAAAGATATTCCATGTTTATGGATTGAAAGAATTAACGTTGTTAAAATGGTGATATTATCAGCGATATACAATTGCAATACAATTTCAATGCAAATCCCATCAAAATCCCAATGGCATTTTTCAAAAAAATAAAACAAACAAAAAAAATCCTCAAATTAGTATAAAACCAGAAAAGACTCTAAATTGCCAAAACAATCCTGAGAAAAAAGAACAAAGCCGGAGGTATCCCACTCTCTGACTTCAAAACATATGACAAAGCTACAGAAATTAAAACAGTATGGTATTGGCAGAAAAACAGACATAAAGACCAATGGAACAAAAATGAGAGCCCAGAGAGAAACCCGCATGTATATGAGCAACTAATTTTTGACAAAGGAGCCAAAAACATAAAATGGAGAAAGGAAAGTTTCTTCAATAAATGGTGTTGGGAAAATCATGTGCAAAAAAATGAAACTAGAGTGCTATCTGACAACATACATAAAAATTAACTCAAACTGGATTAAAAACTTAAATATAAGATCTGAAACAATAAGATACAGAGATGAAATTATAGGCAGTGGACTTATAGACCTTGGTCTTGGAGGGGCCTTTGTGATCTTTCCCCAGAGGCAAGGGAGGTAAAAGCAAAAATAAATGAAGGGGACTATATCAAACTAGAATGCTTCTGCACAGTAAAACAAATTATCAACAAAATAAAAAAGCAACCAACCAAATGTCAGGAGGTATTTGCAAACAATACCTATGATAAGGGGCTAATATACAAAATATGTAAAGAATTCATACAATGCAACAGTAAAATAAAAAATTCGATTAAAAAATAAGCAGAGAGAAAACAGGGAGGAAAAAAATGGCATAGATGATAGAGGCTCTGTTCATCCCTCTGGCAACCAAATCAAAGTGGTGATGGAAACAAGGAGCAGCAGCAAGGAAAAATCACCTGGATCTAGGTGAACAAGCTATACAACTAGGGAGAAATACAAGAAATCACCCTGCAACAGCAGAAGGTAGGACAGGGCGAGGACACAGGGCTGCCCGGTCTGCAGTGGCTGAGTGAGACAGAGGCAGTGGCAGCGACAGGAGCCTCTTAAAGGGGCCGTGTCTGCAAGTGGATTTTCATGGTGACGGACCTGCTAGCTCTGACCACCAGTGCCGATTAGGTTGCACACAGAGGGTACCAGGGACTTACAAGAAGACATTATCAGAGTGAGGGCTGAGGCGAGACTCCCTTGGTACAGAAATGCCAGTGGTATCTATTGTTCCCTGTTGAACCGTCCCCCATCCCAGTGTGTGGACACAGCGCAGCCCTAGCCCAGACATCATCAAACTGGATAACAGAGGTCATTCCGCCCAGAGGATTACCTGAAACCCTGCCTGCCCCAACTCGTAGGCCCTCCCCACCCCCACTCAAGCCACATCCAGGTATATCCTCAGCGAGTCAGGTGCTCCTTGCTGAGTAGCACCTAGACTCACACTGGAGGCAGCTGGCCTCGGTTTCTGGTGTGGCCTTTTGAGGCAACTATAAGCATAGCATCTATGGATTGTTTGCTGAATCTTAACAGGTGGCCCTGGAGGGGTAGAGACTTGGGTTAAGTTTGGCCTGTAGTTGAACCTCTTTCAGGATTGTGCCATTGGACACCTACTTCACAAATCCACACTAATAAGACTGAGAGACTTAGGAGCTTTGCTTAGTACATAGAAACGGACATGGAAAGGCAGCCAAAATGGGAAGACAAAGAAGCAGAAACCATATGAGAGAACAGAACAGAGATCCAGATATAATGGAGTCAGGTAATCTAACAGATGCAGAGTTCAAAAAACTGCTTATAAAGATGCTCAATGAACTTTTGGGAAGTGTAGATAAATTCAGTGAGAACTTCAACAAAGAGATAAAAAAACATAAAAATGGAAATGGAAATTATAAAAGGAAATCAATCTGAAATGAAGAACACATTATCTGAGATAAGAAGTATATTAAATGGAATAAACAAAGGAATAAATAAAGTGAATAAAGAAAAGGATCAAATGACCTATCTAGAGGACGGGAAAACCAAGGACACTCAATCAGAATGGCAAGAGATAAGATGCTAAGACTATAAAAATAATTTAAGGAGCATTATGAGACTCTCTAAAGGGTTCAAATATCCATCTGATCAGCATAACTGAAGAAAATCGAGATGTTGAATAGCTGTTTGAACAAATAACAATGGAAAATTTCCTTAACCTGGTGAAGGAAATGGACATAAAACTCCAGGAAGCTCAGAGAATTCCAAGAATCAGGGATCCAAAGTGGCCCACAGTAAGGCGCATCATAATTAAAATGCCAAAGTTTAAATACAAATAAAGAATCTTAAAAGCAGCAAGAGAAAAACAGATAATTACTTATAAGGAAATACCCAAAAGACTGGCAACTGATTTCTCAAAAGAAACTATGCAGGAGAGAAGGGCTTGGCAAAAAATATTCAACAGGATGAAGACCCAGGATCTACAACCAGGGATACTTTACCTAGCAAAGCTATGGTTTAGAGTTGAAGGACAGATAAAGAGCTTCCCAGACAAAAATAAGCTACAGGAATGTATCATCACCAAACCAGTATTACAAGAATTGTCGGAAGGACTTCCTTAAGAAGAAAAAATACAAAAGACTCACTTCAGATTAAAAGACACACATAGATTAAAAGGAAGGGGATAGAAAAAGATATTACTTTCATGGAACTAGAAGGTATTTAAGTCAGACAGAGAGAGATAAACGCTGTATGAGTTCACTTATATGTGGAATCTAAGGAATAAAAAGAACAAACTAATCAAAAACAGACTCACAAATATAGTGGACAATTTGGTGATGGACAGAGGGGAGGAGATTGGGGGACTGGGAGAATGAGGTGAAGGGTTAAAGAAGTATGAATTAGTAGCTGATGGATGGTCACAGGGATGGGGAGCACAGCATAGGGAACGCAGTTAGCATTAATACGTTGGCTAGGTGGAGGGTGGGAGCAATTGTGGGGATCATTTTACGAACTGTATAGATGTCTACCCAATGTACTGTATTCTTGAAACTAATGAAAATAAATAAATTAAAAAAAAATGAGCAGAGAATCTGAATAGACACTTTTCCAAGGAATACATACAGATGGCCAACAGGTATCTCAAAAAAAAAAAAATGCTCAACATCACCAGTTTTAAGGAAAATGCAAATCAATACCACAATGAGATACCACTTTACATCCATTAGAATGGCTATTATAAATAAGACAAAAAATATGTGTTGGAGAGGATGTGAAGAAAAGGGAACCCTTGTACACTGCTGGAGAAAATATAAATTGGTGCAATCACTATGGAAAACAGAATGACCTTTCCTCAAAAAATTAAGAATATATCTACTCTTACATATATGTGACCCAGTAATCCTTCTTCTGGGTATCTACACCTAAAATTTGAAAACACTTATTTGTAAAGATATTGGTACCCTTATGTTCACTGCAACATTTTTTTTTTTACAATAGCCAAGACATGGAAACTACCTACGTGTCCTCTGATGACTGGATAAAGAAGATGTGGTACATGTATACAATGGAATGCTATTCAGCCATGAAAAAAGATGAAATATTGCCATTTGCGCCAACATGGATCTTAAAAATATTATGCTATAATATATACAAATCAGACAAAAAGTACAAGAACCATATGATTTCACTTGTAAGTGGGGTAGAAAATAAAAGGCAACAAATAAATAACAATGATAACAACAAAAACCTCATAGGCAGACAACAGAATGATGGTTACCAAAAAGGAAGAGGAGTGGAGGGAGGACAAAGAGGGTAAAGGGGTGCAAACACAAGTTGATGGACAGTTACTAGACTTTGGGTGGTGAGCACACAGTAGAGTATAAAAACATTGTATTACAAGTTGTACACTTGGAATTTATATATTATTAACCAATGTTACTCCAATAAATTCAATTTAAGAAAAGGAAATCTGAAATAATCAACAAAAAATCTGAAACTAATGAGCAATTGTAGCGAGGTTGCAAGATAGAAGAATAATGTACAAAAGTTAAAACACTTTTCGATATCTAGGCATACCTCAGAGATATTACAGGTTCCATTCCAGACCACTGTAATAAAACAAGTAAAAATCTTATTGCTGGTGGAGGGTCTTGCCTTCGATTAGTAAAAAAATTCAACATTTAAGAAACACAGTAAAGTGAAGCACAATAAAATGAGGTGTGCATGTACTTGCAATGAAAACGGGAATTTGACATTAAAGACACAACACTGTTTACATTAGCACCTAAAAAAGGAAATACTTAGATATAAATCTAAAAATACATATAAGAGCTGTATGAGAAAAACTATAAAACTCCGATGAATGAAATCGAAGAAGAACAAAATAGAGAGATGCCTGTGTTCATGGATTGGAAGACTCAATACTGTCAAGATGTCAGTTTTTCTTAACTTCTACATTCAATGCAATCTCAATCAAAACCTCGGCAAGTTATTTTGTGGATATTAACAAACCGATTGTAAACTTTATATGGAGAAGCAAAAGACCTAGAATGGTCAACATAATATTGAAAGAGAAGAACAAAGACTGACACTATCTAACTTAGAGACTTACTATCTATAAAACTACAGTGTGATATTGGTGATAAAACATAAAAATGGGTCAATGCAACATTATAGAGCATCCAGAAATAGACTTACGTCAATGTAGTCAATTGATCTTTGACAAAGGAGCAAGGAGGATATAATGGAGAAAAGACATAATTTTGATTAGTGGACTTGTGGGTATATTACACTATACTTAGATAAAAAGATTTGTTTGTTTTTTTTCTTTTCTAAAATAAAAGGTAATAGTGTGGACAAATCATGGCACACCTTGAATATTGAATTTGGTCCTAAGATATCACTGAAGGGACATCACACACTGAGGAAGCCAGCAATGACACGAACAGTCTGAAATCAAGTCACAAAAAGCCAGAGAAGAAAGTGGGATTGCCGAGCTTGAGAAATGAGAAAGGTGGGGTGGGGCATGATTACTGTCTTCGGGTGTTGGCATCATTGCCATAACGAAGAGCCAGGCTCATTCCGGCTCACCCAGGGTGAGATTAGCAAGCACCAAGACCTCCAAAGTACCGAGAAACAGACACAGCTCCCCATAAGGGAGATCTGTCCAAAAACAAATGCGGCCTCTTTGGCCAGGGAATTTGTCACCACTCCAAGTGTTAAGCAGTGTCTAGCTGTTCCTTATCCAGTCACCAATATATGAGCATCCCCTAAATGCCAGGCTTGAGGAGAAAACGATCCCTTCCCAAGGAGAGCTCAGTGGTAGGTACGGAGGCTCGCTCATAGAGAGACAGACACCACCCAGTATAAGTTTGGTAAAATCTCATTATAATGCAGTAAGTGAAGTTCAAAATCCAGTCAAGTCAAATGCGCCCCTGTGAGGTTAGTGAAATAAGCAGATGGAACTTGCACAGCCCCATTTGCCTATCAGATGCAAATCCAGTGTAGTCTCAGCTGTGGTTTGGTGTCACCTGGTAGCAGATGTCTGATCTGACTCAAATATCGATGGAGGCAATTCTGGGTCCCATGGCTGGCTGGGACTGCAGGAATGTTCCTATTTAACTGGCACACATTTTTGTTGTAGAGACTGGGCTGGGAGACTGCCAGGTGCAGGGAGCAGTTGCTCTCCATACACACCCGTAAGTAACTAGCTTTGCCTAAGAGTTTTGAAGAAGGTTTCCCAGAGCTCTGCCTCTAACCCAAACGCATGCAATAGAGACGTCAATGAGGATAATTTGAGTACTGGGCAACGAACGAGAAGCTTCGTTCTCACATGTCAGAACTACCTACGAGAATCTGGTGTGATCTGGAAACAGTAATGACTTCTCTCACCGCCAATGCAGGACCAGGAAAATGACAACTGTTTTTTTCATGGCTGGGTCACATCAGGTCTCTGATTTGCTGTCATCTTTTAAAAACCTGGAGCCAGTACTTTCAGGAAGACAAAAAAAGGGCAAATACCTGCTCTGCCAACTTTTTGGAATATAGGGAAATACTCCCTCCTCAGATACTAAATGGGCTTTCCATGTGACAAGGGCAAGACCTATCTGCGTGGGCTGAACACAAGTTTTCAGTTGCTGTTTCAGAGAATGGTACCTCCTGCAGTCACACTCAATGTGGCAGGCTGCAGGTGACCTCAGAACAAAGTCCTGTTTTGAGAAGAAAGGGGGACGAATAAGGAAACACCACGTGCTTAGCCTGTATAGTGTGGTGCTCTATGTTGGCAAACCTTTCTAGAAAAAGCAAGATAGTCAATATTTCAAGATTTGCAGGCCATACCGTCATACACTCAACTTTGCAGTTTTAGTGTGAAAGCAACCAGAGAGGACTTGTAAATGAAGGAGACTGGCTGTGGGTCAATAAAACTTTCGTTACAAAAACAGTAGCGGGTGGGCAGGTTTGTCCTGCAAGCCGTGGTGTGACGTAGATGAGTAAGTGCAAGCTAACTAGACACCTCTATGGTCAGGAGGGGCAGACAAGTCTCTGGGCCGATACGGCAGCATTTGAGGGTTCTATGAATTGAAGGTTGTTTCCAGGACATCATTTCACTCTCAGATGCATGATTTGATTTCATTTACAGGTTTCATGTAAACTGTTTATTCCTCGCTGTAGGTCAATAGATTTCCATATGCTATTTTCCCTATTCCCCGAAATTTCTAAGCTTGGAAAATACACCAAACACCGCTGCCATACGGTAGCAGCTCTCCTTTGCATTTGTGTGGCCTTGGGGTGGCCCTGAATGATTCGAAGTCTGGGTCATGAGCACAACATGGTCATTGAAAAGGATCTTGCTTTCCTCTCAGGGCTCAGTGAGTAATCCATCTGCAGGGGATTCAGGCACCATAGTAGGCCCGCCGCCTAAGCGAGCCCTCTAAACTGCATTTGTAATTCATTTACCTAACTCTCCCCAAGGACATTCATTTCTACCTGGGGAAAAACAGAGCTGCAAACAGATGGGCTCTGTTAAGAAGAGAAGCGAAGACGCATAGCACTGAAGCTCTACCTTCCTGACCTGATGGGAGGCTGGTATGTCTGTATCCCCACGGAAGCCCTCTCGATGCCACGAAAGGTGGCTGCTCGACTTACACTGTCTTTCATACTGCTTCGAAGGTACTTCTTGGTAAATGTCACAGCTCAAGTATCAAGGGCTCAGCCTGAAATACCACACTCACTGAAAACCTTGAAGAGTTCCTTTAGCAGCTCCAGATAAACCAACCTCTAAGGGCCTAGTCTTTTATTCTCCTAAATGAGCTGTGTGGCGATCTCTCATACAAAACACCTAGAAATGGTCCGGAAGGGCCCTGAGTAGTAAGCAGACCACTCTCCTGGAGTGCCACTTCAGCTCCTCCACGCTCCTCTTTCATCTGCAGTCAAGTGGTTTGCAAGAAGCAATAAGGAGCCAGAGAAAGAGAGAGACAGAGATGGCCCCTTCAGAACCTCAGCTCAGCTGGGCCACAGCCACGGCTCTGCTCCATGCAGCGTGACTGGGGACCTGGCCCTGTCACTGACAGCGCCTCCTTGTCAGAATATGAGCCAGCCGCCTCCAGAACTCTCAACTCACTGTTTCACAGAAAGAAGGGAAAATTCAAAAGGAAATAGCTTAAAAATTCCCACAGCCTTTCGTTGAAGAAATAACACAAAACTGTTCCTCTGACCCCAGTCCTCAGTTCTAGGTGAAGCTCCTAATGGAATGTAGCTACCATTAATCCCCTGCTGAGGTCTCAGGTCATCATGGCTTTCCAGAGCCCTGGGAGATTTCTCCCATTGTCTTATGTCCATTCCACAGGCTGCCAGAGGCCTGGAGCTGCCCCAAAAAGGCAACACTGCATGACAGAGGCAGCCCTCGCAGGGGGGTCTCAGTGGGTCCAGGTGGAAGTGCAGCGGTCAGGGGTCAGCTGACCCTTCTCAGTGCTTGGAGCTCTCCCCAACACAGACCCATGCTCTCACTAATGCACTGCACACATATACATATCGCATGCACACAGACACGTGCATACCATACACACACCACACACACACATACCGTGCATGCTCTCTCACACACACACATACACCCACACACCCACACACCCTCCAGCAGGGGAAGTCTCTCCTGGTCCACTCACTATGGGCTGTGCCCACACAACTGGCCTGGCTGAACTGGAATACAATCTAGGGTTGATAAACATCTGAAGACTGAATGAAGGAATAGACCAAGGAGGCTGATGGAATAAACTTACACTCTCCATAGTAAGACGAGCTGACCCCTTGCCCAGGCCAAGGCAGACTGTTCTGTTCCTCTTAGCTTCACTGTCTGAATATGTATTCAGAGTCCTGTGTGCCCTTCACTGTCCCATGCTGGGGATAGGCAGGCAGTAGATGATGGATGGCCACACCCTCGGGGAGCCTGCACTCCAGCCAGGGACACAGACAATTGTCATGTAAACACAGATACCTTCTCAAAGGTGAATGGAAATGTGGAGTGCTAGGTGAGAGGGACTCCACCACCAGCTGGTCAGGAGTATTCTGAGGGGCTTGCGAACAGGTGGAGGAGGGCTTCAGGTTGTGGGGAGGCAGCTGCAAAGGCCTTGGGGAAATCTGCAGGCTCACCTGGAGAGAAAAGGGGCCTGGACACCAGCATGGATGGGAGTGGGGTGAGCCACGGGACAAACACTGGAAAGAGGCCCATGTGGGGTGGGCGCTAGGTTGGGTAGGGTCACAGACTTTCATGTTGACTCTAGGGAAGGGGAGAATCAGGTGGGGCCCTGATGAGGTGTGAGCACCACCTGACACAGGGTGAAAGGTTCTGGGGCTCTAGCTGCTGAGGGGGACTAGGCTGGGGACACTCGCAGTGAGCCAGGGAGACAGTGGGGTGGGGGCCGCACAGGGTGTGAGGCCTGTCCTGGGAGAAGAGCTTGCATTCTGAACAGGTTTGAAACTGTTTCTTGACAAAGCTTCAGACCTATCCCAAGCTTTGTCTGCAAATCAACATGATCCCAGGACAGTTTGTCTGACCCCTACCCTGATGTCAAAAGATGGGGCAGGACTGGACAGGCTTCAGCAGCTCCCCCACCATCACTGGTCATGGCCACTGGTGCTTCCGAGTTGGTCACCTTAGTAAAGCGACCGTCCACACAGGCCAGGTGGCACTCAGAGGTGGCTGCAGGGCTGCTGCCCAGCTGGAAGGAGGGATCTAAGCACCAAGAAGGTAACTGAGTTTCTCGTAAAGCAGCCTAAGCAGAGTGTAGCACTGAGGAAGGAGGGAATGTGGAGGTGCTCGGCTCTCCTGGGGCTCATGGGGTTTCTGGCCCCAAAGTGATCCCGACTGCCTGTCAGGAAGAGGCAGAGATGACACGCTGGGCCCAGGAGTGCCCAGCAATGAGGACAGTTGCTTAACACAGGGGCTGAGGGGATTTCATACCCCCCACCCCCTGCCAGGCGACTCCCCCAAGATTAGCCACCAGGAAAATAAGAGTACAGTGGCCTAGCCCTTGGAATTCTCAGCTCTCCATGTAGTATGTGTCTTAGGAAGAATGTATTTTTCTGTGAGCATGCTGGGCTAACACAAAAAGTGACATGTATCTGACAAAACTGTAACTTCCTGAAAAAGGAAGAAAGTGAAGAGGCAGAAAGCAAATATTTATTGAATGCCTATTTTGAGCTCAGTTCTCTAAATGCCTTTGTTCATTGACTTCTATTATCGACTCCACTTTAGAGTTAAAAAAAGAGACTCAAAGACTAAGTGTCCCAAACTCACAGTGTAATGACGAAAAGTATCATGATTTGAATCTTTGCTACCTGACCCTAGAGCCCAAACTCTGTCTACATTTGGTTTTTATCTAAGTCTGTCCCGGATCAGAAGAGCATCATTTGGGATTAATGCTGCATTGATTCACAAAGGAGAGAATTCCTGCATTTTGGGAAAGAGGATTAAACATTCAGGAGTTTAAGACGATCATGTGGAAGGGCCTTGTGGTGACACCAAAAGGAGAAGTCTGACAGGTCAGGACAAATTCTGGTGGTGTTTTAAAAGAGTTTTTGCCTACTCAAAGCATCCCTTGCTGGAAGGTTGGAGTAGGGAAGGGAGGGTGTGAGATGATCATTAGAAAGGAGTTCGCTCTCTGTCCGCAAGGCCTCTGGTTTTGCACGTGGCAAGCATGATGGGGTGGGGGACAGGGGCGGGATCTGGGCCGATGTGGTGAGCCTTGGGTCCCTGCTGCAAGTTGGGTGCAAAAGTGATTCTGCAGTGGGCCAGACACTGCCTGAGAAAATCTCATGACCCTTGAAGACTCCCGAGCATTAGAGTGAATTCGCTAAAGGGCAGCCCCGAGCCTTTGCGTCCAACACAGCTGCCTGGCAAGGTGACGAAAGTGTTCTCATTAAATGAAAGTTACATGGCGAGGGCTCAGTAAATATTTGCTGAGTTTTATAGTTGAGTGAAAATAAGACAACATGGAGTAAGCTGCCATGAAAACATGGAACTCAAGGTCCCCTCTTGTATGCCAAGGCCTAACTTCGGATCTCTACTTAGCCCTCAATACCCCAGGGTAGGTATCAGTGTCCTGACCTTGAAGATGAGGAGCTGGTGGCCCCACAAATGTTTTCCTAAGGTCACACAGTTAAGGTCACACATGGGATCCCTACCTGTAAAGCCCCTGCACCAAGGCGCCTCTCCACCAAACCTAACCCCTCCCCAAACACATGGAGGGCGGCACGCATCAAGGCCTCACGTGAGAGCTTCTAAAATACCAGCTGATAGAGCTTGGGGACAATGTACTTCTTTTCTTTAGTCTTTTTATATGCACATGCTCAGCTTCTGGGAGTAGGACTACTCAGAAGTTATAAAATATGCTTTTTATAGCTGCTTTACAAAAAGTAATTATTCATTCCCTTCTTAAAAGTAACAAAGACTGGTTTCAGAATGACTGTAATTAATGCAATTTTAACAGGACTGTTCAAAATCCAATGCTGAAGGTAAAAATTTTGCTTTGATCCACCTGCTCCATGACTTAAAATCCAATCAATCCTACCACAGTGATGTTTTTCAGTGGAGGGGTGAGCATCATTCATGGATTTTGGAGACCTCATTTTCCTTGCTGACTCCAGAATGGAGCCTATCAAACAACAAGATGTTCCCCAAAGGCAAAACCGAGCTGGCTTGACCCAGCAATGCTAGAGCACGAGAACCACTTGGTCACCCGAGGTGTGACATCAACAAGTTAGACAGAACAGACATTCCAGGAATGAGGGCAATGAACTGGCTCAGATGCCCTTGGAAGGAAAACATCAAGCCAGCAGTACAGGGAACAAGAATCAGAAACCGAGCAGAAGAGTCACGATGCGTCAGCTATGTCCTCTGGAGGCTGTTTGGAGATGTGTGGAGGTAAGAGATGCAGCTAGAACAGGTGCAGCTGAGTAGGGGTGCTGGGCCCTATCCCAGGAAGGAAGGTGGACGTGGGTGTTGGTAACAAGGTTATGTGAACGTGGTGGCGGTGTCAGAGCAAGATTTTCATTGGGAATCATGCCCAGAGGTCTCTAACTGTCCATATTGATCCACAGAATTCAAGAAAAGAAAGTCCTTCAAAGACATCCTGAGATGTAGCACTGCCCATATAGCTTCTTGTGGAAATAGCTACCACATTCTGTAACAGGAGACCCCCCAGACCCCTCTCATGGCTGGTGCTTTTGCCCCTCAATCTCAACTCAAATGCCATCTCCCTAGAGAGATCTTATAACCACATTCCACCTCAACAATGATGCTCATCCACAGCCCAAGGAAGGGACAGTGTGAGCCCTGACTTTGTTTTTGTTTTCTTTTTATAATGCAAGTGCCTGACTTCAGCTTTGAATGCACAGGTATCCACCTCAAAGACGGCTATCTCACGAATAAACACATTGACAGCCACAGGACTAGGTAAAGAACAGGCTGTCTCTCCCCACCCAGGCTCTCTCGTTTTAGAGATCTTGGTTAATTTCCATAACTGACCATTTGGGCTACTTGTTTTGTCCTCTTCCCATGATTTGAATTCCTGCTCTTATGTTTTAAGTTCACCTTTCAAGAGTGAGCCCTCGATATCCTAGGCTCCCGACCTCGACCCCAATAAAAGCAGAACCCCAGGCCCATGCTCTCTCTTCACTCGTGACCTCACTGAACGTAATTTCTTGAAAATAACAAACCTATATCTTTCCTGATGCATTTTGCAACCATAGTAAGAACCATGGGCTGGTCCAGCCACAACACTGGCTATTGATAGGCTGGGACCAGTGCAAGATACGCAGTCATGAGAACCCCACTCCCCAACATAATTCAAAGTAAAAACAATACCAACCACAGAATGAGTCTAAGGAAGCCTAACAGAGTTCTAATTTTTCCCATGTGGACTACTTCAATGTTTCTTTTGAAGTATCAAATATTAAATTCTATCAGTGAATATTTTGGAGCACTTACTAAAAACCAGGTCTGCCTCCTGGGTGGCCAAGGTAGCTCGTTAGTCCCTGAAACTGTCTTCTGCACACTTATTCCTTGACTTGCTATTGCCTGTCTCTCGCCTGTCTCTCCCACTAGACTTCAGGCCCAGGAGAGCAGCGAGTCTGCCTGCAACCCCCAGATACAGCACAGCTCCCAGTGGGTGGGGGCCCTTTACATTTTTGTTGGTAAGTGGACAAATGCCCTTCTGTCCTCTTGTTCAATGGGCTCTGGTCTTCACCGTGGAGACAGAGACTCGAAGAACAGTCCCAGTTATGGTGGTGGTGGAAAGGCAGGAGAAACTGGGGGCTACAAGGTTCTGCAGCTGTCAGTTCACAGTGAGCTCTCCTGGCTCCGAGAGCCTTCTCTGATGAAATCCTGTGAGGAACGCCCTGAAGCCAGCTGAGTGAGCTTGGAGGAGCCTGGACACTAAAGGTCTGTTTCCTTAGCGAGGGCCTGCCCAGACCCTGAGAGGTTGTTGGGATCCCTTCTCTTGGTCATAAGTGATGGCACAGAGCATCACAAGCACCCAGAGGGTTCCTTTCTTAGGGCAGGTTCTCGAGAGTCCTTTGGGCAGAGAAGTGAGTAAAGCAGGGGTTCGTTTGCCTGCCGCTCTGGGCAGCCTGCCACTCTAGACTCAGACTGAGAGAGAAATGGAGATTGGAGAGGGGGAAAGGAAGAGCTAGGGGTGGGAGGAGAGGGGGAGACAAAGAGAAGCCAGGATGCTGGCTTCCTGGGAGGCTGTATCAGTCAGATAGCAATTGGAATTAGCATCAGAACACCTTGATAAAAGGAAGGAAGACAGAGTTGAGTCCCTGAATGAAAAATAGATTATTCACTGTCAGGCTGAACAATGGAACAGGACATAAATAGCAGCTGTGCACAGGACATGCCAATTTTGCTCAAAAGTGGTGTGCACGGTACTCCAGCAACCCTCCAGAGAGCTCAGGGCCACAGCCAAGTTGTGCACGGAGCAGGTGGTTGGCAATTGGGGGTTGGGGAGACAACAAACACCGAAGTCCTCTCAGAAGTGGGAAGAATGTGGCTTTAACGTCAGAGATTTGAGTTATGTGGATGAAAAACGGGGTTTTATAGAAAGCAGCCTCCGATCATAAATTCCTAACAGGGCAGGTCACTGTGGGCAGTCATGTTCCAGGCCTGTAGCTTCTTTAGTGAAAGGTTTTAAGCCGGCCCTGCCCAATGCTCTGGTGTCAGGGTTAATACACCTTGGAAATGCCAGAGTAATGCCCCTCAGAGGCATAACCACCCTTAAGGGAGCACGTAATCTTGTTAACTAGCCTGTAATCCCACCCTTGCCTTGCTCTCCCCACTCTCCCTCACATCCCCTCCTTAGTTTCAAATGCATAACAGAAGCTGCAGAGCAGCGGAGCTCTTGCTCCCAGCATATCTCGTTGGTTTGGCTCAAAGAAACTCTTATAAAAATTCTCTATAGGCTAGGATGTTTCTTACATCAACCAGTCTGACTGCTTCCCTGGGAACCCTGGCAGTTGCGAAGATAAAGTGGAGCTGTCTCCAGAGGCCTCAGTACAGATAAGTAATCCATGGGAGCTGCTTCACTGCCAACAGGTAGAAGCAGATGCTTCAGGTACGACAGGCCGCCCCTCCCCTCACAGTACAGAGGAGTGTGTGAGTGTAAAAACGAGGAAGGAAGGAGGCCGGCCGATGCGAATGGGGCACACTTGTCATGGTGGGGAAGGGACTGTCCAGAGGGCCATCACCTCTGTTTGCTGATGTCTTACGACCTCCGAGGCCCCTCCACCTTTCACTTGCTCTCTAGGACAACTCCACTGGCACATACTGTTTAGTCTGTCTCCCTCCGGGGTCCCTCTCTGCAGGACTGACCTAACCACTTTAAGTGGCCCCTAAGCACAGCTGTCCGCCCTCTCTCTGGTGCTCTAGAAGACAGGGCGGTAACATGCTGGTTTCTGGGCCTAACCACCACTTCCCTGTGACCTGAAGGGGGTCTTTGCAGCACTTTCTCCTGACGAGTCCCTCTCTCAGGGCCTGTGAGTCCTGGAAAGACTCATTCCTTTGTATCTGCGTCACCACTTAGACACCATGACCCAGGTGACAGAGGGTCTGGCTCCAAGAGCTCTCCACCAGCTCCTGGGTGCAACTATGTGTCAGGCTGTGTGCATCTTATTCCAGCCAACAAAACCTCATCCGGAGGTAGGAACCATTACCTTCTCACTGGGAGGCCCAGCGGGGAGGGCAGATCTCCCGGAGGAGCAGGATTCAAACCAGTCGGAAGGTGCCTGGGCTCCTGGCTGGGAATTGCTGCATGAGACCATGCTCACAGAGGCCACCTTACCTTGGTGAAGGTCAGACAGTCCTTGTCTTGGTCTTGGTCCTTCATCTCGAAATCATACAGGGCTTTGCCCTGGGGCGGGGCAGGCGGCAGGGGCCGGAGGCACTGCACATAGCTGGCGGGCAGGAAGCCATGTGCACCGTGCAGCTCCCCGTGGAACCAGTGCTCGTCCACCCTGCGTCGCAGGATGATGACATCACCCTTGTTGAACTTGAGGTCACCAGGTTCTTTCCCTTCGTAACTGTAGAGGGCTTTGCCGTAGGGAAGCTGGGAAGGATTCTGAAAGCAAAACACAGTATCGGTTACTCAGCGCAGCTGCTGCTCGGAGGGCCTGAAGTAAGGGGTGCCTATGTTCTCAGGGCATGTGCAGAATGCCCTCGAATAGGAAGTATCTCAAAGGAACAGACACCCTGTCACAGAGACACGCGAAGCCAAGGTCCTGCCCAGACGAGAGGATCTACAAGAAGGCCTCCATGATGGTAATTCCCTCTCAAATAGCACATATGAGGGAGGGGCCAGGTATTGTCCTAGGCCTTGTGTGTGCACTACTCACTCTGTGCTAAAAAGGACTCTGAAGCAGGAGTTAAATCATTTTCAATTACAAGTGAGGAAACTGAGGCACACAGAGAGAGAAGGGAACGGGGCCAAAGCCCCACACCTATAAGGGTAGGGCAGAATCCCCCCTAGGTGCTCCGGCTCCAGAATGTTCTCACCCACAAGTTTGTGCTGAATTGTTCTCCCTCGGATGCTATTTCTATCTGCCAGATTTCCAACAATTATCATCCAACAAAATTTTCATTACTTCATCTCTGAACCTCCACAACAACTCAGAACATGCCTCAAGTGAGTTTTCAAGTTGAAGCAACAGACTCTCACAGACTGTGCTGTGCCCCTCCCACTTGTGGCCTCGCAACCAGTGGCAGACGCCTATGATGTCCAGCCCCAAGGGACAGCCTGGCTGTGGAAGGTGGAGGCCACCCCTAGGACGTTGGTCCCCAATACAATGGAATGTCTAACAAGTGGTCCTGGGCTGTCATAGGCTGCCCACCCCCCACGACCACAACTCATAGCTTTTTGATGCCTACAGCAGTCTGGTTCAGAAGTACAATTTCAAGAGTGTAAAACAGTGTAATCTCTTAACGTCACGGGATGTTCCTGTCACCCTGTCAAAGGTTAGCTAACCCTTCCAAAAGTGATCTGCTGTCTTTAGTCTCAAATGGAAACCCAAACAGAATTTTTGGCAATCTTCTGCTCTTTAGCAATAAGGAGTCTGTTGAACTACGCTGAAACTCGATGTCATCATCCACTTCCTGGGCTCCTCCAATTTAACTGGACCTATTTCATAAAGACCAGTGGCTGCTTGGGTTTCTCTTTGTCTTCTTTACGGGTGGCCAACACCCTCTCAACTGAGTAAGATTTGCCCAAGGAAAATCAAACAAAAATCTTACCAATCTCCCTGCATCAGCACCCAACGATTTTCCTAACAGAAGCCGCATTTTCTCACCAGGCTGCCTATTATGCCAAGGATTTCTTTAGTCTTTGAATCGGTCAATACAGACAGAAAAGCATGAAGCAGGAGTACATGGAAAAGGTCTTTGTAGAGGACTTAATAGCATGTTGGCAACTCAGCCACTCTGCATTTACGTTTCAGCAATGTCAAGCGACAGCAGTTAAGAGAGAACCTGCTGGCAAACTGACAAACAGCCACCACTAACCAATTAAATAGTAACACCAGAGGGTCTGCAGAACTCAATGGAAATCAGTTTGCTTCTAATAGCACTCACTGTGGCTAGCTTTGTACTGTAAGCACAATAGACTGTAATGGGCCCCAATTTTAGACAGCTGAGGCAAAGGGGTAATTTACAATCCAAGTACTATGATCGGAAAAGAACAGAAGAGGCTGTTGGCTATGGGCCACCAGAAGAATTCCACTGCCACACAAGGGCCAGTCAGCCCCTAACCCAAGAGTTCCAAATCAGGGATAATTTTATCTCCCGGGGACATTTGGCAATGTCTGAAGACATGGCTGGTGTCACAGCTCGGAGGTGGGATGTTATTGGCATCTGATGCGTAGAGACCAAGGATGCCACTACACACCTCCTTGCACAGAACAGCTGCCCACAACAAAGACTTACCCGACCCAGAATGTCAACAGTGCTGAGGCCGAGAAAGCCCGCTTCAGGCTGTCAGCTTAAGCTTACAAAAAGACAAAACAGCTTTCTTGTTCTGTTTGAGCTTAGTCTATCACAACTTTAAAAATTAAATATAAAATTTATTTCTGTAATGAAAATATTTTCACGAGTGACCACATGGAGAAATTGAGATCCCCATAGAGGTAAGTTGTATCAAAGGGTTAGAAGAACTTGCTGTTCACCTTGAAAACTGCCCTCAACTAGGTGCACCAAAACAAGCGTCACTTGGTCACGTACAGACTCCATTTCCTTTGGTCCTATGCTCAAAAGCAATATTCTAAAAGCCATCGATTCTCAGGCTGTTTGGTCATATTTGCCACTATTGACAATAACAGAGAGCAAGGAGGGCGGGACGTGCACTTTTGTTTCGATGCTCTGTCTCCCTCTTGCACTTTCATGCCATTTGAACACAGGCACCGCACCGTCATCCCATGTGGAAGGGACACCGGCGTCTCTACCGCGGCCTGCCCACCACCAGCTTTACTAGCTCTGTTGGCAGAGAGGATACTCTCAGCAGCACATAACACGTACGTTGTGCATTCCTGGCCCGACCTGCCTGGTGTGGCGGGGAAGGACCTGGGCGTAGTGAAGAGAGACGCCGGCACGACTCATGCAGGTGGCCTGGCGGCAGGCTGGTGCTCACAGTGGGTATGCCCTCCTCATTCCTGGAAGGCACACATGCCTGACGTTTGTGGGATTCTGTCCTTCACTGATTCTCCAGAATGGGCATGACCCACCTGCCTGAGTGCTGTGGCGCCCAGGCCTCCCTGGTCAGCAGAGACACTTTCAGCACCCCTGTCTCTGCCTGCTTCTATGCGGCGACTGAATTCTCTGTGCTTCCAACTTCCCTTCTGAATGGTGGACTTATGTCAGTCTATCTGCCTGGACATGCCACAGCTCACTGAAGCCATCATCTGTCTGTCGGGCCCCCACCCCTGCATTCCTTTTCCTGGCCATAAAATCTCCACCCAACACTAAGAAAGTACTGTCTGCTCCTCTTGAGCTTGCTTTTTCCTTCAGCCTCAGGTTCATCCTCAAACCCTATTGTTCCACTTCTAAGCTCTCGCCAAGGAACCCTGTACATGCTTCCACTCCCACTTGCCCTGCCTTTCATTTCTCCCACCTAAACCATTGCATATGTCCACCAGCGGGTCCCCAGTATACTGCTGGAAATCCAAAGACAGAGCTGATCTCGCCATCCCGCTGCTTACCTATATACCTACTGGAGGGGAAGCATGGCACCCAAGGCTCTCCACGCTGGCTGAGGCACAGCTTCCGGCCACAGCCCTCTGCTCTCCTCCCCACTGCTCGCACCCAACCAGACTGGGCAGCACCCTCACCTACAAAGAACACGTGCTTCTGAAATTGCTGGGTCTTTGCTACCCTGCTCTGTCCCCTTTCTCTCCCTTCCAAACCTGGCAGCACCCCAGACTGTGCTCTCCTGATCCTGGGAGCCTCTCGTCCATCACTCCCTGACTGTATCAACCCTATTCAGCCAAGGCCCCAGAACGGGACTGTGCTGTATTTGTCTGACAACTCCAGGACAAAGGAGCATTCCCAGCACACTGTAGGTGCCCTATATATGCTTGTTAATTCAAATGCACTCAGGTTAGTCCTGAGGTAGGACAGGAGGGTGGGGGAGTGAGGAAAGTCAGAAGTGACAGACAGATCTGAAATAGCAACCCTACAAACCAGCATGTCCCACACAGACCCAGGAAAAGGGTGCCAGTCCCAGCTCTGCACAGGGGGGCAAAAGAGCAGGTGTTCTGTCTAGCATGTGAACCAGGGGAGGAGTGGGCCAACCTCCTTCAGAAACAGCAGAAGCAGGGACAGGAGGGGACTGCACACGGCCCTCTCCATGGCTCCTTGGCAGATGAGACAGGGTCAACTACCCCCTGGCCCTGAAGTCAGAGGGCAGGGCTAAAAGTAAGCAACCTCGCTGATTCTAGCCATGTCTGGTTAGACAGCCACACTCTTCAGCTCCCCTCCGTGGGCAAGGGGAGGGCAGAGGAGAGAGGAAGGGAAAGGGAGACATCCCACCTCACTGATCCCCGCTTCCTCTGCCGAGAATGCCAACCAAGATCAGCATCTGATAGAGCAAAAGTGAGAGGAGCAATAAACCTTTTTTAGATGGAGAACACATTTGGAGGGCAAAAATCAAAGCCAGGGACGACACTGAGAGGCAGTTTATCCAGGGGGCAGAAGCAGTCAGAACACGGATCTAGCTGTTAGGAATCGCTCAGAAATGGTGACTCTCAGCACCTCCACAGCATCTTTCATCTTCAAAGCCCTTTATAAGATTAACTAATTAGTCCATGACTAGGGCCCAGAGGCAGGCAAATGCTATGGGGTGAGGGAAGACTTACCAAATTTCACACAGCAACCAAAGGACCTCTGAAATTCCAGCCTTCCCCAGCCCAGCCTAGCCTAGCCCAAGGAAGCTGAGCAGGTTTTTCTGCAGCCATTTCCTTTCCGTCCAGACGCCCTTACAATCGCTCTCACACTGTATATGCTCCCCTTCGGAGGCGCTGAATTCAAACACTGCCACTAAGCTGCCATTACATGGGCTAACGACATTAAAGAAAAAGGAATAAAAGGAAAAGGGGAAATACATCTGGGATGCCTACAGGATAATTAACACCAGCCACCCCTGCAAGGCATTAATAATAATTAAACCTATAATGTCAGTTTCATGGCTCATTACTCAGATGCAGCGCACAAATCCTGCAATGAGCTTAATGTCCCACCCCGTGGAGACAGGGGTGCTTGCGTGTGCAAGGAGGTACCATCTCCATCTTTTATTGAGATCAGCATGACGGTGGGATTTAACAAATGTGCTTCCTTTCCACCATGCTGCTGATGCTCAGCCGAGCTGGCTTCCCTGGGCATGAGGGCCCACCTGGAGCATGGTGGAGGGGGCGGTCTTGGCTCAGGACCAGGCATTCTCCAGATCTCCCAGCCCGGGTGAAGAGTGTGAACAAAGAACTCTCTCATCTTCTACACTCTAAGGACTTGACCCAATCTCCCTTATCCACCAGTGCTCCCCACATAGCACTTGTCATGGTTCTAACCACATGTTGCCCATGGTGGGCCCCCCGACCATCAGATCCACCAGGACAGAGACTGTGCCTGCTTTTGTTCCATGCTGCATCCCCAATTCCTGGCCTGATAGAGATCACATGTTCAGAATACCCGTTGAATGAATAAATATATGGACTGCAGGACCAAACCCTTGGGATTAGGGCCTGGGCTAAGTACCTCTGGCTGGAAGAACTTCTCCTGCACATATTTTTCCCAGGATCTGAGGTTCAGGGTCCATATAGCCAAAAGTCCTGTTGCTGACAGTGGCTGGGCCCAGATGGATGGGGAAAATTCTAATGATTGCTCCATGAGGAGCAGGACAAACAGCTGGAGGAACCAGCTTGAGCAAAGGCATGGAGTTGGAGACAGACACCAGCTTGCCTCACATAGAACATAACAGAGGTGACGGGTATTGAGGAGATGAATCCTGGAGACTTCCAGGGATGCTGAGCAGGCCAAAGAGGGGACACTGCCCAACCGCAAATAAAGCAAGCATCGCAGGGTCTATGAAGGCAGCAGAGAAAGCTAATTGCACCCGCCCCACCGCCCCCCAATATCCACTTGCTCCTTGTTCCTGTCAGTGAGAATACTCCAAGTTTCAGTTGGGGTCAAGGTCACCCAGTTAAGATATTCATCTCCCAGCCTCACTTTCAGGGCACCTATCAAAATTTTAGTCAATGGAATGCAAGTAAAAGTGATTTGTGCAAATTCTGGACCATGTTTCATAATGACATTTATAAGGTAATTCCACTCCCTCTCCCTCCCCTCCCATGGCCTAGATGGCAGTGTGGTGGGGGGGGCCAGCTTTTTCCACACAAAGATTACACACAAAGCAAAAGACGAAAGGAACTGGGGTCCTTGAATGACCTTGTAGAAGAGAGCCCTGGACTGTGACTTGAGAAAAAAAGAAACTTTAATTTGAGATGCCATGTTTTGGGGTTTTATGATCAGCAGTTTAGCCTGACTAATTCGGAGAGTCTGAGGTCTGATTTATGGTTTCTTTACCTCATAAACTGTTTTCAAGCCAAAGTGTTTAATATAGCCATGGAGGTTATCACGTATGTACTCTCCTTTTAGAACAGTACACCCTCATGAACACCCTCAGATTTAGAATTACATGAAAAGGCATGGTTTCTTGGTCTTATCACGTGTTACATAAGGTATTTAACCAGAATGTCACCATCTTCTGGTTTACAAATGTGATCTGTGATGTTGTTAACCTATCACAATCCAGCCAGGAGGTTTCCAGGTTTTAGTTTTATAGCTAATTATATTTCAAATTCCTTCTCCCCTTTTCTCATAAAAAGCTATTGTTTCTTTCACTCTTTTATTCTGATGATTTTTCCTTCCCTATATTTGCATACTCATTCTTCTAAGAATTTATGGAACCCACAATGTGCCAGATCCTACACCAGGCTCTAGGCTACAGAGGGAGTAGTAAGACACATCCTTTTATTCAGAAGGTCACTAAAAAATACAAGAGAAATGCACAATTTGTCTCCAACACAGGTGGGATGAGCACACCCTAAACTGTTACCACGTGGTGCAGTTATGAAGACAGAAGCTGTGTACATCTGTGAACTGCCTTTAACTTAGTTTCTTGTTTCAGCAAGATTAGGGAGGATTAAAAAGCAAATGTATGTTTCTTTCTTTTTTCCTCCCCTTTTTTTGCTTTTCCCATTGTCAATGGCCCTCTTCTCAAGTTTGCTTGCTGTTCCATGCACTTTGGAAATGAATTTGCTGACGTTAGTGGTATTTTGCTAGAAGGGAAGGGCTGAACTGTTAGGAGAAACGGCATTAAAGGAAGGCTGGTTTTGCCTGGTTTTGCCTTAGAGACATCTAGTGCCTCTGGGCTGGATGGAGTCATGAGTCATCCGTGCGATCGTGTGAAGCCCTTGGGTTCCTCCAGATGAAAGGCACTATAAAAAGCAATGCCACTGCTATGTCATATAAGGAATGTGGCTCTTGCAACCTCTTCTCAAATTAGCCAACACGGCTTTATAATAAAACCATCATGTCATGGGAAATAAACCTTTTTCAAAACTGTACTCTCCTCTTCAAAGAATTTACGCTTATAAAACCTATTTCGTCCTTCTACAGATGTGAAGTCAGTTTCTAAGCCACTCACATACGGTTGCCCTGGAAAGAGGAGAGACACTAGGATCAAACTAAGTCCACTTGAGAGAAGGCGAGCTCCAAATCAAGGTCATCTGAAAACACCCAGGAAAACATTCTTAGAAAAAGTTGCTCCTGACAAGGAAACGGCTCAGTAAGGAAGTTTTCATTGTGTTTGATTTTTTTTCTGTTGGGGAGATATCTGCAATCAACATTATTGAGGGTGAAGATAAGTCTGCGGAGAGAGCACGCACAGATGCACTCACGAGCTGGGCCTTGGCTCTGCATTCACACGGGCGAGGGCCCCAGTCAGTTAGTGCCCACGGACTCCCTGTCCTCAGGGAGCACGTAGAGCCACGATCGCTCACAGCAAGGACACGCGATGGCTGCAACACTCTTGCTCTGGCTCACAAGGTGGGAGCTCACTTTTTACTACTCACAAGAAGGGAAATAAAAGGAACCCTGAAGTTGCCAAACAACTAGAGCCTCTACTGACCCCCCAGGCCAAAACTACCACTGGCCCCGGCTCTGTGCCGCTTGTCAGCGCAGGCTGGGACACTCCGGTATGCACCCTGATATGTGCCCCTTCTCGCTTTTGAGACCTACACATTCTTGAAAGTCTGGGCGGTGTCTGACAATGCACAATCGCGTTTCTGAGCACCAGGTTTTTTTCACAGTTGGCTGTTTTGACAGTTTCAGGACTGCTACAATGCACTGTTGCATTCTGGTCAAACCGAGGCTTCGCAAAGTTCTTTGTTTCACCAGCGATCTCTCTATTTCTGGTTTACAAAGATAAGGATGCCCTGGGAGAAGCTTCTCTGGCGTCCTTGTGATGTCCAGCCCTGGATTATCCACGCTGCAGTGGGGTGAGGGAAGCAGAGCTAGCTAGCTGTGAACTTCTCAGAACTGAATTTTAATGCCTTTCAGTCTTCCTAACTGAATGTCTTTCTATCTGTGTCCCTCAGAGGGCCTCGGACACATAGTGTGTCGAGCTGTTAGCATAATGGTCATAGTCCCAACTAACTCTCCTCTAAAAGAAAAAAATCGAGCAGTGAAGCAGCCCAAAGTTGGCAATGAAAATGAGAATGTTCTATGAAAAAGAGAGCAAAGGGAGCTGAACACTGGAGTCAAGACAAGAATCCTGTAGGTGCCCTTATCTAGGACTGCGTGTGCCATTGGGCAGGGCACTGTGACACAAAAAGACTCATAGGTAGTGCAAGTGAGGCCAACCACCGAGAGCCGTGGTCGAAAAGCAGTCAAGTGGCACCTTTCACTGAAATCATACTGTGCACACTCAGAGGCTCCTTAAATTGAAGAGCAACCTGCCCTCCACCCTTGGCTGGGAGAGGTGGAATTTGACTCAGCAAATGGTCAGCTTACAGTGCAGGGCCCCATGCTGGAGGAGCCAGGCTTTACCACGACCACCTTGGTTTCCAAACTCCTCTAGGTGGCTCCAGGTGTCCAAGTGTGACTCCCCGCACTCCCCTACCCCCAATACCACCATTCCATTCTGCTAGCATTCACCTTCATAACACAGTTGCACTAAGAGCTCGAAAGGGTGCAAAGGCTAACAAAATGAGCTTGGGAGACCCAGGCCCTTTCCTGTCCCACTTGTGCATACCTGTCACACACAGTCACAACTCCCCTGGAGCTCCTGCACCCGGCCCTACTCACTGCCCCTGCCACCTGCGAACCACATCCCAGCTCTCGTCTCATACCTGCCTCTGCGATTTTCTGTGCTCGGAGATCCCTGCCACTTCGGGAACTGGGACCATCCAGGCACCTGTGCTTTATTTCATGGCCTTCCCTAACGCGTGAAGCATGCTCTATGACATCTAGTTCAAAAAGGAAATCAGAAGTACTTCTGGTCTGACAACTGTGAAAGCATGAGTTAATCAGAACTGCCTGGAGAAGTGTCACCCCTGGGGTGGTAGTTCCCTATGTAGGTCATTAGGAAGTATTGTAAGTATTTGTTTAGAGACCAGAATGCCTAGTTCGGACTCCTGGGACCCACCTTTCATTCCCTATACAGGAAGGGCATGCATGGACAGCATGCATGGACAGACAGTATGTACGCAAGCACATCCGCATATACACACACTGAAACTGTTTCTCAAACATAATCCACTCAATGCACACCCAGGTTTATTGTTCTGAAGTCAGTGAAGAGAAAGGGAAGGTGAACATTTCTGATATTAGCATAAATCACGATTTGGCAAACCATGGCCCTGGGGCCACGTCCATCCTGCCTCCTGTCTCTGTAAGACAAGCCTTACAGGGACAGAGACGAGCCCTTCCATTTACAACAGCAGGGTTGAGTAGCTGCAACAGGGAAACACAAAGCCCAAAAGACATTTGCTATCTGGCCCTTTAGAAAAAAGTCTGCAAACTCCTGCAATAAAAATGTCAAGGTTAGCTATGGCCCAAGGTCAGATGCTTGTATAGTTTCTACTCATTCCAGGGGAAAGGCGGGCAGTTGCAGGCCCCTTCTATGTAAGTGGAGTGTGTGTTACATTTAAGAGCAGCACTGCCACTTCTGGTGTCAAAGCAGTGATCTGGGAATCAGAGACAGCCTGGCAGTGATTTGACACTGGGAATCAGAGGCAGCCTGGCTTGGTGGCAGCCTTGCAATGTGCCTTTTGACAAAGCACCTTAATTCTCAGAGGCTTCATTTTCTCACACACTGGAGATAATCAAATCTGTCCTTCTGTGTTTCATAGTTATGTCAAAAGAATAAAATTGATGACATGTAATGAGCTACTTGTCTCTGAATGAAGAAGGTGCTATAAAAATGATTATCACAGACTGTTTGCTGAGGCAAATGTTCCAGGAGCCTAGATGCTAATGCTAGAAAAGGCCGAAGTTTCTAAGTGTACAAAATGGCCAATAACAACCCCTAACTCTATTCAGATAGGTGAGGTGAAGACAATGCCCCCCCCCGGCACCTGCACACATTGGCTCAATAATGCATCGGGTGAATGATAAAACAGCACAAGTCTAGTGTGTTGTGTCCTTGGGTGTGTCATACTCCCCTTCACCCCTCACAGGTTTCTATGTACTGGCTCAGGGTTCCAGGAGTATTTACCACCTCGCTTCCAAAGGGATGCTCTTCAGCCTGACTTTCACAGCCCCTGTTACGCTATCATCAGAAGGACTGGCTGCTTTCTCCTTAGCTCCTGGGATGTCCCATGTGCTGCTTCCTACACTCTCCCTCTGTGACCCTCCAAATCCTCACAGCAACCTTCTGAGGTTGGTCTTATATTGTTATAGACAGGAAACTGAGGCACAGTGAAGTTCAGTAACTTGCCCAAGGTCCCAGGGGTGGGAAGACACGCAGACCAGGTTCGGAACCCAGGCGAGGCGGTCTGTCTTCTGAGCCTGAGTGCCAAGCCGCCACTTACACTGTCTCCTAAAAAGAATAATGCATGTGACCACTTAGTGACCATTTATTTAGCTGCTATTCCATGTCAGATATTCCCGATAACTCAATTATTGCTCACAGAAACCTTGTGAAGTAGGAATTATTATTGTCATTTAATAAGTGAGAATTTGGAGATGCAAGTAAGCTCCTCAGTGTCATGGGGCTTATAAGGAGGGAACCAGCTTTCAGCTCTTAACCACCAGCCTGCCTCCTCACTCTCCCAAAGCGGGAGGGGGCCTCATGGAGCTCTAATAATTGCTTGCTTAACACGGAAGGAAAAGGAAAGGTGTGGATCAATTATTCATTAGGTCAGAAGGGTCCAGATCTGTGTTTGTATTTATCTAGTTCGAAGAAGTGCACAATTTTCTACTTTCTGGGAAGACCACGCCCACACAGGAAACTGACACTGATATGTTCCTAGACACGGACTAGACTTGACAACAGCTACCTGGAGGAGCATGTGACCGAGGCCCCAGCACACCTGATGGTAGGGACCACGGTCTTTACCTTGAGAAGGTGATCTCTGTCTGGTAGCTTACTGCTCCTGTGGGCCTTCCCAGGGAATGAAGGGCTCACTGCCAGAAACCCACAGCCCCTGCGCCCAGGGACTGCTCAGGCCCAAATCCAGGGATGCCCAGGCCAATCCTGTGCTGACACGTTCCGCCTGGGCCCCCGTGGGACCTGGCACTGTGCGCCAGGACCTCTAAGTACCTCGGAAGGCCAGGATAGCAGGAAGGAGAGCAGGGGCTTCCCAGAAACACCCATTCTTTCTCAGGAAGGGATGCAGGGGCAGATGGCTCCTTCCAGGTCCTCAGTGCGATCAACTATCCGCCACATCATCTTCAAACTTTTTTTCTATTATTGTTTTGATGTTTCAAAAAGAAAAGACACGTACAAGAAGGTAAGGGAAAAATAAGATATTTTTAAATATCCATGTAAAAAAGTAAGTTTCCCTGAGAACCCAGCTCTAAGGGCCAAGAACAGAGACCTAGATCAGAGCCAGGTCCCAGGCCCTTAAGGAGTTGGAGGGTGGCCATGCAGCAGTGTGTCTACGACTGGCTCTGCCACACGCCAGCCGCTCTGTGCCTCAACCTCCCCATCTGCAAAATGACATCATAAAGGACCTCTCTCCCAAGGATCCTACGAGCTTAAATGAGGTGATACCTATCAGTGCCTGGCACACAGTGAGAGCAATACTATGCTTTCTGTTAGTGTTAAATAACTTCCCACTGGCAATACCATCAAAAAGCAGCATATAATGTGTTTACTAAAGTTGTCCACATGACACATCATAGGACATGCAGACAGTTGAGCTCTGTAAAAACAAACAACAGACCCTAGCAAAATTAACTTGATCATATACTATATTACTTATAGAATCACTTATGAAGAGAAAAGTTGTCTCATGAACAGCGATGGATTCTTCAGAAGGTGCGCCATCTGTTCTAATACTCCACACACCCCTCGGCAGGGTTTAGACACTGAGGATGGATCCGCGAGCAGAGCTCCTCAAGGACCACTCTTGCTTTCCTTCTTGCCCAGGTCCTCATTTCCATGTTAGAAAAACATTTTGCGACATGGGAGGTGGGGGCCACCATGCCAGGTGCCGGGGACATCAAGGACCAGGAGGGTAAGGCTCCTGGCCACAGAGAAATTGCACGGAAGATAGGAGCAGGGCCAGGAGGGAGACCAACAGCACTGAGCACGCCGCAGTGCTGGGGTCCTGGGCAGGTGGGCCCAGCCTCCCCGTGAGAAGAGGGGAGCCCGAGCTTTCCTCTCATTACAGACAGGCCCTGAGGTTTTTAAAAATCTTATGTCACGTGGCCAGTCTCAGAAAAACATCCCATTAGTCCCTTTTGCATCTCCCCTCTATCCTCTGGTAAAGTTTTAGGCACTTCAGATACATAATAGAATAACAAAAACTTGCAAGCTGGAATTAACATTTTGGATACTAAACAGGGTTTGCTATTAAGTTAAAAAAACAAAACAAAACAAACAAACACACACAAAACTAAGCCTGAATCAAAGTATAGCTCATAGCTTGGGTTTAATTCATGCAAATACTGAATATACTTGCTTTATACTAATTCTGCAGTTTGCTACCCACACAGGATAGTGGTCTGGCTCTCTGGGACTCAGACCACACTCTTCGGCCTGGGACAGACAGACACTGAAGCAGAATTCCTCACTGTACCAGGCCATAAGGGACATAGCTGGAGCTGGAGAGGGTCCTTGGTATTTTATTTCCATGTTGATTTACAGAAATCATTAACTGCAGATATTTATTTACAAAAATGCTGTGCTAACTTCGTAATAGAAATCACCATAAAATTGGACGTTGCTTTCACTTTCATAGACTTAGGTGCACTTCATAAATAAATGACTGATGTAAAATCTCACTACAGAGAAAGAAACAAATGGTATCCCAAGTCGCTGCAAACAGCGTGTGTCTCAGGACGGGAAGAATGCTGCCAGGCTGGCATCTGCCCCTCACAATGAGACTGGTTCATTCAACTGCAGCTTGTAAGCTAGAAGGGAGGCTGCAGTGACCTGTCTGCATCTATTAGCCATGTACTTGAGGAAGAAATTTACTGGTGGCTGCTTTGCCCTAAGATATATTTTGTATACTAGATAGTCGATCCAGTTATTTTCTATTACATCTATTAGAAATTCCTTCTTGAAGTCTTTGTGCTTCGATGTGACTTTGTAAACCCATCTTAAAGTGAAAATGGAGTTTTCAGTTGTCCTTTTACCCAGTCTAGAAAACAAGACCACTTTTTCAGCATGGAGTCTCTTCCCAAATGCAAAGGCAGGGTCTTTCTCCTATTGGCTGACTTCTGGTCTAAGTAGTAATTTTTGACCTTTCTAAAATATCAAATATTTTTGAATTTTCTATAATATTAAAGAGCTTATTAGCCCTGCCTGAATTTTCAAAAGTTAGGGGGAGGAATGGTGTCTACTCAAAACTTTTTCTGATGAGTCTTACACTTTGTCAGTCACTTAAAGGAACCTCAAGTTTTTGGTAACATCACACTATCACACATATCCCACCTCCGGCCCTGAAAAGTTTCTTCTGTCGCTGCTTTAACTGCTTCCTTAATAATTATACCTTTAATATTCATTTAGCATTTTGAACTTTTCTGTGTATTTTCATACGTTTTATTTAATTTTCATTCTTATCCTCCCATCAACCCTATCAGGTAGGAAGTGGTTTTAGTAGGCTCTATATATTTATCCAACAAATCAGTATTGAGTGTCCACTGTTTGTGGGATGTTGTTCGGCTCATGAGGGATTTGGAGTGAACAAAACACTAAGTCCTTGCCCTTGGGGAGACAAGCAAGGAAATACCCAAGCAAATAAAATTGAGAGGTTAGAAAGTGGTAGGTGCTAAGAGGCAAATAAACCAGGGACAGGGACAGGGACAGGAAATGCTGGGTGTGGACTGGCAGATTTCTTAGGGAAGGTAACTCTGAGCCACCCTGGACAGCGAGGGCAAAGGTCGAGAATCTAGGCCCCAGAAGGTGGCGAATGGGGCCTTGGGAGGAGTGGGAGGTGGCCAGGGAAGCCATGAGGCTCCAGCGAGTCCTGTAAGGCCTTGAACATCCCAGTGGGGCTCTGAATGAGATGAAAGCAATTGGGCTCAACTGGGCTTTCCATGTGGAAACTGAGGCACAGGAAGAGGCTAGACACTGAGAAAATTCCTTTCTCTGGAGAAGATGTTAGGAAGAGCCAGATTGCTTGAGGGACTGTGCCATCTCCAGTCCCCGCAGCTCCTCCTTGGAAGTACTTGAGTGTCAGCATTCTGAATCAGGCCAAGAATGGAGGATACGGAAGGTAGGCGGAGGCGACATTCTTACTCGCAAGATGCAGTAAAACGTCTTAATGAATCTGCACTGAGAACATACAAATTCTACTCCTGAAGCAAGTATCGGTATAATCATCATCCTGTAGAGAAACAAAACCGTGACTTGAATGATCAAGTATGTGAGCCACCAATATCGTGATGTAAACTGTATTCTCAAGCCTCAAATTAGGACACATGGCCTGAGAATGCATGTAAATAATTAAAAGCAGAACTTTCAAAGGAAACCTAACTAAAACACAAAGGGAAAAAAAGGGGACTCAGAGATCTCTCAGCAAAAATGTTGGATTCTCCAAACATGAAGCCCACCTGCTTTTCCAACACTTCCTTAGAAATGCTATCTAGGAGCAGGTGACAGAATGTTCTAGCCTGAGAAAGTGAAGAGAAACAGGACTAGGAACAAATGATTCAGTAGTGACAGGCAGCCCCCATGTACTGTTCTAGCGACTTGAAGGGAAGTATTTTGTAGCTTTTTCTCCCCATGTCTATTTTTCCTCTTGTCTGTCTTACTATCCCATTAAGAAGCGTGCCTTCTTGCTGTCATGTCTCTGTCCTCTGCCAGATTTCCTGCCTCTCTTGATGGAATCACAGCACAGTAGAAACTGTGGCTGCCTCACTCTGCCCTCGTCATCAGGGAGAGAGTCCCTCACCAGCCACTATCTTTCCTCCAATAAATCAGGTCTTCACCGTTATTTTTAGAGAAAAGTCCTCCAAGGGCAACATGAGACAGGAACCTACCAGACCCATAAAGCAGCGTTCTTTAGCTGGAGATCTCACAGGGGCCTCAGGTACCTGAACAATGAAGTGATCTTTAAACATTCAGTGCCCAAATATCTGAAATTTGAATAAGTGGTTAAACTTTTCTATAATCTTGGAAACTTGCCCTCATCTTTAAGGAATTAAAGAAAAAAAATTTACCACATGTCAAAATTATTCTAAGGTCTTACAATTATTAATTCATTTAATCTTCAAAACAACCTAATGAGGAAAGTATTACTATTATCTCCATTTTGCAGATGAGGAAACTGAGTCAAAAGAAAGTTATGTAACTTGCTTAAAATCACATATCCAGTCCTTACCCTTTATGCCCATATTAGCTTTTTTTTTTCCTGTAAAGAGCCAGATAGTAAATATTTTAGGCTTTGCAGGCCATAAGATCTCTTAACAAAGCTACTTAATTCTGCCATTGTGTTCCAAAAAAACTTTATTTATAAAAATAGGTGAGGCAAGGGTAGGGGGCCCTTGAGCTGGACTTTTCTGGTGTTTGCTGCTCAATGCTGCAAATTGTGATCACACTCAAGTTATTCTTAAATCCGTGTTAATGGAGAATCAGCCTAGATTTGTTTCATTTTGTGTTTTTAAAAGCAAGAAGCCAATGGATTGACTTTCTTAAAATCTGATGCTCAAACTGATGCATCAAATTGGTCATATGTAGTTTTTTTGTGCATTTCAGCAATACAAAGCTACATTAAAATGTCCAACAAGGATATGCTGGAGACTTTAAGGGTAAAATTAATCATCCTTAACTCAAATTCTCAATCACAGGCAATGGAATGTCTAATTTGACAAATATAGGCAGGTTCATCATTTTTGTCTGAGGTGCAGGCCTGGCCCTGGCTACCAACGAGACTGAGCCCTATGCAATGGACCTGGCAAGTGAGCTCAGGGCTCAGAGGAGCCGTCTCTCCTAGAAAATGCTTCAGGCCCTTGCTCAGCCTCTGTGGCCATTCTCATTCCTGGCAGAGCCACGCTTGCAGCAAACAGAACCAGAGGAGAAAGCTGCTGCTCCAGTCAGGCAACAGTTCCACTCACCTTCAACAGGGCCCGGTCTGAGGGCACAGCCCGACCCCATCTGGGATGGGGATAAATGACCTGTGGTCTCTGTGGGCTGCAGTGTCAGGGACTGCCAAGGTGTGCGTTCCAGTTCATTTCTACCCCATCGAAATAGCGCAAAGGAGCCCACAGGTTTCTGATCATTTATTTTCCATGGCAAGAAATGCTTCAATCAGTTTGTAAGGACACAATTAACATACCATGTAAATTCAAGAGCATGACCCCCAGTCTTATTTCTCCCACCCACAGCAGCACACTAACCTCCTGGGTCTGTAAGAATTGCTCGGCAGAGTGGTGCCATCACCCCATCCGTCTGGCAGATTAGAGTTCATCCCACCAACTAACAGAAGCCCCAGTCCCCTTAGCGCCCAAGGAGAGCTGCAAAGGCCCCTGACCAAGCTAAAGGCGGAACAGACTCTGTCTAACAGAGGCTGAACTAAGTGGGGCTTGGGTCCTGGTGAGCAGCCAGGGCAGGAGAAGGCTCTGTCCTGTCCCACACACAACCTTGGGAGCAGGCAGAGGTCAGAAGCAACATTAAGGAACTTCATGTCACGCCTGCCCAAGGTCATCTAGGAAGACTACGCTAGGCTGGAGGAGCTGCCCACATGTGAGAGCGGAGCTGCGGGCTGGGAAGGAAGCAGCACCGGGTGGAGTTCCCAGCCCTCATAATACCTGGTGCAAAAGTGGAATCAGGAGCATGAGCTCTCGTGGCAGAGAGCTGGGGCGATAGAGGGAAAAGGTAACCAAGTTGCCCTACCCTGAACCCTAAGAGGCCAGGAAGGCCAGATTAGGGTCAGACACGGACACACACGGGCAGTTTGCAAAAGGGCTCACAGCTGCAGCCCCTCTGAGGGGTAAAGAGTCTCTTCCACTAACGTTCACAGTTTGCCATGGCCAGTTTAATCACTCAACAAAAGCACTGGAAAGTCTGGCAAAAATCATGCAGTCTTCTCCCTACAGGTAAAGTGGAAAGTCTCAGAGTCCTGGTTCCTACTGCTAATGGGCTTGGCTGGCATCCATGGCTAAACATGGCCGGGCACGGCACCAGAAAGATGTGTGAGAAGTTCTGGCCCAGTTCTGCCGTGCAGGCCGAGTCCTTCAGGGCCAGCTCACAGCAAGGCCAGCCTGGAGGGCAGGAGGAGTCTTAACAAAAGACTTAAGAACTGGTATGAATATATTCATTCATCTACTGTGTATTTATTAGCCACTGAACATGTGCCAGACATAGTTCTAGGAACTGCTAACATGTTCGAAACAAAATAGACAAAACCCGTCTCTGCCTGGAGGGAACATACATTTTAGAGGGGAAGCGAGACATATACAAAGTAAATCGTTAATACCTGCAGCACATTGAAGAGAGTAAGTACCATGGAGATAACATACCTGGAAGAGGACAGGAGCCGCAGGTGTGGCTGCCAGTTTGCAATCCTGAATTAAGTCAGGTGGGAAGAACTTGAAGGAGCAGAGGGAGCGCCCTGCGTTTTCTTAGGGAAAGATCCCTGGCAGGGAGGGCCTGCAAGGCAATATTCCTAAGTCCCCTAGCCTTTGAGACCTCCTCTTCTCACATTCGAATGCGTTTCTTTATGATGCAAAAAGGAGAGAGAAAAGGGAGAGAGGAAAAGAGGCAGGAAAGAAGGTTGGGTGGCTGTTAATTGATGATAAATTAAGAAGTCATGTGATGGCCAATTCCTGAACCTCGCTCTGGCACACGGCCCATGCTGTGCACGGTATCAGGGGTTTCAGTTTCATGAACCGAAACACCAGCATTCCTGATGTTCACGGAAACAGAGATGCAGGTGTAGAGCATGGAGAGAAAGGAGAAGCTACCTTCCAGCTTACCTTCTGATCATTTTGGAAAGAGCATCTTCCTGTGTTCAAGAGAAAAGCTGAGGAGATCTTTTTAGATACTGGTCCAAAGTCAACAACAGAGACTACAAAGATTCTAAATGCTTGACTTTTCACAGAAGCTTAGACCAAAAAGTAATACATGGTACAACCTCTATTCAACACATATGTACTGGGACTCCTGTTATAAAACATTATGCAAGCTAGAGACACAGAGATGAGTGACTGGGAGACCCCTTACCAGAGAAATTTAGAGTTCCTTAACACAGAACCTGATTATTGATGGGAACTAGGGTGAGAAACACACACACACGTGCGCACACACATGCACCCTTCCTATGGGGGCTGGGGAGTGATAGTGTCTATTTGTGTATCGGGTCACATATTTGAAGTATCTGTCTTATTCCATCCATCATCCATCTACCTACTTACTGATACCTTCTCTGTGCTGTATGAGGTACTAGAGATATAAGTTGCCACACTCCCCATTCTCAAAAAATTCGTGAGGAAGATGGAATTTTTATTCAGATTAATAATATACAGAATATATGTGACTTTTAAAAAACCTACAGGATAAAAGTCTTGGATACTTCTAAGATATGCCAAGGTGGAGAGGAGAGGAGAGGAGAGGGTAAGAGACAGAGAGAGGTGAGCACAAGGAGAAGTTTGTCGTTTTTCTTTAGTTTCACAGCAACATTTGAAATACACACCAAAATTGAGGAAAAGGCAACATTCTCCTTTCTGCAGGCCACAAAGTTGGGCAGACTTACCACACACATTCCGATACAACAGAAACTGGGCCGAGAACACTCCTTCCAGCACTTTCTCTCGGTGTCCCTCCACAACTACTCCAGAGGAGAAGGCAGTTTGTACAGGCTACATGTATTTCACCACATATGCAGCTTTTAAAATTTTTTAAACATTTGCTTCATGTAGACAAAATTAAACATTTTTTAAGGGACAGGAATGCTGTCTTATGGCATCCCCATCTTGAAGCCCAGTTCAATGACTGGTGATTCAAGAACCCACTGGAAAATGATGCGGTTTATTTGAACCCAAAGTTAAAAATGTCTCCAGAGAGACCTCTGCAAACCATTTGTTAGTGTTGGGGTGATTCCTGAACTCTGATGTCACCCCAGCGGCATGGAGGGGGGCGGTAATGACACAGAAGTGCAATTAGCAGTTTTCTTCTGTTCTTCCCTGCTGATGCAGCAAAGAATTACAGGTCAGCAAGATTTAGAAGTAAGATTCATTGAAAGTACATTTTAGAAGGAGATGGGCCACGCTAAGGAAGGCTGCAGCCCTCTGGAAGTTGAGAGGCAAAAAGGTAAGAGTACGCTCCGAGGGAGGAGCAGGTTTTCAGCGAAGAGAGCTGTAACAACGCAGAAGTGGGAAGGTCTGTATTATATATTTGACCCGTGGTGGGTGGTTACAAAAATGTTCCTAGGTGATTGGCATGTGAGGTCATTTCGATTGACACTTGGCTACTATGTAACTCTCTGCCTAGTATATATGTGCTTACCCAGAATTCAGTCTGTTATAATTAGATTCATGAACTTCTGGGCATAAACATGTTATTATAATGATGGTATAATGAGGCCAAGGTTGTGGGCAGGTTAGGGTGTTACTTTCTGAGCATGTGTCTGTGGTCGGATTAAACCAGCTATAGGTTAGGGACCTCCAGTCCTTTGTCTCTGAGGATGCAGGAGGGATTCTCTAATTACCGATGGAGTGTTCTTTGGGTGGTCTCTAGGCTGGGCCTCCATTTTGTTCCCCTGTCACTCATATCTGACTAGCTATCTAACACATTCACTTTCATATAATTTTCTTCCTTTTTTGAGCTTCAGACATTGCAAAACTGCCTAAAGATAGAAGAACAGGTAGACTAAAGGTAGGAATTCAGCCTCTGGAAAGAAGTATCTATGGCCTAGTTTGTGTCAGGCTCCTACAATTTATTTTACCTTGCTTTCTACTTTCTTGCTTCCTGGCTTTAAACCAATCTGAGTGCTGCCCTCATGTAGCCCTCTAAGATGTATAAACCTCTCTGCTGAAGTTCCTCCACTAGGGAAGACTGTCAGCTCCAGACTCATCTGAATCAGCTGTCCATCTCAGAAACATGCCCGAGGGAAGCTGGGCGACAGAGGGAGAGGGAGAACAGGCACTGGTTCTAGCCATGACCTCTGGAACCATTTGTTTTTTTCTCTCAAGGCAAATAATCCAAAGATTTATATCCATTGGAAAACCCTTAGTGAAGAACCTTTTCTGCAGATCAGCCTGATTCTTTGGGCCCAGAAGTATTCCTCATGGGGACTTGTTCTCAATGCAAAAGCCCTTTTTGCCACAAGTTATTCTTTCCTCAGAAGACTCCAGGATGGTTCTGGGACAGAAAGATTTACAGACAATCCACTAAGCTAGGTGAAGTCTGGTCAGTGGCTGGGCCTAGAGACTGGGGACACAGGGAGAGGACTGAATAGGGGTAAAATACCAAAGAAATGTGTAAAGACAGACCTGAGAAAGAAACTGAAGCAGGAATGAGAGTAACGTTTTTTGGGAGGAAAAGAACGTGAACTAAAAGAAGAGGTAAGTCTTACTAGAAGAAATGTGAGGAAGATTCCAGGGCACCATATTAAGATGACCTCTACGGACGCATGACCAAACCCCCAAGAAGCCCAGAGGCCAGCCAGGGTGTGGGAGGAAGTGGCAGGGGCTCACCATGACCACTGTATCAACGTCCAGAGAGAAGGCTCAGCTTCCGATCCTGGGTCAGAGGGTGGAGACTATGTTTGATGTTCGCACATTCCAACTCTGGATAACATTTAATGCTCATAGGAGGTACTGTCATATTCCTGACACCAAAGTGATCACGAGTTTCTCTAGTTAATAAACACAAAGGCCTAGGGATGAGGAGAACCATGCTTCCAGATCACAGGATGGTGTGTAACCAGGAGCCTAAAGTGGAGACTAGTCACTTCAGCGAAAACTATTTCTGGACTTCATTCCTATCAGTACCAGATCCAGGCATCCCGGACAACCTTTCTAACTGAAACAACTAAGATGCTAGGGTGAAAAGTAAAAAGACTGTCTTTGAAATGCATTGCTGAAACTAGAGGTTCACAGCACCACCTGTGAAACTTTCTTGGAAAAAAAACAAACAAACAAGTAAACAGACAAATCTAATCAGACCAATACATAGGAAACACAGAGACTGAAGGAGCATGACAACACAGGGTGTACCCAGCAAGGTCAAGACTGGGGATCATACAGGATAATGAATGACTGGGTTCCTTCAACAAATTACTGGCATGAAGAGACAGTAGAACTGCTAGAGATAAAGAGAAATGGAAGAGACATAATCCAGTGCTGTGTGTGAACCTTATTTAAAACAAAAAAACAAAAATGCATGAAAAGACATTTTAGTCTATCAGGGAATTGATATTAAGGAATTATTGTTAATTTTGAAAGGTGTGATATTGATATGGGTTTTTTTTTTTTAAGACTTCATCTGTTGGAGATGCATACTGAAATATTTACAGGTGAAATAATATGATGCTTGAAATTTGCTTTAAAATATTCCAAAAAAAAATGGAGGTCGATATAAAATAAGAATTGCAAATGTGGATAATGGTTGATGCTGGATGCTATATACATGGAGTCATTACACTAGACCCTAGACTCTTGTGTATGTTTGAAAGTATCCATAATAACAAGAAAAAGAAATGCATTGCTGAGCTGCTACAAAAGGAAAGATTATGCAAAGGTCAAAGAATAACACAGGAACCCTGGAAGTGAACACCACAGCCAGTTTTTATTGTGGGGTTTCCGCTGGGTCGTTTTGGTGCTGGTGAGGGGGGAGACTGTGAAGCTTTGGGCCTGTTCAAAATGGGGACTCTACCAAAAGCTACCCAAGAAAGTTTGGCTTCTAATAGGCTACACTCTTAATGGAAGCAAGAAAGGAAATATGCCGGTTGCACTGAGGACCAATTTTCTAAACACAAAATTTTCCAGCTGACTTCATCAATGTATTAAAAAATCATAATACATCATGTCTAATGGGTATACCAAGAATATAAAATTGGTTTAATATTTGAAAAATTACTTGTTTGTCACACTGAAGACTGAAAGAGAAAAACTGTATCATCTCAAAAGTTAAAGAAAAACCATTTGATAGAATTCAAAATTAAATTTTAACTTAAAAATAACCTCTTAGTAAACTGAAACAGAAGAGAATTTCCTTAACCGGATAAAGAATATAAACAAAACTCCCACAACAAACATCAGCCTTTATGGGATAATATTGAACACACGATCTTTAAGATCAGGAACAAGGCAAGGATGCTTTTTCTGTCGTTCCTATTTAACACTGCACCGAGATGCCATTAGACAAAAGAGAAATAAAATGTAGACAGACGAGAGAGGAAGAAACAAAACTATAGTCATTTGTAGATATGATTATCTATGTAAAAACCCCAAAATGCCACCTGGAAATTTTCTGGAATTAATAAGAATTTGGCAAAGTTATTGGATACAACTACTAATATACAAAGTCAACTGTTTTTTCCATACAATCACAAGCAGTTAGAGTATATAATACTTAAAAAATGCTTTATTACAAAATACAAAAATATTTTAAAATGTTTTGTTGATATTATAACTGGTACTACGAATAGATTTAATGAAAAATGTATATTCTTTTTATGGAGAATATTCTGAACGTTTACTAAAAGATGTTTAAGATGGCCTAAATAAATAGTAAGAAATACTATGTTTTTGAGTAGAAAGATTCAGAAAAACTGTAATTTTCTTTCAAACTGGTGTATAGTTCAATTGCTTTTCCGATGTAAATCCCAACAGAAGTCTGAAATACTTGACAAATTGACTCAAAATTTATATGGAACAGCAAAGTTCCTTGTCCTACTAGATATTAAGGTTTTAAATAAGTTACAGTAATTATAAACATGTAGTGGCATCAGGAATAGACAAATAGACCAAGGGAACTGAATGTGTCCAGAACCAGCAGCACAAAGAGATGACTTAGTTATGAGCATGGGCACTGCAATCAGTAAGGAAAGATTAGCATATTTAATACATGGTTCTGGCAAAAGTAGATTATTTATATGGGGAAAATGGTCCTCACTTCATACCATACACAAAATTATTTCTAGCCAAATTAAAGTCGTAAATGTGAAAAGCAAAACTATGAAACTTTTAGAAGCTAATACAAGGCTCTAAGGTGGGAAAAGATTTTCTAAAAAAGACACAAAACATTCGCCATAAAAGAAAATATATTCAGTTCAACAACAAAAAAATTTTAAAAAACCTTCTACTACTCATCGAAGAACACTGAAAACAAAGAAAAAGACAATCCACAAAGTGGAAAGAGATATTTACAACACATTTCAGAAACAAGGTATTAACCCCCAGCATATATGAATAACTCAGTGGTAGAGACATGCCATGATTAAGACCAAACCCAGAGACAGAAAGCCGGGTGCCAGGCCCCGTGCTTCCCAGCTGGGGATCGAGCAAGATACTCTGTCTGCCTCTCGGGTCCCTCACCTAAGAGGCAGGCATCACTCAGAATAAAACCTACTTTACTGAGAAGGATTAAAACAGTTAGTATACCCCAAACTACTTAGAACAATGGCAACAGAGTAAACACTAAATAAATGCTGTCTATCTTTAAGAAAAAGACAGGTAATTCCACCAGGCATTGTAAAAAAGACAAACACAAATGGCCCATAAATCCATGAAGAGATACTCAACACAGCACTAGTAATCAGAGATTTGTAAATTGAGCTATAAGGAGATGCCATTTCACACTCACCAGATTGGCAAAAATTAAAAAGTCTGACAATAACAAGTGTTGACAAGGGTGTAGAACAAAGTGTCTGTCATCAAGGCTGGTGGGAGTGAAAAATAATACCCTATCGCCCAGATATTCCATTCCAAAAAATATAGCCTATTGCTCTCTAGAGCAAGGGTCCCCAACGCCTTGGCTATAGACTAGTACTGATCCATGGCCTGTTAGGAACTGGGCTACACAGAAGGAGGTGAGTGGCGGGCAAGCAGAGGAAAGTGAAGCTTCGTCGATATTTGCAGCAGCTCCCTAGGGCCAGCATCACTGCCTCGGCTCCACCTCAAATCATCAGGCATTAGATTCTCATAGGAGCACCAATCCCTGGTGCCAAAAAGGTTAGGGACCACTGCTTAGAGTAAGAACATGCTTCTATGCATGCATCAAAAACTGAAGCAACCAAAAAGCCCATCAACTGTAAAATAGATAATGTACGATGTACTCAAATCATGGAACATTATCCAGTAGAAAAAATGAATAAACAATATCATCACATGTCAACATGGCTGATTCTTTGCTGAGTGGAAGAAGCAAGTCACAGAGGAACACATGATTCTAAGTATGTAATATTCAGCACCAAGAGAAGCTAAATAAAACTAAAGAAACTAGTATTTAGAGATTCATACATATGTGTCCTTAAATGGTTTTACCACTCTAAAGAAAAAGCAAAGGAGACATGAGAGCAACAGGAAGAGCCACCCAAAGGGCCTCTAGGTCGTGACATTTTCAGGCTGGTTGGGAGACACACTGGTTCTTATTACATTATCATTCTTTAAACTACGCATACACATTTTATAGCCTTTTATGTATATGTTTTGCAATAAAAGTATTGCTAAAAATAAAGTATAAAGGCTATTCCTTTCTGATATGAGTACCACACACACTTTTAACCTTCTATGAGCTTTTACCCACAGATTTGGAAAGAAAGCCTGTGAGTCCATGTTTGACCCAGAGTCGCTGTGCTGCAGCATTGATGAGGAAAGAAAGCAGCGGGACTGGCTGTCCGTACACACTGCTCTGGGCCTGGCAGCCTGCAAGACACTAGAGTAACAGATGGGCTGCCTGGCCTGGATACCAGGTAGGTAGGGATGGGGGAAATGGCTCGTTTTAAATACTTTAAAGTGTCACCATGTAAAAGGTTGGGACAAACATTTACAGAGAGGTCCACAGGATGGAGCGCAGACCACAGAGTGGATGTCACTGGGCAGCAGATTTTGAATCCATGTAGAAAAGAACCTTCTAGCAGTCAGAGTTAAGAATGGAATGGGCTGCCTCTGGAGGTAGTGAGTTCTATAACTGTCTGAGCCCCACACAGACACAGGACAGGAACATCCACTTTGGAGGATGTTGCAAAGAGGGCTGAGTCATTGGGGGTGTGAGTAAGAGGAAATCAAGAAAGTAAACAGAGTAGGTGGTCCCTGAGATCTACTTCAGGCCCAAGACTCTATGATTTCTTGGCTTGCTCTGTGTAAACCAACCCACTCTGACTCCAGCAATGCCAGTTGGAGGGATGGAGTGAGGAACTGATCTTTAGAGAAAATGAAAGACTAGTGCATTGTTTCTGAGCACAGCAGAGAAATGTGGCCAAGAACCCCTGCACTGACCTCTAGGGTCTGGTAAGAGTCATCACATCCCCCGCTCTAGCCTGTAGAAAAAACAAAACACAAAAAAACCACGCACACATTTTTAAAAATGTTTCTTAATATAAGCCAAAGCCCCATCCCAGAATAGACTCTTCTTGCCAAAACTGTGTGATTGCATTTTTCTCTATTAGTCGTTATTATTTAGAAATGGGAAGAGAGGGTCTGGAGAAGCAACATCTCAACTGTTGCTTCAGAGAGATGTGGTCCAAAATGCATGCACACACAAACGTTGCAGAGATTCAACACGGTGCATAGTAAGGGAAGAAAAATGCTGATCCTCAGAATTAGAAGCAGATTTCTAGGCAGCTTCTATTCCTGTCTGTGCACATCCTCTCCTCAGTATCACTCAGTGTTTGTACAGTGATTGTCATTTCCATCAATTTCGCTATCAGAAGACATCAATGGCTTCAGAGCAAGGAATTCCAGAATAAAGGATCAACTCTGCCCTCCTGAAATACTATCTTCAAAGGACTTACTAGTGCTTTACAAATATTGTTGACAGATCATCAACAAGTTTTTCCTTCCAAGGTAAGTGGTAACTGTAACCGTATTATTATTTAAAAATCTAAAAGATTAATCAAAACCACTTCACACCAACAAGGATGGCTATAAACATAAAGACAGACAATTGTAAATGTTGGCAAGAGTGTGGACAAACTAGAACACTTATACTTTGCTGCTGGGAATGTAAAATGGATGCAGCAATTCTACTCCTAGATAGATGAAAACATATGTCCACACACAGCCTGTGCATGAATATTCATAGCAAGAGTATCCACAATTTTCAAAAAAATGAGAACAACCCAAATGTCTATCAGCTGATGAATGTGGTGCAAACAAATAATAAACAAATGGGGTATATCCATACAGTGCATTATTATTCAGCCATAAAAAGAATGAAGTGCTGATACATGTGACAACCAAGACAAACTTTGAAAATATTATGCTAAATGAAAGAAGTCAGGCACAAAATGTCACATATTATCTGATTCTACTTATATGAAATGTTGAGAAAACACAAATCCACAGAGACAAAAAGCCGAACAGTGGTTTCCAGGGACTGTGGGTGGGGCAGGGGACAGAACAGGGAGTGACTCCTACTGGGTATAAGGTTTCTTTCTGAAGTGGTGACAATGTTCTAAAATTAAATGATGGTAGTTGCACAACTTTGTGACTATACTAAAAGCCATTTTAAAAAGATCAAATATAAACTTTAAAAAACTAAAGATTAGCACCCTGAAATATTTGGGTCCCTAAACTAACAACAGTCATTAACATCTATAAAATAGGTTTACCATTTAGAACAAAGTCTTCACGCCCACTGTCTCTTCTGAACTTCACCACCACTTGCAGGTCGGCCGAAGAACAAGCACCGTCATCCTTCCTATTTCTTTTGGTAGCTGCAAGAGGGCACGCAGCCAGACCTACATGTCCAGGAGCCACTAGCCCTGTTGCAGAAGCACAATCAGATGAGGTCATGTTGAGAACCACTAGGTTGGGGGCTTAAATTGTATGTCCCACCCACCCCTACTTATAATTTTCCTGGAGAGAGAGGGAGAGTAGGGCGGGGCTACAAATTACTAGCAGAGAATGCACTTGGGTTGTTTATTATTTTAAATCTCACCGAATATTCTTTGGGATGGTATATAGATTTGTGTGTTTCTGTGTGTGTATTTGTAATTTCTTATTCACACAAGTCCCATTCATGGAGAAAATGCAGAGCCTATAGCTAGAGTTTCACAGGTCTCTTTTTCATTATATCTTTTTCTGTGTCACCTGCTTTACAGGTACTTGCCCTGTTTCAGCCTTTGTGGAACACCTGGCAACTTCCAGACCAAGACCTGATGAGCCAGATGGTCCTGACGGCCCCCTGGCTCTTCTTCCCACTTCACAAGTACGCGCTTTCCCTTTCTTTCTTTGCATTGTCAGTGGAAGCCAGGGCCTCTCTCTGGAGTACATGCTGGGAGCTCAAGCGTGGCTAGCAAAAGCTGAAGCAGCAAAATATCTGCAAGTTCCCCCCTGCGTCTGCTGTAATATTTTAATGCAATAACCTCAAGGGTAGCTGATACGGACACTGACACAGTATGAGAAAAACCCTCTGCCTTTCAGCTTAACAGCTGTGCCTCCCATACTTAGCTTTTTAAATGATGTTTGTCTATTCTCATTCATTTCCAATCTTGGCCTCATCTTGACATTACGAGATTGTGCATGGAACTTCAACTGATGGCAATAAAGCTGTCTGCCCATATCCTAACATGCTGAGATATGCAGACACCAGAAGTCTGCTTTCCAAGTCGGAGAAGGGGCTTCATTTGAATTCTCATCTGCTGAAAAAACAAAAAATGAGCTGATAGTCTACCCCTTAATGAATTAGAAATCCTTACGTCGATTCCCTTTGTGCTCAGTTAATGAATGCATCCTTTTAAAAAGGTTTTTATTGCATTGGACTGTCCTTTCACATTTGACTGGCAACTACAGCGGATTTATTCATTCAGCCAATTTATTCTTGCAGTAGCTCTCAAAAATCAGCACACGCTATTAGACAGCACAGGCCTGATTTGTGAAATTATTTACAACCTTATTGAGAAAGCTAAACTTCCTTAAGACTGACAATTTTATTGGCTGACTTAAGCTCACCTCTAAGGCAAGGAGCACTTGCACTTCTTAGCTAAGTATACTGGGCTCCTGCCATACCTTTCAACTGTCAAGGTGCCCTTGGGAATCGCTTCACAGGTTTGGCTTTTTCTCTGCCTGGCCTGGCTGCCCTCAGACACTGTAGGTTTACAGAGGAGGATCTGAATTTAAAACCTTAACAGGAAATGCAAAATATACAAAGTTCTGCTAAAAAAGAGAGAAGGAATGGAGATTATTTGGGGATTCCAGGCTGTTAGAAGTGATTCCAGGTGTTCTGTTTTTTGTCTTTCTCTCCCCAACCATTTCTTCATCTCTTTCCTTTTCTTCACTCTGCCCCTTCCCCTCCTATCTTTCCTTTCTCTTTCTTGCTGTGCTTTCCCGTTATCAAGGTGATTTTTTTTTTAAAGCCATCTACTCCTTGAAATGTGTTATTTGCTTTGGTACTGAATTATCAGGACTGATTATCTTCAGAGCTCAGGCCTGCCAGAAAATGGTCCCATCTCCACCTCACAGAAGTCCTGAAGTCCTAACCTCACCAGGACTTTAGGTGAGCAGTGGTAATCCTTTGGAATTTGGTCAGGACTTTGGGATTTTGTGGCCAGTCTTTGATGTCAACATGTAACCAAACCCTTACTTATACATATCTCCTAGCATTCATAATGGCTGTTGAAAGTAGGCCCTCTCTAGAAATCTGTCTTTCCTTGAGTTGCATGGCAGAGGACCAGGGTCGACATCAGCTACATGTTTATTCATATTTACCAGATCTATTCTGCCACAAGAGGGTTTTATCTAGACAAGACTCTAAATTGGTGCAGCAAAATTTAATCCTCTATCGATTAATCTCATCTCCTATAACCCATCCACTCACTGAAGAGTGTTTGTTAAATTTCTATTTTAATAAAAATACCACCACCATTTGCCTTCCTTTGTTAAATGGAAACAAAGCATAATCTAATTTTTAAAATACTATAAGCAGATAATAAAAATTCTACAACTGTCTATCCTGGCTCAACTAATTTCCACTTCAAATGCTTCTAATCCATGCCAGCTTTGGCAGTGAACAAGGTTCTGAAGTGAGGAAGAGGTAATTTGCATACCACATCTGCTACACCAATTTACTAAATTAAGTGGCAAAACAGTAAAGGAATGGCATTTTGATGAGGATAGTCTAATTAAAAATGAATGTGAGGACATAAGGTTTGAGTCCCCTTACTGACTGCACACCTCAAAGAGTACAAAGAACATAAAGAACAGTTCCAGAGATGTGTTCGTGCACCATGGCATCTCATGAGTCCATGTGTCTGTCCTTCATGAGTACTATTTCTTATCAGTAACACTTAATCAATAATAATCATTACTTACATTGCTATAAGTTGTGAACAGCAGCCATATTTGAGCTCCTATGAAATGATCTCAGACGCTTTATATACAATCTAATCCTCATTTTAAAAAACCTACAAGATATGCGATACTATCTTCATTTTATACATGTGATTTAGAAAGATTAAGGAAGTTGTATTAGGCCACACAGATAATAAGGAGTAGGGCAGGGATCTGAACCTGGGTCTGGCATCCAAGTCCATGGTCACCAGTCATCCCACTCTCTGCCTCTCTACACCTGCCCGGCAAAGCACTGCGCCTAAAGAGCTTGATTTTCCTCCATAAATAATTCATTTGCATCACACTGCTTATTCACCTGCAGGTTTTGCCTCTGTGTTCACATTTTATTGTCACGTGCCACTGGGTCAGCTCTGACTCTTGATGACTCTATGAATGAGTGACATCCACAACGTCCCGTCTTCAGCAGCCCTGATCAGCTCCCATAGACTCATGTGAAATACGGTGTTGGAGGAAAGCTCTATGGATACCCTAGACTGCCAGAAAGTGAACAAATGAGTCCTAGAGCAAATTAAGACTGAAACATCATTGGAGGCAAAAAAGAAAAAGGTGAAGCTGTTTTTCCATTTTCCTACTTTTCTACACCACGAGAAGGCAGCATTCTTTGAAAAAGACAACAATGCTGGGAAAAAATAGAAGGCAGCAGGAAAAGAGGAAGACAAAATATGAGATAAATGGATTCCATAAAACAAGCCATAGGCACAGCCACAGGATTCAAATCTCTGCCCTACTCCTCACTCTGTGTGACCTCTCCTGTTGGTTCTCATGCACTCTCCTCCTGATGAGAACCACCTTCCAGAGGTAGTCACGTAAGCAGGGACAAGGCCTACTGATAATGGTCACAGAAACTGGGTGGAGAGAACAGTCACCTTCACCCCATAGACAGTAAGTGAGCACCTGCTGTTCTCGGGGGCTCAGAGCTACTTGCAATCTAGTCTTCACCAAAACCGTGAGAAAGGCATGGCCTTTGTCTTTATGGAGAAAGGATCATGACGAAGCCTTGAAGGGAGGGGCAGAAAAACAGCGAACAGCCCAAGGAGACAAAGACGGCTTCACATGGCAAGACATCTTAGGTTTTGAAAGATGAGTAAAAGTTTGCCCGGTAGAGAAGGGTTGGTGCAGAAGACAACAGCTCAACCATCACTCCTAAGTGGGGAATGAGGGGCAGAGCTAAAGGCAAGGATGCAAAGATGATTTAAGGGATAACACGCTGTAAACTGCAGCCACAGTCATACAGATAGTGCAAAACAACTCACTTTTAAACATTCAATCCCAAGGCTAGTATTTAATTGTTTGGGGTGGAGAGCTCGTGCTTAGTGTTCTGAGCTGCCTGTGAAACTCCAAGCTGGCAGCCAGCATACTGCTTTTCCCCACCTCGCAGCTCGCCTAGGAGGTGACCGGCCAGTTGAAATCCAAGTTAGCACAAAAATCCTTTCTCCATCCCAGGGATTTGGTTCCAGGCCAGGCTCAAAGCAGCAGCTCATTGAAACTGCTCATGTTGGGACCTCCAGAATAATACACCCTGTCACTGCCCTCTAGCCCTTCACATACCACTGGGGGAGATTTCTAAACCCTAAATGCAGGGCAAAGCACCAACATTATTACTTGCCTTTTCTCTTCCAAGGGAGCAGAAAGCATCCATCTGGCTGGAAAAGGCTCCAAGGTGCATGAAGGGGGTAAGGGTATGGCCAGAATGTCTAGGACAGGAGGGCAGGAGGGGCCTGGGAGGGAGGGGGCCAGACATACTCACTGGCTCTGGCCAGGCTTCCACAAGGCATACTTTAAAAAGAGGGGTGGGAGTAGGAATAAAGCTAATGTTTAAAAATGACAGGGATTATAAGCGATAATGGGGGAGGGGAGCTTCCTGCTCTGGAACAAGTCCATTGGGGCTGCTCTCTGCCATGTGGGCTCCCTTTCGTTTGGGCATGGGAAACACAGAACTGTACTGACTTGTATTTCTCCAGATTAGTCACCACCATAAGAAGCTGTAGAGTGAAAAGGCAAAGCTTGTAAATGAATCTCCAGGCCCAGGACATTTAAAGGAAAACACTAGGTATTCTATGGCAGCGGTCCTCAACCTTTTTGGCACCAGGAACCTGTGCTCCTGTGAGAATCTAATGTCTGGTGATCTGAGGTGGAGCTGAGGTGGTGATGCTGGCACTGGGGAGCGGCTGCAAATACAGATGAAGCTTCGTTTGCTGGCCCGCCACTCACCTTCTACTGTATGGCCCAGTTGTTAACAGGCCACAGACTGGAATTGGTCCATGGTCTGGGAGTTGGGGGACTCCTGTTCTATGGGTCTCCATTGGGCCTTCAGGCTGACACAGTTGAGGACCATTTGTGCCTGTCCGGCCATTGGTTCAGGAAAAGAGGAAATAAATGTAGAGTTTATACCCAAATGCCATAGGGACCCATTTGTCCTCAGTTTCAAATAATGCAACAAACTTAACCCTTGGCCTTTGCAAAACTGTGCTGCTGTCACTATTTAACATCTATAGGGTGACAACCAAGAATAAGATACCGGAGAGGAAACCAAGGCATTCCCCACCTTGGAACAGATAGAAGTTCCTGTCCCTCAGACACACATGATCACTGTGCCAGAAGCCTCTGTACCGGGGCACAGTGAAAACTAAAGGCCTGATGCTGCTCTGGAGACAGAGATCCAATTCATTTTCCCATCTTTAATCCCAGCCCGATGAGTGCTTTTCATCTGTTCTGGAGCACAGACTTTAAATAAGGATATTCTCAGAGAAGTTTTGAAGTAAAATTTCAGTGCACATTTAATCCGCTTGGCTGCATGTACTGGAGGCAAGACGTTCCAGTTGGTTTTGGTTCCAGAATCCTCCCTCTTTCTTCTAAAGCCACGCTCTGCCTTTGAGTTGAAGGGGTGGCCTTGGGCCAGCCTAACTGTGGCTTATCTTTCATGCGTTGTCTTTAGATGGGGTGGTAACACACAGAAAGGTCAGCACCTGGGCTTCCCCTGGCACCATTCGTCTTGCTCGAAATTGCCTGGAGGGACCATTCTGGCTTCATGGGAGCCCGTTCTCCACAGCTGAGCTAAAGAAACAAATGCTGTCCCCCAAGTGCCGGCACGCACGTGACCCCCACCAGAACCTGCTCATGTCCGTCCTGACTTTAAACACAGACACCCACAAGAGCAAACCACAACTGTCTGGCATCACTCTGATAAATGAGGATTCGAGAGCAGTCCTGCCTGCTCCTCCTTACACAACTGTCCCTTAGTCAGCGAGCACTCAGTGGTGTCCCTCCCTCCTACACGGTGTGTGCAGTAAACTGGCAAAGAGCGAACGTTTGGGAGTGGGGTTTTCGCGTCTGGAGGAACGCGGCCAGTCACGCAGGGAGGAACAGTCAAATGGAAATACTCCCAAACATCTGGGGCTACGCTTCAAATTTCAAAGTGACTCTTCTGCTTGCACGACTTTACAGCCTTGACATTTGCCAAATGTTTATGTTTTGCTTAATCTGAAATTAGACAAGGATTTCAACTCTCACTCTTAGTATCACTAGGATTTTCTGCTTAAAGGAAGCTTTTTTACATATCCAAATTTAGCCTGCTCATGGTTTAGTGAAATAGAAAGAGAGTAAGGATCATTAGCGGCCGTCCTCCTCCCCCACCCCCCGCCACACACACACACACACACACACACACACACACACACACACACACACTTTGTAAAAGCTGCCTTCAGTTCACACGCAGGTCTCCCCCTCACCTGTGCTGTGGCTTTGGTCAGTAAAGACAGCAAATCTGCCCAAGGCCCCTCGGTTCTCAAACCAAGTGTGATGCCACTGACCATACTCGTCTTTCCTCTCGACCCAGACTCGTTATTGGTCCCCATTAGAAATCTAAACCCCGGACAGATGGGGTTGTTCCTGACGTTCCAGGACACATCCCCTAGTTAGCACCAGGACATTTGGTGAAACGTTTCTTCTCAAAGGACAAGCATCCCTCTTAATACTGTGATATAAAAATAAAGAAGTAATTTTATGCATCTGAAGTCATTTACGCATGAGTCAGTTCTCTTTTCTCAGGGACAGCAATTCACTGAAACCAAAGAGGACTTTCTGACTGCCCTGTTCCTTAGAAGGAGCATTGGAACACAGCAGTCAAAGCCTAGCAGGAACTGGACCAGAACTCAGTCCTCACCATGACCTGGGCCACTTAGCAAAGCCACACGGCACATATCCCTCTGACCCAGTGAACTGGGGGATCCTGGGGTGGCGAGGTATCTTCTTCTCTAGGATGGAGGTAGAGTTTCTGTACTGAGATCTAACAGGTGAAGAGAGATTGAAAACTGGGGATGTTCCTCTCTCCATTTCTTGTCTCTTGGAATTAATTCCCCAGGAGCGGGAATGGAGCCACAGTCAAGGGTGCTGACCAAGGGTAAGGCCTGACAGAGAACCATTGTTAGCTCAGGAAAGAGAACCGCCAGTCCAGGAGTCCAGCCTTGCCAAGAAAGCACATCCAAGTGGGAGGTGCAGCTATGATCTTATGAACCCAACACCATAAAAGTGGATAATGAAACTATGTCCACACAAAACCTGCACATGGATGTTTAGAGCAGCTTTATTCACTTGTCAAAAGTAGGAAGCAACCAAGATGTCCTTTAGGAAGTGAAAGAATAAATAAATATCCAGACGATAGAATATTATCTAGCATTAAAAACAAATGAGCTATCAAGCCATGAAAACACACGAAGGAGCCTTAAATGTATATCACTAAGTGAAAGAAGTCAATCTGGAAAGGTTGCATATTATATGATTCCAATTTTATGACATTCTGAAAAAGGCAAAACTATGGAAACAGTAAAGATTAGTGGTTTCTGGGGGTTGGGGGTAGGCAGGAATTGGCAGAGCACAGAGGATTTGGGGGGCAGTGAAACTATTCTATGTGTCGCTATATAAAGATGGGTACGTGTCATTATGCATTTGTCCAAACCCACAGAATGTGCATGACCAAGAGGGACCGACCCTAATGCAAACTGTGGACTTTGGGTGATGATGATGTGTCAATGATGATAAGAAATATTCATCCCTGGTGGCAGATATTAACAGGGAGGGGGCAGGAGGCATATGAGAAGTCTCTGTACCTTCCTCTCAGTTTTACTGTGAACCTAAAATGGCTCTAAGAAATAAAGCTCTCTAAGATAAGTGACAAGTTTTCTTCATGTTGCAGACTGTGTTTTTAAAGGCCACCTGTGTAGTGATGACAGCAACATCACACCCATCTGTTTACCTGCAGTGGACAGGAGGCCAGTGTCTGAAGGAGGAGCACCAAGTGCACTGAACCCTCTCCACCAGCAAGAGGCACACAGAGTCGACCACCCTCGTGGGGCAGTTTCCTGTGCCAGCATCCAGAGAGGGAAGTGTGACTTCATGCCCTCCCTCCACCAGCCTTCTCCTATCCACCAAGTCCCCAGATAGAGGCCCCATGGTTCTGAGAGCCCAACTTGGAGTTGTGTAGATGTGCTGCAAGAAATGAAACCAAGAACCAGGACATCGGCGTGACCTTCCCCAGGCCCTGAGTTCAACGAAGCCAGTTCTGAACATCTCTTACAGCAACTCTCGTGTTTTCTCTCCTTTGAAAGCTTCATTTTTTTTCTCCTTTGAAAGCTTCATTCCATGCTAGAAAACTATTTTTTAACTACAGCAACTCCCTAAATATTAGAAATTCTTGCAAGTTAGGTGACGAAACTCTGATATATTCACATGAAGTCTCACACAGTGAGACCCAAAACCACATTTCAAAAGGTTCCCCATTCTCTAGTATTACATAGGAGTCGAGACCGTAGGGAGAGGCAGGGTGCTGGTAGCTGGTGGCCTCAGTCCTGACATGTAAAAGTAAGTGAAGGGCCTTCCAGGTGGCCATGCTACACTTGGCCCCTTCCACACCGGCGAAGGCTTCTCTGTGCCCAGGCAGCAAAGAGCACTCACCTCTCTACTCCGCTAAAGGTCACAAGTCCCAAACACAATGAAAATAGAAGAGTACAAGAGGTGGGCTCTGGACGAGAACACCTCTACTAAGACAGGAGGCACCCTCCTTGGCCAGCTGTCGGGAAAGCCCACGCAGAGTACGTAGAGCGAGCACATATGTGCTCACATTACAGTTTCTGACGTCCGTCAGGCATGCGCACTCATTGCCCCCTCTGCTCACACCAAAATCTCACCGCTATTCTGCATATATGTTTTTGTGCTAAGATATATTCTGGCTGCTTCTTAGTATATAAACCATACCACTCAGATAGGGACCGAGGTATATTTTGCTTTGTTTTTGATCACAAAAAGAATTATAAGACTCGAGGAACAAAGCAATTTACCTTGCTTAGTATTACTCAGTTAACAGCCCAAAGTTGGGGCTGGACTTTTCCCACTGGACAATTCTGTCTCACAATGGAGAGACAGCCCTCTGACACACTTTGAGGGTTCACATTTGATAAAGGAGACCCAAAAGAATAAATCATAAAACAAAACCTTTTGCCAGTAAACCTCAGTCCAGTAAAACCTACTGCCCTTGTCTTGTATTCATTATTCCGGAGCAGTGCCACCCAAAAGAGCTTTCTGCACCTCTGGACACACTCTGTGTTTGCACATCAGATATAGCAGTTATTCACCAAGAGTGGTTAGTGGCTACCTTAATGGATAGCACAGCTCTGGAATAGGAGCTGGAGGTTCTAAAACTAAGGTTTTAACCAATTAAGAAAAACAGTGACACGTGGTGGTGCTGTGAGCTTCCTGTGGACACCAGTGATGTTTTGGCTACATTCCACTTCCTATGGACACAGACAGGTCTCTGACGGGCCCGTCCCTACTCACTGATAGGAATTTGATGCCAGCACAGTTGTTATCTCACAAAAACCAAAACGGCAAAAGAATTTACAGAGGAAGAAACTGGCTGGTGAAGATTATTCATTTTTTAAAAGATTCATCAAATGATTCATTAAGGAGCAAGTTTGTCTTGTGCGTGTAAAAAAGGAATTGTTTACAAATTTATACACAACCTTTGTAAACCATGAGAAGTGATAGACACATGCAAAATAAGATGGGCATTATTCATGTGGTGGCAAGAAGCATAAAACTGAGCAAGTTAATGGTTTTATTCATGTAGTGGAGAAATTCATTCCTGCAGGGAGGCAAAGTCTACTGTTAGGGCATTCAGGGCTGACCCACTTACCCAGTGGGATCCTGGTCCTTACCTTCCAGCTCTGTTGGCCTGGCTACACCAAAGTGTCATTATTATACCTCCTACAAGATCCATGGGATTTAACCCATCAAAATATCTGTCCTTTGGAATCCTATGCCTCTAGGATAATTGTAGATTTATCAATCTAACCATTTCAGGAAAAAAAAAAAAATTCTTCTAAACTGAATTCCAAGCCCCGCTTTCTTAAACAGACTGCACTACACCACATATGACCCAGTGTCATTTCTGTGCCCCTGTTCCTGGGGCACCTCTACCTCCTGGTCCCCTGGTTTCACTGCATAGCGTCACTTCTGCCTTCTCCTTCTGTTTCACAGCCCACCTTCAGGTGACTGCTCAGACCTGCCACTTTCTGTCGCTGTAGTGCCACACTGGCCCAGGTCCTCATGACTCCCTCTCTTCTCCACCGCCTCTTCCCCTGTCCTGCTGTCCCAGGGTCCTGTGGTCCTAGGAATCTTCCTGGTCACCCTCCTCCCCTGCTCCAACACTTCCAACTGTCCATCTCACATCCTACAAAATAAAGTCCAAACACCTCACCTGACATACAAGGCCCCAAAGCTCCTTTCCAAATATCTTCTGCACCAGTATTTATCAAGCTCCCTTTGCTCTAGCTAAGCCTCCTCACTTGCTCTTCCCCAAATGCACCCAGAACACCATGCCCCTTTCCTTTGCTCATGCTGCCACCATTGCTTGGAGTGGCAGACCCTGCATCTCTACAGAGAAACTCAAAGTATCTTTCAGATATTCAGGCAAATGCCACTGTCTGGAGAAAAGCTGTTCTTTGAGACAAGAGGATCAATCTCTCTGTTTACTAAGCCCCTCAACATATTTCCTTCTCACCTTTCCTGTGAGAGTTAAGTTCGAGAGGCAGCCAGAGGGGCCTTCAGAGAGCATCAGTGCTGGCTGGAGCCCCAGGTCTTCCACTCACAGCTGTATGGCCTTAGGCTTCAGCTTCCTCTTTTGCAAAAGAGTGATAATGGTAACACTTAATGTGAGGACTACCTGAGAGAATGCACATCTGGCACAGGGCAAGCACTCGCCTGAGAGTATCAGTATCTCTCATGAAAATGCCTTACAATCTGATACTTTAGCTAAGGTTCTCATCCCTGACTGAGCGCCACAATCGACAGCATTAACAATGCAGCAGGGAAAACAGATGCCAGACCCTGGCCTGGTGACATATGTTCAGTGGGTGTGGGATAAGGTCTAGACATCATCGAGAGGCGGGTGGGCCCTGGCTTCATGCCAGGGTTGAGTACACTGGTACAAACAACTTCTTTAATCTATTTTCCTGTTCCCCTTGACTCCTCAGAGCCCAGTCCATGCACACAGAGGAGGCCGGTGAATGTAAGACACATCCCCTACTATAATGTGGGCTTGAGTTGAATTCCCTGTCTTTTGCTTCTTCTTAATGCTACAATTTTGCTTCTTCTCAATGCTACAAACGTGCCCACATGTAACACACAGTCCCTCTTCTTCCACTTTACTGTAGATAAAAGTAAAATCAAAGAACTACTGTGGAAAACAGTATGGTAGTTCCTCAACAACATAAACACAGAATTACTGAGACAGAATAGGGATGGGGCTCTGCTCCACTCCCTTGACTGCCAGATCCAGTACCATCCAGTTCAGCAACTGGCTGAGGTTGAGATAAGCAACTTTCCAATCACAAAACTTCCCCAAGGCAGTTGACCCCCACATCCACATGCTCTCACAACCCTGAGTAGACCCTGACAGATCTTCCCGGGCGGTGGTAGCAAGCAGCACCGCCATCTTGAGCACGGAGCAGGCGCCAGGCCCTCATCACTGACTGCACCTGAGCAAGTGCTATGACCAGGAAGAAAGGAGAGGATTACTCTAGCTGATGGTAAGCACTCCCTCACTCTGCCCTACGTAATGCCCCAAGCAGCTCCCTTCTCTCATTGTGCTGTCTCCCTGTGCTTGGCCAATAAACCTTGTCTGAGCTTCTGGTTTGGCCTCTTGCTTCTATTACATAGAGAGCCTAAGAACCCAAGGTCAGTAACGTTACCTCAGGACCCAGCAATTCCACTCCTAGGTATATATCCCAAAGAATTAAAAACAGGTATTCGAGCAAATACCCAGAAGTGTTCACTGCAGCTCTATGCATATAGCCAAAGGTGGACGGAAGCAGCACAAATGTCTATCAATAGATGAATGCATAAACAAAATGTGTATATACGCAATGGAATATTAGTCTTAAAAGGAATGAAATTCTGATGTTTACTACAACATGGATAAAACTGTAACTGCAGAACCAGCTCAAAATGTTCCTATCCTGTTTAACCCTTTTCCCATTTAGAAAAAAAAAGGTACAACTTGTGTAGGAATGCTACGTTTTAGGGGATTTGACATTTTTAGCAACTGAACTACTAAAACCAGAATGCTATAAATAGAATGATGTCATTCGTTTGCAAAGACTATGGATATACTAGAACAAGGTGAAAATAACAATAAAAGCAAGCTATTTAATGGCAAACTTTGGGGGTAATGTTAGGACTGTTATCCATGAGTTATCTCAGGGCAAATGGGGAAAGGTTAACAACATACTGAGCTGCTTTTCAGAGACAACAGACCAAAACTGCAACTCACGCAGCTGAAGCATACCTAGCGGAGGGAACTTTGCCCTCCAGCTGCACCCAGACAAGTCTTGCCACCCTCCCCCAGTACAGACAGAACCCAAGGACCAGGATACAACCGGAACTTGAACACCAGAACCCTTTCAGAAGTGAAGAGTCCGTTGCCCAGGAAGATCCGGTGTTGACTCCCCTTTACCATAAATGGCCCAGTTCCAAGGTCTGCCAATTAAAACTTGCCCCACCAGCACTTTCACATACCTGTTCCCCCAACCCCTTAAACACCCTTAGTCCAGTGAGTAAAATGGATCTGAGGCACCGTTAGGTCTCCCATCTTCTCAATTGGTGCCTTCTCAATCAATAAACCTTCCCTTTCGCGGCATCAGGCACAGGAACTTGGGTTCAATAACAAAACTTGAAAACACACTAAGTGAAAGAAACCAGACACGAAAGGACAAATACTGTATGATTCCACTAACATGAGGTACCTAGAGTAGCCAAATTCATGGAGATAGAAAGCAGAACAGAGACTGCCAGGGTCTGGGAGGAGGGGAAGGGGGCGTAACCCTTTAACCGGTACAGAGTTCCCTTTGGGGTGATGAAACATTCTGAAACTAGACAGAGGTGAGCATTGCACAACACTGTGGACATGCTAAATGCCACTGCATTGTACACCTTAAAATGGTTAAAATGGTGAATTTTATATTTATCACAATAAAAAAATAACAAAAATCCAAGAACTAAACTTGTTAGAATTATTATAGAGATAAGCTGACTTTGAGAAAGACTTGATCACAAAAAAAAAAGGGAGCAATATTTAGAACCTGAGCTGTAAAGATGTTTTTGTCCTTTAGGCCTTTTATGTTTCATTTATTAAGCTCTGTGATTCTTTATAAGAATTTGAGTTTTGAAATAGCCAAATTTCCCCTCCTGGATAGCTGACATATTTTGGAACCAACAACACTAAATGAAACCAAGCAACACATATCCTAATGTTCTCCTGGTCAGCATCTGACTGGTGGGCTGGCCACTGCAACCCCCAGGTCAGCTCAACAAATAGACAGCACTAGCAGCAGCTGAACTCTACTGGCCTGGACTCGCCATCGTAAGGGTCATTTTGGATAAAAGCATGGTTGTGATTTACAGACAATACCAGCCCTTAAGCCTCTGTCAGAGGTCCCCAACCTTTTTGGCACCAGGAACCAGTGAGAATCTAATGCCTGACAATCTGAGGTGGAGCTGAGGTGGTGATGCTAGTGCTGGGGAGCAGCTGCAAATACAGATGAAACTTCACTCGCTCACCCATCGCTCACTTCCTGCTGTGTGGCCTGGTTCCTAACAGGCCATGGACTAGTGCCAGTCTGCAGCCCAGGGATTAGGGAACCCTGCTCTGAGAGATTTTATGATGAACCTCAGTAAAAAGGCTTCCATTTTAGCAAAATTACCAAATTTAAGAGAAAGAAGCAGTCTACAAGTTAAACCTAGCTGGAGAACAGATTTATTAAAATCTCACGACTCTGGGAACTAACTCAGGAGAAGCTCAGCACACCCTCTCTGCAGACTCCTTCCTAAGAGATTCATGTTATCAAAATAATCAAACGTGTCTTAGGTATAACTTCATTGCAAGTACTCAGATAACATTTAGGTGAAGAAGCATCCAATGCCTGTGAAGTACCCAAGTGACCAGATATCTTGATAAATTAGGTAATGAACAGACTACATGCTCCTTTTTATAAGCTGATGCTGCTCTTACAGATAGTACAGAAACCATCCAGGTAACTTTTAGCTCTGACATGCCACCTTAGTAGCTTCCCCTATGTCTTTTTTGCTCTCGGTGGCTGCTCTTCCCCAGCATCTACCATTTTACAGCTGCACTGGGGTAGGGGTGGGGAGAGCCCGACTCTACTCACATTGGCTCCATGGGCTGCACCTGAGGTGATGCCACCCCAACTCAGCCACCTGCACCCCCCATTAGACAGAATGTACCCATTGGCAGAGTGGTTCCATGCTCTCTGTGTGGTGGGTCTACGTGCCACTGTTGGCAAGTGTGGGGCTGAGCAGGGTGGTGGCAAAACACCTTCCTCAGAGGGCACCCATGGCGCTCACAAACGAAAGCTGGAAATTCGGGCTGGAGTTCAGCCCTTCATATCTGCAGGCTTGGTGTTCACGCGTTTTGTTAATTTAGCCCTAGTATCCTCAGGGCACCGCCCGGGCAGCAAAATTCTCCCATATGAGTGAGGTTTCTCTGGTCCTACTGGTTCAAAGGACTCAAACGAATTTAGTGTAACACTTGTCTTCTGGTTCGACTAGCCACGTGAAGCTGATTCGACGGCTTGTTTCTGCCTTGCTCATACAATCCTGCTGCTGGTGCTGGGGAGCGAGGTGGCAGGAGATGACTCCCAAGCATGACTGACACTATAATAAAGTAGATTTTAAGTCTGGGCCAAGACAGTAACTTATTGTAAGACAATGCTTCACCTACGGCCCTCCTCTGAAAATTGGCCCCATGTATGGCCATCTTGATGACACCAGCCGCGGCTGACTACACAAGGAGAGGCCAGCTGATCCAGAAAGGTCCATCCACTGCTGGCCATCCACTGCCCTCAACCCTATGTGGCCTGATTCAAAGCGAGGAGCCGGGCCAAGGCTGTCGCACTCCACAGCAGCACTGGACAGAGGCCTTCCAAGATGATGAAAACAGGCCAAATCTGTGCTGTCCAGGATAGTGGTCACTAGTTCTCAGGCTCTTGGAAAGTGTTTATTGCAATTGAAAAACTAAATCTTATCTAATTAATTACCTTACATTTAACTTTGAATAATTTTAAAATGCACCGGGTACTGCGGCTGTAGAGGATATGAACTAACAAGATAGAGGGCCGTTCTAATGAGGATGAGAACTTCAGTTGACTGGTTTCTTGAAGTCTTTGCTGGTACCACTCATACCCTGGGTGGGGAGAAAGGAGACTCAGGAAGCCACCCAGGGAGAGGAGACAGAGGACACCTAGCAGCCACGTGGGCAGTCTCGGAGCCAGGCCTCCCAAGCCTGACGGTGTGGCTCTGCTCATCTCTCTGGTGTTTTGCTGGACCTGCAAATCAGCCATGTCCAGGCTCACGCAAAAAGAGCTGAGCTCTTTCTTGATGCTTGAGAACAGAAAGCATCTCAAGATCACCAAACTTACTTGCTGCCGCATCCTAGGCCTGAAAATACTTTTATTAAAAGAGAGTTTCATCATTTTTGGTATGCAGCAGTACATGAGTCGACGCAAAGATTATCAACTAAAAACGCAGTTTGAGCTGGAGGAGAAAAGACGCCCTAAAATAGAACGGTGCGGTTAGTCACATGGAATGTGAATTTTCTCTTAGTTCTGCCGGAGACAGGCACTTTCCCCCACACGGGTGTCCCAAATCCCCTTGGAGGCACCCACAGAGGGGAGGTGCTGCTCTGGAGACTGAGGAACTGTTCTGTCAGAACTGGCGGATCTCCCAAACTTCCTTGGCTACGGTGGAGTTTAAAAACGAAAGAAATCAGATAATTCAGTTTCAAATTCCACGTAGAGATGACTAGAATCTTCCCTCCCACTCTAGATTGCCCCCATTTAACTAATTTCAGCCTCTGAGGAGGAGGTAAAATCTGGTGTCTAAAGAAAAGAACAAGTTTAAGAGCTCTCTGATGACTGTCTCCAGAATCACTTCCTGCGGCCAGACCATTTGGCCAGACCATCCTGAGCTGGCCCCCAAACCGGCCACAGCAACGGAAGCCTGTATCAGACTCTCCTGCCGCTCTCTGAGCTCCCAGGGGATAAAGAGCAGCTTTAATGCCTTGAGAGCCAAGACCTTCTGAAGTCCTAGTAAGAGGAGATGATTTCTGCTTTCTGTCCCCAGCATGGCAGGACTGCACTCCTTCACCCAGAACCCTGGTAGGTGTGGCTCTGCCCTGGGGACCTCCAGTATTGCAGTCTGCACTGTCCTCAATCCTAGTGAGGATCACAGAGGTGAGTAGCAAGGGGCTAGCCACTCCCTCAGGGAGTGTGAGAAAGAAATACTTGCTGTTTTGAGCTGCTGAGATTTTTTTCAGTGTTGTAACTGCAGCCTAACCGTTTCCAACTTAACTGATAGATCACAGGTTTATTTTTACTGATGATAAAAGTTGCCCCCCCCAAAAAAAAAAGAAAAAAAGAACTCAGATATACCAAACTGATGCATGTAGCAATGTAAAGCTTCACAGCCCCAAACTGCATGAGTCTCACTGTACCAGGGACAGCTCTGGAGATCCAAGAAAGACATACAGATGGGCAACAGATCTATGAAAACATGTTCAACATCACTAGCTATAGAGAAAATTCAAATCAAAACCACAATGAGATACCACCTCACACCTATTAGAATGTCTATTATCGATAAGATAACAAATAACAACTGTTGGAGAGGATGTGGAGAAAAGGGAACCCACATGCACTGTTGGTGGGAATGTAAATTGGAGCAGCCGCTATGGAAAACAGTATGAAGGTTCCTCAAAAAACTAAGAATAGAACTACAGTACAATCCGGCAATCCCTTTTCTGGGTATCTATCCCAAATATTTGAAAACATTTATTTGTAAAAAGATACACATACCTCATGCTCATTGTAACATTATTCACAATAGCAAAGACATGGAAACTACCTAAGTGTCCTTTGACAGATGACCGGATAAAGAAGAGGTGGTACATCCATACAATGGACTATTACTCAGGTATAAAAATGATGAAATATTGCCATTGGCACTAACATAGATGGATCTTGAGAGTGTTATACTAAGTGACATAAATCAGATGGAAAAGTAAAAGAACCACATGATTTCACCCATATGTGGGATATAAAACAAAAGCAACAAACAAACGATAAATACAGACAACAGTATGGTGGTTATAAGAGGGAAAGGGGGGTGAGGGGACGATGAAGAGGGTCAAGGTGGTCAAATATATGGTGACAGAAGGAGACTAGACTTTGAGCGGTGAGCACACAATAGAGTATACAGATGTTGTATTATAAAGTTGTACACTGAAATTTAAATAACGTTATCCCGAAATTTAATTTAAAAAGAAAATAAACTCACTATTGCTTCTGTCGACAGATGGGGAGGGGAGAAGAAAGTGGGCAGAACCCTCAGACACTAACACCCCTGGAAAGAGAAACATCTGTATGGCTTCCCGACAGAGCCTGTATCACATGGTCTAGATGCCGAAATGGCCATGGTCGGCGACCGGGTAGGGCAGGCTGAAGGCTGGAAGGAACGATGCATTTTGGCCTCCAAAGATTTGGCAGATATTTAGAGGAATGTCCTTGAGAGCGAATCTCTCTTTGTTTGGCCCAAATTTTTCAAATATCCTAAAGAGATAAGACAGGGCCAGATGATGACAAGGGAGATGGTGTTTACGGGGGCCACCCCTCCCAGGAGGAAGGGCGGGATGGGCAAGGATAGCTTTACAAATATATTTTAATCAAGGGCCTTTGCTAAATCACTTCGTCCTGCTCAGAAATAATTGGGTTCAGTTAAAATACCGGACTGAACTTCTGTACTAAGGAGCACCATGGTCTGTGCTTGGCCTGGGTCAGCGAGAATGCATACAAGGAGAGGGACTGTATGTGTGTGCACAAACACACACATATCACACATACTACAAACACACATACACACAGCCACCATACACACATAAATGTACACACAGCACAAACACACATGTATGGACACACCACACACACTCTCAAACATATCCTGCACATATATAGACACACAAATACACACTCCACACACACAGAAACACACACCATATATACACAGATACAAAAACACATATCACGTGTCATACACATACCCCACACACACCCCACACACATACATAGACATACGCACACTATATACACCACACACATGCACAGACACCACACAGGCACACACACACCACACACACTGCACACACTTCTGCAAAAGCCAGTGTGTACAGAGCTGCAAATGCTCAGACAGCATTCCCCAGACCTGGTCTGTGCCGAGGAACTAGGACAATCCCCTTATTGTTTGCCTTTTGTCTTTAGACAAATTTATGGCCTAAAGCTAATAAGCTGGCATTCTTGCAGTACTGAAATAGCAATTATTATTTACTGACAACTTACTGAACTGGGCACCTCATATACAACCTTATTTAAATCTCGAAACTCTAAACTATCTTCTCTCCCCTTTTACAGATGAGGAAGCTGAGATTGACACTGGATTAGTAAACTGTCAGCATCCCAAAGGTGGCAGAGCCAGGAGCAGGCTGGGGCTGGCCGCAGTCCTTCACTTGCACTCGACCATGACTCAGCAGCCTCCACGGGTCACGAGGTGGCACAGAGACCAGGGCACTCTGTCTCTTTTGAGAGCTGTTCCAATTTAGCTGGAGCCAAGGAAGGTGAGAACTGTGGATTCGTAGATCACACACTCACTCTGAGAAACGAGCCACAGGCAACCCCCCACTGAAGCCCACTGTCGCTTTGTAGACTCCGCAGTCCACTCAGTTTGCAGGCGGGTAAAAGAAAAGGAGGAAGACACAGAGAGAAAGAGTGGCTCCCCAGTGTATTCTCACCAGTCACCTCCTTAGCCGTCCACCATGGAGGAGGATGCCTGGCGTGCCAGCAGCAAGCAGTCATGGCTTTTCCTCGCTCAAGAGCCAACGTGGTACAAAAACTCATGCTCACATCTCTAGAGTATTCCTCTGTGTCACTATTCTCCTCCATCTCTGTGTGCATGGACATGTGCACCCGTGCCCATGGCCCAAATTGTCATCTTTCTCATATTCTGTGGAATAGCTGGCCACACACGCCGTGCAAGCTTTCATGCATTCGCTCATTCACTCACCAACTACACACTATGGGCCCCGGTGCTTACCAGTTTCCAAAGGGTAGAAGAAAGGGTAAAATGAATAAACACAGCGAATCCTTGGCCTTCTTTAAGCTTTTCATTTTATTCCTTTCTTAGTTGGCTCTGCGCATCCTACTTGTCATTCGGCAGTTCTGAATTTTCATTTCAGGCTTTCTAATTGAATGTTCAGCCTGGCTGTACATGCTGGGTTTTGTAAGCATTTTAATCAATAAATAAATTAGCCCACACCACAGACACATCCTCCATCTGGTGCTGACAAGCAAAGAAAAACTTGCTTGAGGATTCTCTTTTTTTTATCCCCCTGATTATTTAGAATATTTTAGAGAGAACCAGCTTTTAGATTCTTCAAATATAGGGCAAAAGAAGTGCCTTATAATTCAAGGTTTCCTGTGAGCTCCCATGAGAGAAATTCAGGAAATAAAAGGCAATTTCGTCCCTTGGTGACTCTCAGAGCTTCCCCTGGGGAACAGTCTTCCTGTCCTGGGGTCACAAGGTCAAAGGCCTAGAGGGTGAATCACACACATGACCCCTTGCCTCAAAGGGCCCCAGAGGCCAGCTGACTTCCCTCAGGGTGGCCTTACTCTCAAGTGTTTTGAGGATTTTATGTGGCAAGCATCGTTCTTGAACATGTAGTTACAGCAGTGACCAAAATGGGAAAATGTCCCTGCTCTCCTGGACCTCAAATTTTAGTGGTCAAAAACAGACAACAGCAAAATACAAATAAAATACAGGGAAGGCTAAATGGCAGGGGCCTGTGCAGTCACCACAGGTAGAGAGGGTGTGATCAGGGGAGAAGTAACCAGACAGACACTGGCGATAGGGTAGGCAGTACCAGCCCTCGCAGGCCATTTAACAGGCTCTGGCTTTTTCTCTGACTATGATGGGAGGCACTGGGGATGCAGGCTCTGTTCAGTCAAGCACTGGCATGATCTGACTTCCGTTTTAACAGAATTGCTCTGACTACTATGTGAGACTAGACACAGAGGCAAGGGAGGAAGCAGGAGAGAACTAGGAGGCAGCTCTGTCATCTAGGGAAGAGGAAGTAAAGGTGGACGGTGGGTGTTTTGTGGCGAGAGCTGACAGGGTGTGCCAATGCAGGGCAAGGGGCAAGAGGGGCCTAGGATGCCTCCATAATCACTGGTTTCCATGATGGCCTGTCTCATAGGAGGAGAGCTTTGGCACCAGAACTGGAGTCCTGTGAGGGGCATCTGACAACCTGGGCTTATCCTCCACCAGGACTGGCAAAGTGCAGTTGGCCAAGACAAGGGTGGGGCTCTTGGCCCTGACAAAACAAGACCTTCAATCTCCCACCCAGTCTGTCCTCAGAAATGGCCTCTCCTTACACCATGGGAGACTCTCCTTCTATGGCCCACGGGCCATGGGGCTCAAGGCAACACTATGCCTCTGCTCGCCACACAGAAACCTGACCAGTTGTGAGACTTTCGTGGATAGTATTCCTCTGGCCTCCGTCTTACCCCTGTGCAGCCCCCACTCTTTGGGAAAACGGCTAAGATTGTGTGTGCGTGCCCACCCTCTTTCTGCCTCTCTCCTTTCCTTCTCTCCATCTACCTGGTGACTTATTCACACTGACTTCCACCATCTCATACCTTCCATCCCTCCCCTGCTGCTGCCCCGACACCATGCACATCTCTGGTCTCCTCCCTCTGAGGAGCAGGTTTGACTGGGACAGTCCCTCTCTATTCAAAGTAGGTCACCCTTGCTGGACCTGTTCTCACGCCACACCACATGCTGTCCGTCAGCTCAGGGAAACCCTAGAGCCTTAGTCAGGGGAATGATCCTACTGGGCAAGGCTCTCTTTCCAGGTGGCTGTTCAGGTTCTGATCACCCAGGGGGCAGCATCTCACCTCTTTACCCTTCCCGTCTTTTGTGGGCTTCTCTTAGCAAAAGGGAATCCTCAAAGAAGGCAAGGAGAAATTAGTCTTTTCTATTATTCACTTCATTTGTTGTAGTAGTAGTAGTAGTAGTAGTAGTAGTAGTAGTAGTAATAATAATAATAATAATAATAATAATAATAATGATGTCAATGAAAAGGGGACAAATCAATAGCAAACTTCCTAGGGAAACAGCTCCTCAGAGATATTTTCTGACCACACATACTATGCAGATTCCGTCCAAGCTTCTCTTTCTCATTCTCTCCAGCTCCCTTTCTTCTCGGCACTTGTCGCTATTTGTAGACATGTATTAGGGTGTTTACATCTTAGTGGTCTCCCCCCCGCCGGACCAGAAGCTCCTTGACAGCAGAATCTGACTTGCATCACTCACCACCATATACTCAAGGCGGGCCCCAACGCCTGGCTCAGTGAGTGGGAAATATTTGTAATGATTTCACAGCTATTAAATATCCAATTTTAAAAACATTTAATGAACTGAAAATGTCCTAACTAAATAGAGCATTAAGTGAAAAGACCAGATATAAAACTTTGTGTTTAACATGCTCTCAATCATGTTTGGCAAACAATCACATATGCAGGACACCGAAATATTCATGAGGGTTTTCTCTGGATTATGGAAAGGGCAAATTCTATTTCCTTCCTTAAACATTTTTATATTTATACATTCTACATTTTCTGTACTGAGCATAAGTAGTGTTTCTAATTAGAAGGAAACATTCTAAAGCACATATTATTTTTAAACTGAAGAGACATCAAATATGGCTCAGCTTTTGGCAACTCCTCCACAGGCCTGAGATGCAAGAGTCACTCGAAACTGGTGACTTTGGCAAGTTTAAGATTTCTACTCTGAAGTCTGTGGATGAATCCAGAGCTCAGGAGCATCTTGAGAGAAAAGGGGAACTGGTGGGAGTAGGCAGGCCCTATCTCCCCAAATTCTTCCCAGCATCTCCCCACACTGGGGCTGCCTGGGCTCAGAAGGCCGAAAGGACAGCAGCATCCTCCATAAGCATAGCCAGAACAAAAATAGAAGTCCTCCAATGCATCCTTCCCGAGAGCCGCCTGGACCTGAGCTCCATCCTCACACCCCTCTGCCTGACCCTGCACAAGAGCCCAGCACTCCCAGCAGCCACTGGAAATGAAGCACAGTATCTCTGCTGGCTCTTTGGGGAGATGGGCCTTGTCCAAGCAGAAGTGAGAGAGGCAGCTGCATGCAGAACATGAAAGATCAAAGCAACTTCTCTCCCCCTCAAGCATAATGCAAAAATATAGAAATTTCTCAGTTTCTTTTTTCTCCTGACAGCCTTCTGTTGTTGCTTTTCTGGCATTTCTCCACATTATCTTGACAGCAGTTTCAAAGGAATCAATGTTAAATTATACCCTCCCTCCCACCTCAGACTCATGAGAACAAGAATCTCAAATTAGGTTCCATTTGACACATTCGGCGACAAGTTCTGGACATTTCCCAGGTTAAAGAAATCATGAGCTCCATCAGGAAACAAATGAGCCATGTGAGAAGGTAGGACCCAGAGCTGCTCTAAGTAATCAGGTCGTCATTCGCTGTGCACCTACTATGCACCCAGCACTCTGCCAGGCACCCTATGGAAACAGCAACAAAGTAAGTAGCTACACACACAGTCCCCACTCTCAACAAATACACAATCTACCCAAAAAGGCAGAAAACACATACATGAAGAATAAAGATAATGCTTAAGCTCTACACCAGATGGAAAAGACATCTCAAGCAGTTATTAGAGGCTATCAAGAGCATTGAGTTGTGAAGGATTCTGAAGCCCTATTCTGAGGATGAGTGTGTAAACAACAGCAGTGCTGTGAGTACAGCCGAGGCCTGTAGAGCAAGTGAGTTGGAAGTTTGCATTGCATTCCTTGCTCCTAAAGACCAGGGGTAGAACAGGCAGAGAGTTAGAGGCTTCAAAGAGGAGTTAGGTCTTGAGATGATCTAGAAAAATGATAGGCTTTGGGCAGGTGAAAGACATTTTAGTCAGAGGAAATATACCCAGGCATGACACTTGAGTATTTTATGCTTTAATACACTCATTTCTTCTCCTACTCAAATAACATAATATTTATTTATTGTGTGCCTAGGTGCAATTCATTGGATTACTAGAAACAGAAGTTCTCACTTTGCCCTCCTTGCTTCTTATTATTGCCGGAGAGAAGAAATAATGTGATGAGCTCTGAAAATCAGAAGATGAAAAAGGGGTTTGTCTCACCCAGGACCATGGAACCTTGGTTGTCTATGTCCATGGCACTCAAAGTGTGGTCCATGGAAAAGCAGTGTTGGTATTGCCAGATAGCTTCTTTGGTTAACGCTGACTCCCAGGTATCCCCCTGGACCTCCAGAAACAGAATCTGCATTTTAACAAGATCCCCGAGTGGTCTCCTAGCACCTTAAAGATGAGAAACACGGATCCAGGTCAAAGAGCCCCACAGGCTTAGAATACAAGAATAATTATAAGCAGAGCTGAAAGGAACCTGAGCAATTATCTAGTTTAACCCCACAATGCACTGGATCAGGAAACCAAAGTCTGAAAAAATTAACTGATTCCCCAATTTTTAAGATTTTATTGTCACTTAGTTTGGGACTAAAAAAAAATAATAATAATAATAATCCATCAACAACAAGGTATTATTTCACAACCTCACATCCTCCCTCAGCATGCATTCCCAGGAATCGAGCGCCTGCCATTCTTCATGTTCCATTTTGTAACACGAAGCCACGACGCCTGCACCGCCTAGAACAAGAAAGTCACAGAAGGGATGAAAATGAACAGAGCTCCCTATGTGCCTCCAAACCAAAAACAAGGACATCTAAGTGTGAGATCAGATGTTTCAGCACTACGTCGCAATCCCATAATTACTGAGATCTTCATACAGACTTCCACTGTGCCCAGTGTTTAGCCAGAGGTACTTATACAGGAGGCATCTCCTAGACTCATTTCTTGTCAAACTAGATATACATCATCAGGAAAATCCGAACTCGTACACAAACAACAATTTCTCTACATACATACAACGTATAGTACATACAACTCTTAGTCAAGCAACTATCTGAATTGGTTGTTTTTAAGACTCCTCTGCATAGAAGCAAAGAATGTGAAATCCTGCTCTAGTTGGGAGTAAATAATGAGAAGAATCATCTCCAGCCCACTGGTGATAATGTGGCATTCAACATAACACTGTGTGTACGTATTGCGTGCAGTCCAAGTCATGTGACAATAGAGAAAGGGCTCTTTTTATGCAGATAGAGGAAGCATGGAGGATGATATAGTTAATAACTTTCTCGCATTTGACAGCTTGGAAAGTCCCAGCTCAGCTTTATAATGTCAGCTCCTCACTTATAATTTAACACCCATTCCAAGAACAGTTGACATACAAATGTGAGTGAGCAACACAATGCCACTTCCATTTGCCATCCAGAATGATTGTTTTATGTCCTTGATAAGCCCACAAATAAGTCTGTCAATTTATTCATAGCTGTGGTTTGAAGTCAAGATGCATTCTCTTATGCTTTGCAGACACTGGTACAACTTTCTTTACAGTATCTCCATCTGTCTTTCTACCACGCGGGCATAAAGATTTCCAAAAGCTATTAAATAACAAAGTGATTTCGGTCATCCTGTGGCAGTTCTCTAGCCATCTGCCATCTCATCCCTTGTGTCCTCCATCATGATGACTACTTTGCTTCTCTTCCACGGGCAAAGGTCAGGGACAGCCATCTCCCGGGCTCCTGGCAGGATTCCATCATGCAAGCATAAAAAATGGTAGCAAAGAGTGAAAATAAGTAGTTCTTTGCCTTACAAAAATCCCAGTGTGCTGTCAGGAAATGCAGAACAACCCTCAACAAAAAGGGAGGGGGGATGTCATTAGGCCTACATGACAAAAATTCTGTTCTGGGAGGTAACCTGGGGTGCCTAATAATGTAGGGAAGAAACAATTTCTTTAATGACATCTCAGCAGGCTAACATATTTTCTGGCTTCATCCAATCTGAACAGCTAGCATATTCACATTAAAATGCCTCTTTTGCAAACTGGTTTTAGATGAGGATACCTGTGAGTGTTCATTACATTAAGAACTAAGGCAACCTCGCTGGACACCAAGCCTTCCCTAATGCTATGCAAAAGCAATCACAGTTAATGACAGTCATCTTGATTTTTAACTTCCTTTCCTTATGAGGCCCAGGATTTAGAATCTTTTGACTTTTCTGAAGAGTTACAAATGCAACCCTCTCCAGGTTTCCCAAATTCTTCCTGGAGGCACAAGTTCAAAGTGTGGACCCTGAGAAAGAAGACGTCTACTTAGAAGGGCTCCTGGTGGCTAATTGACTTAAAAATTTTAAAAGAGAGCCTAGCAGCCATAGGGGCCTCTCACACAAACCACTCTTCAGGGAGAAGTCTGCACTAAGCTGCCTGCCTCCCGCACTGAACTGTCTTCTCGCACTATGTTCCCACCATCTGAGCCAGCCCTTAGAAAGGAGCTCCTGGAATCCTATTTCAATGGATAGGATGGAGACTTTCCCCATCTAATCAAAGCTGCATAGCTATATCCCCATCCGAATCTTCACTGGCCAATCAGAGCAGCTCCATTCTGAACAATCAGATCAGTGCCTTTGGGACCAAACCGTGAAGGTGTGAAATCTTCATTTGACCAATCAAGGACCAGGAGCAGGGACTTCTGTCTATATATGTCAGCCCCTCTGTGGCTGTGGAGCGCATTTTCCCTCTCCGCCAAAGACTGAAGACCATGTTTCCCCGGCTGGAACTGAAACACTGGAGACATCTTGTTGGAGTAGAACGGAGCAGGCCAATGCAGGGCAGAGTGGAGTGGAACAGAGCAGATCAGACTGGATCAAGCGGAGAGCTATCTAGCCAGACACTGGCCTTGCCCCAGGACCGCCTTGCCCCAGGACCGCCTTGCCCCAAGACCACCTAACAGCCATGCTGTTTTATAGCTATGCTGCTTCATAATTGAGCTGTAGCACTACTGAGCTGTTCCGCAGCCATGCTGTTCTTACAGCCGTGCTGTATCACAATTGAGCTGTTTGTACTGAATAAAGTTTCCTTTTTCACTGCACCCCTAACTGGGGATTCCTGTTGCCACTGAGCTGGTGCCAACGACCATCAGTTGACAAAAGCGTTTTCTTGGTAGCCTCATGTTTTGGGCAAACAGGATAGCTTAGGGGAACAAGACTGAGGCGAATGTGTTAAGACTAGTGATGTTACAACGGCCCGACTCAACCAGCTGGCAGCAATCAGCCACTGGAACGCCCACGCCAAGAGATGACTGTTCTTTTGGTTTGATAGTTTTATCAGGCAGGTCCCAGAAGAAGAGAGATGGCACACTCAGCTGAGTAACCAGATAGTCTATAAAAGGAAAATTTACCAAGGGTGGAAACTGCATTACAGGCAGCACAGCACCCTATGACAAGCAACAGGTGGAAGCGTTTAGCAATCTAAGCATGGAGGGGAAGCAGAGAAAGGTTTGCTGAACTCAAGGAGAAGCACCCCATGCAGAGGGTCTGCAACACGAGCACAGGCCTCTGTGGAAGGAGGAGGCATTGGGAGGTACATATCCTGCTCGTGGTTGCTCCTCTCACATGTGCTTCCTGGTGGACAAATCCACCCACGTGCCTGGGATGTGGTCCAGACTGCTCAGCCTCCTGGGCACACGGGGTCAAGGGACAGAGTGGCTCCACAGGGCCAATGGAAACCACCTGAGAGCAGTGCCCAGGCCTGGTGCACTCAGAAACTCCTGGGCAGCCCTGAGACACCTGAACACCTCAAAAAAAAAAAAGAGACTATTTTGTTCTCTGTAAGCCCACAAAAAATGTGCCCATTTACTCATGGCCGTGCTTTGGAGTCAAGAAAGTCTGCAGACACTGGTATGGCTTTCCCAGCAGGATATGAGGAATCAGGGAATGAGTGTGATCACTGGGCAGGTCTGGGGACCCACCAGAAACCAGTCGCTTGGAGATATTTTAAAAATGCAAAATTCTGTTGTGACCCTTTTTAATCTTCGACAACCCAACAGTGTCCCATGAGGTGGGTGCCTCAGTCATAATATGAGTGGACCAGTAAGTGATGGAGACCAGGAGAGAGCAAACATGGGTGCAGGCCAGGCGACCTGGGCTGGGGGAAGTCAGTCGGCAATGTCTTATTTCCTAGTGTCCCTACAACCAGGATCGCAGTGGGATCAGAAAACTGCTCATTTGTCTTCAGATGCAGACTGAATGGGCTGCCCTGGAATATATGGGCTCAGGAATTGAAAAGTGTTCAGATTTTGGAAGGGTAGACTTGTATCTCCCCTGTACTATACACCCTCCCTGTCGGTCCTGCCATGCCACGTATTTCTGCAGGGAAGCACAGATGTCACTGTTATCAGACTCATGATAGCATAGGCCTCCCATGTGGGGCCATGGGTAATTTTAAAACACACACACATACTCTATGGAGATGTACCAAGCCAGCCAATGGAGCTGCTCTTAGAGGTCAACCCTTAAGTGGCTCTGCCCAGCCTGGCCTGGGGAGGAGTTTTGAAAAGTCACCAAAGCCTCAACAACACCATTAGGCCCATAAAATTGCAATGGTCTCCCACAGGCTTATAGATGCCACTTCATGCCCTTCATCAAGCCAAAACCACCCTGTTACTACTTCTCAGGGCACTTAAATATAAGGTTTCCTGCAGCAAAAATATATCAAGTGGCTTCGCCAAAGTTGGGCAGCATGAAGGCCAGACTGTGAGGGAGCGATAGGAGGGCTATGTCTGTTTCTTGCAGACCCACCTCCCAATCCACACTCCCTAAACTGGTTCGTTATAAGTCCTAGCCTGGAGGCAGGAACCTACCCCAACAACCACCAAATTTCACCTATTTCATCTCTTACCACTTATTTTATAATTTTGGTCACTACCAGTCCCTGAATGCTTTAAGAAGAAAAATGCCCATAAGTAGTATTCACTGTCATCGATAGAATGAAGATGCTTAAGAAAACCAATGACACCCAAATACTGTGACTTCCAAAAAAGAAACTCCTGAGGGGCACATCACAGACGAGAAAACCTGAGGCCCTCCAACCCATCGCCCGCAGAACTGTTTCCCACACAAGACCTGGGCTCAAGATCCTTCCCTATCAGTGTAAATGGGAAGGCCGATCAGTCAGCAACAAAGAGATCTTCGTGTCAATGAAGGAGGAGCTGTTAATGAGGAGCTGGATGTACGCGTGAAACTATGTCGCCAGCGTCACTCTTCCTGCAGGTTTTTCCTGCGCAAGGACCAAGCGCTCATAGGATAAGACATCTAAACCGAGTCATGGGGGAGAGAGTGGGTCTAAAACACAGAATGCTGGCACCAGGAAGGAATCCGAGGTCTCCTTTTATGTGCTGCAAATGCAAGTCCATGTACAAGGGCCCTCTACCCCGGGTCCCCGCTGCGTAGCACCAGCCTGGATTCATCCTCCCAAGGACAGAAGCTCCTGACTCTGCAAGGAAGCTGTGTGATGGGATTAAGAAAATGAACACAAGTTTTGAGGCCAGACAAAGCCAAATTCAAATCCCAAGTTCAAATCCCAAGTCTACCACTTAACATCTCTGTGACTCGGGATAGCTATTTAACATTCCTAATTCTCCAAGTCTTGATCTACAAAAGGCAGCTCATCTCCCTTCTTCTTGGGTCCCTGGGAGTATGAAATACACAGTACAGGACACCTCCCTTGCAACTGCTCTCCCACAGTCCCAACAGTTAGAAAAAAGCCAAAATATACGTCACCTTCCCTGAGGAGCAACCCACGCCTCATGGTGTGTCCTGGAAGCCCCTGTGGATGACGTGAGTTCATCCAGTATTTCTGAGTCCCTTCTACAGCATAGTGCAGCTCTCACTCCTTTACGGTGCTGCTCAATGCTGAGTCGAAGAGATATTCAAACATTTAATTCCGACCCAGTGAGGTGAGGCCTATATGGAGGAGGTCAGCAATGGGGCCGAGGGGGCCAGAGGAGGCTTCATCAAGTAGGTGAGTTTGAGCAGCGGGCCTAGCTCCAAAGTGGGAAGCCAGGGAGCAAAGCTGGGCCACAGTCCCCAGGCACCTTCTGTGGAATACACCAGCCACTTTTTAAAACTAGGTATTCTCAGTTATCTTTCAGAATTTATCATTCTACTGCCTTTGATGCTGCTGCCTATGAACCCAGCCCTGGGTCAATCCTTGATTTACCTTCTGTCTGTGAACACAGTTCTGTGTAATCCTCATTCAATCCCTGTAAAGCAGCTACGCTGACCCTTTCTTATATATGAGGAATCTGGGGCTCAGCGAGCTGAACAAACCTGCCCCAACACCATCACCTCGGACACACCGTGTCTCCACACACCTTCTCTCAGGCCCGCCTGAATCCAGAGGGGGCTGCCAGGGCTCCTTCCATTAGGTCAGGACCCCTCCAACTTGTCCTGCCCAGTGGCAGGGGTGCTGCTTCCAGCCCCCGCTCTCTATGCACTGGGCCTAGAGGACACAGAAACAGAAAGCTGCATCTGGATGGAGTTCTGCATCTTTCTCCTTTGGGCTTTTTGGTTCCTAAATCACGGAACAAAACCGTAAATCTGAAAAAGAAAAAAAAATGATCAGCCAAGCCCACTTTAAGGGAATTAAGCCAAGTACATGAGAGCATACAAACACACCCATCATAAGGGTGAGAGTCCCCAAGCCTTGCAGTAGCTCCAGCCCAAGGGGATTTCTACACCACACCATACCTCCCAGTACAGGCTCGGGCTCTCAAGGCCAGAGCAGCCCTGTTTCAGCCAACCCAGGGCCTTCTTGATGTGGTCGTGAACTGCAGGGCCATGAAGCAGGGCAGGGAGACTCCTGGAGTTCACCCACATACATCACACCCTTGTTTTGGCATCTCAGCAAAACCTAAGGTCACTGCTTCCCTGTGGTGGATTCTTTTGGTTAAGAAAGGCAGACAACTATCAAGTATGAACACGACTAAATAACACAATCCAATCTAAACACATGCACAAAGAGTCTCTCCGTTAATGTGCAAAGGACGCATGAAGACTTAACCTCAATAAACACACATGGCAATAAAATAAGATAAAAGCAGTTGCTATCCAAACCAATCAGAACTTGTTCCCTTGGGAAGGTAACAAAAAACAAAAATCATACAAACAAGCAAGTAAACAAAGTGCCTTCCCTCCCTGAACTGCAGCACAATTACAGACGGGGCTCGAGCCAGGGCAGTGCCATCTCAGGTCCCTTCAGCACGTCCCCTGGCGCTGACCAGGAGGTAGTACCTGGGACCTGAGCACTGGGTCACTGCCACAGCCACGGCCTGGCAACACCGATCAGCTCAGGGAGGAAGGCTCCACCCAGGGTCCTGCTCTCCAACCCACAGTGCAGCCACACCTGTCTGCTCCGGCCAACCCCTGCCCCCAGCCTGGCCTCCCAAGTTCTGCCTGAACAGCGGCTCTACTCACGCAGGGGAACTGTCTCTCCACATCCCACCAAGGTGCTATGCTCCACCCCAGGGCAGTGACTGCATGCACAGCTCCCCCACCCCATGCCCCCAGGATGGTTAATGTGTTTAGCTCCATAGAATCACCTTGCAGGTTTGCTTTTCAGGCCTGCAGCCCCTCCATCATCATAATTTAGCTCTACCCCGAAGTCGAGAACTATAGAAAATCTGGCAGCTGCTCACTCAAAGCATGCTATGTTCAAATTACATACTTTTCCAGTGAGCTGACCTAGAGCCTCGTTACAAAGGTTCCATCCTCCGTCCCCAGCAGTGGAACAGCCACCACCATTCCTTCTTGCACGCTCTGCTGCAGCCAAGCAGTGAGAATGCACGCTCCGCAGTCAGACCCGCAAAACCGCTCAACTCACCCAGTGTGCCTGCCTGAGCCCGACGTGGGTACCAGAGGGAACTCCCGTCCAGGCGCGTTACAGCAGCAGGGCTAGGTGCTGCCATCCCCGCCCCCTCCTCACTCTCCTAGTCCCAGCAAAGGATCAGTGGCAGCCTGGGACTGTGTCAAGGTAGGGCTCCATTTCTTATCACATGGATGACAGCTCTACCCATTCCTATCTCTCAGTAATCAGTCCCCTCTTCTCTTCCCCTCCCTTTCTGGGGACAATGTGAGTGTAGCTCAACAGTTAGGCCCCCGAGGCTCTGTGGCTGCACAGATCAGTGTTTGAACCTGCGTCGCCACCTCTACCTATGTGACCCCATGCAAGCTCCCAGTGGCCCAGCACTTCAGTTTGCACATTTGCAGTGAGGATAATACGTCTGCTTCCAAAGGCTTATTATACACAGTAGTATAGGATGTGTGTGTAATGGGCACAGGACAGCTGACCACACAGTAGGTGCTCAATAAACGGAGAGAGTAATAGGTCCTCGTCTGAACGGAATCCACAATACTCTTAAGTCACAGACTTATTGGGGTGAAGTCCATTTCAGTTCACCCAGATACATCATGCAGGCACTCACCTTTTGGTGCTAAGTAGCAGAAAAATTGTTTCATCACCCATTTTGTCTATTGGTATGAAGTGTTTGAGCTTAGAAACTCCTTAATGTTTTCAAAGATTGGGAAATTGGATCCTTGCAATTCTTTCTTACTGGGGCTAGTATCAGATTGTCATCCCAGATAGGCCCCCAATCTAGTCAACAATCACCCATTGCTTCCCTTTCCCCGCTGCTGACTATCCGCCAGGCTGGGTCCCTCATGACCCTCCCCAGCCAAGAATGTATGGCAGTGGGACACCGAGCAGCAGGCAGGAAGGCTGTTGTCTGGGTTGTGTGACACCAGGCAAGTCCTCTGGGCCTCGGTTTCCTTGCATGTAAAATGAGGGAGTTAAACTGACAGGCCTCTGGGTTCCCTTCCAGTTCTAACATGCTAGGATTTTATGTTGAATTCTCAATGACCAGTTTTTTTGTGTTTCATGTGGCTTTTATTCTCTTTACTGGTGCAGATGATTAAAGTTAATTGTGGATGTCCAAGCTGTTTATCATTCTGAGTGCTGCGGCAAGAAACAAGGAGCCTCTGAAAAGCACGGAAAAAAGAACAATGTTGTATTCTGACAGAAAAAGAAAAAGAACAAAGGGAGGGGGCCTGTTTAGCATTCTGAAGTCCTGAATCCCTGATGCTCTTACCCCAAAGCAGCACAGCCCAAGAGAAGCTGTGACCTCAGGAACAGTTGCTTTTGGTACCCCGCTTTCCTGCTCCCTCTCACTCCCTAGTGGCCCAGTGGCCCCCAGGAGCCCACACCCTAATCCCCACTGCAGAGCAGGCCCTGCCAGCATCTGACGCTACCAGAATATACATCCCTAACCCTCCCATTCGAAAGCAGTCCTCCCCTGTCACCTTCTCACCGGGCCTGGCTCTAATCTGTCTTAGCTTGAAATCGATCTGAGGAACCAAAGAATTGGCAAGCAGGTCAACTGTCCGTAATGGTTTGGCATCATTGCTCCCAAGGGTGCTGTTTTGAAGGAAATGCAAGCTGACAAGAGTGCAAAAGTGGGGAATTCCGATGACAGAATTCCAAAAAGAAAGGGTGGTGAGGGCGTTTCTGGGAAAAGGTGAGGGAGTGGGAAAGGAAGGTATCCTATTTCCTTGAAATCGCACCAAACAGACAACTGTGTATGCTTCTCACTCCACCCCGGACCTGCAGAGTGTCAGAAGGGAAAAAAGAGTTGGGGCCATTTCCCCAGCTAAAGCCTTAGTGGTCTCACCAGCATCAAAGCAGGGCAAGGAGCGCGATGGAAGCCTCCAGTTTGGTGATGCCAGCTTCCTACGAGATCCTAGCGCTGCAGAAGTAGCCTGTCAGTGTTCTCACATCTTCCCTAGACCCTCACTGGCCACTGAAGTCCTCTCATGGTGGTCAGCTTTGAATAAGCAATGGAGATGGGAGAAAGAGTTGGAGCTAAGTCATTTCCTTCAGAAATAAATAAATCTCTCAGCAAGCTCATTAGCACAGAACATCTAAGCCTCTTCCCAAAATGCATGTGTGGAATATGGACCACAGTTCAGTTCTCAGTCTGCCTCTTGAGGTCACGTGGATGATTTTCTAGGTGATAAATATATTTGTTATCTAATGAACAGCCAAAGCAGTCTCTAAGACCCCTTACTTTCTTTTCATGCTTTACATCCAGGCAGTAAAATCACCTGAACGTCAAACACACGCCTGCCAACTTTGGGATAGAGAAGCCCACAAGTCAAAAATTATTGGTCTTTTCCTTATTGCTTAAAGTACATATTCACACAGTGCCCGGGCAGATTATTACTCAGCAAACACCCCTTCTCCCTCCACTTCTATGGGCGGCTTCCCCACTTCTTGACTTTGGGCTTAGCCATGTTACTTGCTTTGGCCAATGGTGGACAAGACACAAGCGAAGGCTTGAAACGTGTCTGACCTGGGCATAGGGGGGCTTGCTTTCCTGTGGTCTTGCCTTCTGTCACGAGAACATTTTTCAGGAGGCTGCTGGTCCAAAGAAAGTAGAAGTCAAATGCAGCAGACCTGGCCCAACCACAGCTTGAAGTTAAGACAAGCATGTCAGCCAAAACTCACAAGTGCAAGTGAGCAGTAAATGTTCACTGCTGTGTGCTATGGACTCTTGGGAGTGGATTACTATACAACATTATTGGGGCACTGGCTGACTAACAGTGTCTCACATTCCTGTAATCACATGGTCCGCTTTCCCCACTGTCAAATCTATGTGCCTCATTGTCAACCTTTGTTCACTGTTTATTTTATTTTAGTTGATCAGAGAGCACCAAACACCAAGGTAGAAGGAGAAATGCCCTATTCCTTCACACATGTCATCACAGCTGCAAACTGATAAGCCCCAACCTGAAGTTCCTTGGGCCACACCTGCCATGGGTACTAGCCTGCTCTGCATGTATGCCAGGGTGGCTGAAGCAAATATCCTCTGCAGACTTGGGGAAACATCCTCCACAAATGAGTGCAGACAAAACAGTTCAGGTGAGTTGCTGCAACAATTGCAAGCAAAAGAAATACCTTTCTAATTCATTTTCATAAGGAAAGAGTCTAAGTTACCTGGTCACTGTTTCTCCACTTTCAAGATATAAGACCACCAGGCAGAAGAATGTAATTTTCCAAGTAATTATTGCCCTGTACCTATGAATCCACCCACAGCTACACTTGGGGCCAATGGTCCTGCCGTCATAAGATACATCTGGGGTTCCTCATGAATGGCAGGTGCCCTGTGGGAGAGTTGGAGTTCCGACCCAAGCACTGCCTATTTAATCCAAAGTTAATGCTGAGCTACATGCAAAGGAGCATAGGTAATAAATGACGACAGTATGCACAGCAAGTCTCGGGGAAGTACTTTCAACAGAATCAACACTTGTTACTTGGAATTCCGTGGACTGCGCAGAGTTGCAGGCAGCTGCTAAATGCCCTAACAGAAGTAGGACTCTTCATAGAAGATACTAAATCTTATGCAATTACACAGTTGTAATTGAGAGCACATGATTTCCATAACCAATTTGTGAGCCACACGAACCTTAAATTAAATGACATCAGTAAAAGAATCAGTTCAAAATCCAATTCAACCATTATCTGCAAACCTCAATAATACTGATACAGGAATCACATTTAGGTTACTGCACAATGAAGGGAGAAGTCAGTGTGAAAAATCCAAAATGGCAGACACACCTGACACCAATGTAGCTAAAATTCTGGGATCTATTTCTAACTAAATATAAAGACAAACTGAAGGCCTGTCTTACCTCCTCCCTTCTCAAGTCCTGTGGGTTCTAAGCAGGAGGGACAGCCCATATGGAGCTGATTTCATGTTTATTCCCAGCATCCAGCACGATTATTGGCATTTCACAGGTGCCCAAATCAAAGACTGTTGATTACGTCTTCAACTCTCTCCTAAACATGAAGCAGGGCCAAATGTTTCATACTTCATCACTACTCACTTTTTTCTTGTGTCAATTTAGATTCTCTTGCTTAACTGTATTATTTTTATAAGGTACCAATTTAAATCCTTTCAGGAACAAGGTAGAATATATGTAAATAAATCAAAACCGACTTCTCTAGATGCCAAACAACAGAGGAAGCTGATACATCACCCATGCTGGAGTAAAGAGATTTTCTTTTAAGATTTTCTGACTTAGACGATTTGGTAACAGTTCCGCTCTATCCAGCACCTTAGCTCAAAGCACTCATGACATAATGATAGTAATTGTATCATTTTGTTTCACGATATACACTGAAATACAAGATTTCTTCAGTTATAGCATCCATTTTACAGATGAAGAAAATAAAGCACTAAGTGTCCACTAAGCAGTAAGTAGTCTAAAGCCTCTTGTCCTCTCTGGGTCCTGGAGGGCATTTACATACTTCAGATGGGCCTGGACCTTGAGCGAGTCATCCTCAGGCTACTATAACTGGGCTTGCCCCAATAACAGCTGCTGTGTTTACCGATGGACACATATTTGCTATCAATGCCATTCCTATCCCAAAGATCTAATCCCATATTGGTCTAACCATGACCCTTTTCTAGAGCAAATGATTTTTTATGCTTCTATTAAAAATTTTACCCTCTCCAAGAACATGCATACTTGCACATTTGGTGATGTGGGAGAATATCTGTGCTTTCTCTGGTTTCCAGTTGAATGCCTGCTCCTATAGAGTTAGATAGAGAGAATAAAGGGCTTCCAAACTCTAACCTGTGGCAAGTTCAACCAAACGATGGCGTCAACCATCTCCAGGTCAGAATGCCTGAGCAAATGCCACTGGAATGAATGGTTGTTGAGTTCCTCTCTGACGACCCAACCATGAATTCTGCCCTGAGATGGAAACACTGGGCCTGGCCACTAGGCTCAAATGAGAGTATTTTTGTCTTCCCACACCAAGCTGCAGCTGATGTAGGTTATAAATATATTCCATAAGTGCAGCCAAAAAATATCAGATGAAATGAATTTTACTCTCCATGAATCAAGAGTGAACTTGAAAAACAAACCGACCTTGAAGAGAAAAGCCTAGCCCCCATCACCAGCTCCCCTAAAATTCTTTAGACCCCTCTTACTGGGGCCTCACACCACAAACCATCGATAGAGGGGAACCAGGGAGGCAGCTACATTGGAGAGGAAGGGGAGGCCAGCAAAAAGCAAAATGAAGAATGGATATCTTTAAAAATGCCTCAGCTAATCGAGTGTCCAGACAACCTTGGCTAATCTCAGAACTTGGGAGTGGCAACTCTCCAGACAGGAGAAGTAAGGATGGGTGTCAGGTAGATGAAGGTTACACTTGGAGTGCTCGTCAACTGATTTACATACTTTCTTATTAACATTTCTAGTCAACTTGGTCATTTGGAACAATCTACAACTGTAAAATAAACAAATAGCACCCTGAATCGGTAAGAAAAAGTACTGCCCCATGGCCCACAGAGACTAGGAAGCTGAGAGGACAGGCGATTTCTTCATGCACCCAGCCCCTCGCAGCCTCCAGCCCACAGCAGACTTCCCATGTCTGCTGAACTGGATGGAGGGTCCTGGGACCCTCCTCAGATCACATTAACAAACACTCGGGGAGCTATCCCAAAAGGCCAGGCACGGTTCTGAGTAATTTACCATTATCATCACAAACACGTGAAGTCTGGTCATCTGATTTCCCCTGGGATGCTCCAAGTCTCTCCTGCTTCTCCAGATCAGAAGGATACAGTAAATATATCATTTAGCAGACCCTGAGGCCTCACCACATGGCAGCAAAGTTATGTTAAATGTATGCATGATGATTATCCAAGGCTTCGTGAAAGGCTAAAGTTGTGCTCCTTGCTGTTAGTGGAATAAGACAAGCATAGAACACATTATTTTTTTTCAAGTGATGTAAGTTGTTCTGAGCGGGATGTTCAGAGAGTGTAATATTCAATATTTGCAAAGGCTGAAGTCATGTAAAGGAGGTGTCATGGTCATCTACGAATTGTATAATGTAAGTGGTATTTAGAACTAGCTTTTTTATTTAAGTGAAATTCACATAACATCAAATTAACCATTTTAAAGTAAACAATTTAGTGGCATTTACAACGTGTTACAGCCACCACCTCTGTCTAGTTCCAAAACATTTTCTTCATGCCAAAATAAAACCCCACAGCCATTAAGCAATTAAGCAATTATTCTCCATTCTTCTCATCCCCCGGCAACCACCAATCTGCCTCCTATTTCCATGGATTTATCTATTCTGGATATTTCATATCAATAGACTTATACAATATAAGATCTTTTGGTGACTGGATTTTTTTCAGCATAATATTCTGAAGGTTCATCCAAGTTGTAGCATGTATCAGTACTTTGTTTCTTTTTATGGCTGAAGAATAGTCCACAATTCATTTATCCATTCATCCATCAATGGACACTTGAGTTGTTTCTACCTTTTAACTATTGTTATTAGTAGTGCTGCTATGAACATGACTGAACAAAAGTAAATGTTTGACCACCTATTTTCAATTCTTTTGGACATACACCTAGAAGTAGAATTGCTAAATAGAGCTTTTGACATATAATACACCTACTGTTATAATATGCTTAGGACTGATAAACTTGAAATCTCAAATCTGTAATGTTTGTTCCTAGGGATGGTGAATTTTCAACTTTCTAATAAATCAAGGTCCTAGAAGATTTCTAGGTCTACAAGGTTGCTTGTGGTGCAGCACCACAGCAATTTTACTCGACACAACAACAAAGACAATAATAATAGCAATAATAATAATGGACGGTAATAGTTACTGATACTATAAGTCAAACACTACACTCAGTATTGTACATGCCAGTACCTATCGCTATCCCCACCTTCCATGGAGAAAGTCACGTAGCCAGTGAGCCCAAAACCCAGCCCCACCACTGTAGAGCCCAGATTCTTAACTAGTAGGCTACTTTTTCATATCACATCAAGGAGCTCATCTATAAGCAAGGTATTTATGTTGAGCCTAGTCTCCCAAGCAGTACCTTCTGGATTTAAGTCACAACCCATCTCCCCTGTCACCACATGACAGGGAAATCTATGACTGTAAATGTGATATCCTACTCCATGACCTAATAGATCTGATACATCCTTTTCAGTGGTTCCATGTGTTTAAAGTCTTTAACGCCTGTCATCATGAAATCATAAGCTCCAGAGCAGTAGGGAGCTCTGCCTGCCCCATCACCAAATGCCCAGCACATGCACGATGTTGGGCACCTCGCATGCCTTCACTGGGCACATGTTGAATGAGTGGAGCTGCACCAACCTCCTCCTCTAAGGGCGTACCCTGTAGGCTCTCAGTTTCTACCTTTTTCCATCCACCTATGTCCCTCTCAGGGGTAGACATAGACCTATATGTCCCTTTTATGATCTTGCTCCTCCTCATCTGTGGTTTGGGACTTTCCTTCATTGATGGCACCTGGGCTGCCCAAGGGACACTCACCTCCCAGACAGGCCGAGGAAAGCCTCTGCCTCAAGGGCCCCATGCTCACCCACCCATGCTGTCTACGGGGACACGTGTGCTTGGCCCTCTCTGGGCCGGCAATTGGCAGTGAGTGAAAACAAGCACGGGCTAGCCCTCGGAACCTACTATCTCACTGCTTAATGGTCACTGACCTCGTTTCTCATACAGGAGCTTTTTAAATTTGTCCTCAATTACTCAGGTAGTCATCAAGAACTAATAATCCTTCAACCCTAAAAACTCAGTAAACAGCTTCTGTTGGACATTGTATCAGTCTCTATTCCACTGGTAAAATTAAAACCAGTTTTTAAAAAAATAACTATTTTCTTTTCCTCTTTTATAACTTCTTCCCCTAGTTTAGCAGGGAACACATGAGCCCCTCTGTGATTTCTTCACTCTGAAGGCAAGCATAGCCTGACTTAGGGGACATTAAAGAGCATTTGCCACTAGAAGAAAGCAAGTCCCCAAACCTGGAATGCGAAACCCAAGAGCACGCCATGTACCACAGCATTTAGTTATTTTTACTGAGTTTCTGATCCTCTCACTCGCCTTCCCCAGCGAGTTTTGTAATTGCATGCAGTACCGCCACCCACACACCCACAACAGGGGTCAGCACAGCCTTTGGGTCTCAAGGCAGATGATTTTTACTCACTTGAGGCAGGATTTTCAAGAGAACACAAGCTCCTTTCCTGCCAAATAGAAGCCCACCCCTGGGCTTCTGTGGTGGGCAGGCCCAGAGGGTCTCCAGCTGCCCCTCCACTGCCCAACACAGGGGTGAGAGAGCTGACTGCAGCGGGACCACTGATGAGTCCGGCCACAATTCTCATTTGTTCCATTTCTTCTGGGCTCCATTCTTCAGAAGCTCTTGCTTTTCAAGAGGTGGCATCCCATAGGGGAAGTGGAGCCACCAGCTCCAAGAAGTGGTTCTTAGCTCAGCAACCACTAGAAATTTGGACTGGAAAAGCAAACATCTGCTTACTAAGAAAAAAAACTATAAGAAAATCAGATGGGGGGACTCCGGAGATCTGAACTTCAAGTAAGTTGCACCCCTCAGACCAGGGAAAGCTACCTCCACTAATCTAGACAGCTGGCCTGAGACAGATGGAGCTATCCTGGCTGGTGAGTGGCAGGGGGCCCTGGCCATGACACCGGCCATGGTCAGGACAGTCATTCAGCTGGTCAGCAGTGACCCACACCAGATGAACCTGAAGGTCCCCCAACCCGAAAAATATCAGTCGACCCTGAGAGAACATGTGAGAGTCAGGGCTGAGAGCGCGTCTGAGTAGCGATTAGAATTTCAGTTCCTCTTGTGGTTGACTCTGGCCATCTTCGATATTCAAGTTATAGGATAAATATATTCCCTTCAGCTCTGCACAACATTTTAAGGATGGGAAACTTCATCTTGGGTTTCGGAAGTCCAGTGAGGTCATACAGGATTTACTGTGCAAACAGGCAGTGAGTTAGCAGCAGGAGAGAACTTGTCACAAGAGCCCTAATGCAGCTCTACCATGTACCACTCGGGGTCCCACTCTGGGTGCGATGCTGAGACTATGATTTGGCTACTGGCTTACAATCAAGTTCAAGGGTATCCGAAGAGCTCTCCTGCTGTCCTCACGTAGCCTGGCAGCAAAACCTTCAGATGATTTCAGGGAAAGAGACAAGCAATATGGTCTGGATCAATTTTTTAAAACTCTTATTCAAAAAAATAAAAACAAAAAACAAATGCTGAATGTTTTATTCTAGGTTTTTGAGCCTACTGTTTTAAGTTTTCTTTGCACATCTATTTAGGTTCCCCATGAGAGGGGTTAAGTGTCTCTTAGGAAGAAAGTATGAAAGTATCTAAAATACAGTCGTCTACAATACCACAAGAGCAAGGGAGGAGGGTCCTGGGGGCTGGGGCTAGAATTCTCTGGAGCAGCTCAATACTGGCTTCCTGCTGCTTTTCCATTTTAAGTCAACACATCTTGTTTTGCTAAGCAGCAAACATTCTAGGAAGATAAGCACCTGCCTTTTCTCAGCTCTGGCTCTTCTGCTTCTCTACACTGACTGGTCGGATATGTGAGGTAGAAGAAATGAAGTGAAGAGTGACAGTTAGATTAACTTATACTCAGGGCAGTTTCAGGCATGCAGCAAACATTCAATAAATGGTGAGCAAAAAAAAAAAAGAAAAGAAAAGAATAAGAATAAGAAATAAGAGAAATTGCAATTCCAGGTGCAGGAAATACACCATGGCGAGCCCAGCTTGCATCTTCTCTCCTGGCACTGGCACCATGGCCAGGCATGAAAGGGGCTCACTGCACAGATTCCTTCATCAGAAGTTCTGTCGTTTGGATTTCTGGGGGTGGGGGAGGGTGCTATGCTTGGCCCATGAAAGGAAAAACTGGGTGAGAACACGAACAAGGTTAGAAAACCAGGAATGATCCCAAAAGGAAGTTCCAGGCACCAGGCCACCTGGCCTGGAGGCAGCCTAAGAGGTTTGGTGCCCTGGCCATGTAGTCACAGTCCCGCTTCCTCAAGTGTCCCATGATAATGTTCGGTTCTGACTTGCTGTCCTCGCACTGCCCTGGGTTTTGGTTGCAAATCACAGAGAAAAGGACAGATTCTTAACCTTCCGCTCCTTGACATCGGTCTTAGCAATGATTTTTTTTGGATATGACAATGAAAACAAAATAAACAAGTTTAGAAAACAGGAAGGAAAAGTAAGAGAAAAAAGAAAACATACTACTTCAATAATCAGGACTCAGGGTTCTCGATTCCATGTAAAAATTATTTGGGGAAGATGATTATCCCATCCTGCTACTTCCCCACTGTCTTTCTTAACATCATAAAAATCAGCAAAAGTGACTATCAAAGGAAGTTTTTTTCCTCTGGAGCTCTCCTTCAGCTGCCCCTTATCCACCCGGCCCCAGCCTCCCTATCCTCCCCATCCTCCTTTGCACTTGCCACGTGGCTCAACCACGCTGCAACCAGGCCTGGAAGCTGGGAAACTTGATCACCTGAGCAGGAGCCCAGAGAGCACTGGGGCAGCTCTGCAGTCCCAGCACACACAGGCCCCCAGGGCGAAGGCATCAGGGTCCATTCATTGGCCAGTGGCTGCATTCATGTAGGGAAGGTGACCTGCCGCACAGCCTGCCCCCCAGGCTCTCCCTCCACGGCAGGGGCTGCTCTCCTCAGGACCTCCTGAGAGACCCACGGCTGGGGGTACTGTCTGACTTTTCCCCAAACATAGTGAAGATGCTTTAAAAAGTTAATATGGAAGCAAGTGCAGAGAAAAAAGGAAAGAGGCATCTCAGTGGGATTCCTGTTCCCAGAACTGAGGGTTGTCATCCCTTCCTGGATGCATCACGCCCACCACAGCCCTTCCCTTCAGGAGCCCCACGAGAGAATCACCTTCACGGGATTCTGCTGAAGACACTCAAACGCTGTAAACACAAAAGCCAGATTTTTCATCCTTCTCTTAGGAACATTAATTTTGTCTTATAAAAAGAAGCCCAGGAACACATGGTTTTTCTCAGGGTGGGGACAGTGGTCATCTCTCTCCCTCTCTTTTTTTTTTTTTGGTCATCTGTTTCTTCCTCTGGCACACTCAGAACTTTTACAAGCCAACCGTTTTTACCTTATGGGTTTGTTTGGGTTTTCTTTAAGCTCCTCGTGCTTTTGTTTGGATCCTGCCCTCTTCCCTAATGGATGACCACCCCGCAACACCCCAGTCTGACAGGAAGAGGAAGCTCTGTCTGGTTCCTTTGTTTGCCTTGACATGTATTTTCTATTTAGAGGCAGGAAGATTCATAAAAAAAAGAGAAAAAATGACAAATCTCAGCACATACAGGGAAAATCACCAGTAAGAAGGGACTCCAGTCTCCAATGCAACCACCTCCCTGGCTGATTCCTGTCAAATAGTGAGAGGCTCTCATCAAAGACAGGAAGAATTCCGGATACTTTCATTAATAACATATCTATACTGATCAATGCTGTTGCTAAGAGAGCAGATCTTAAAAATTCTCATCCAAAGGGAAAAATATTTTTGTAACTCTGTGAGGTGATGGATGTTAACCAAACTTATTGTGGCCATAATTTATATATATCTCAAATCATTATGCTGTACACTATAAACTTATAGTTTATATGCCCACTATATCTCAATAAAAGTGGAAAAAATGTTGATGCTTTTATCCATGTCTGACTTCATGTAGTACTATTTTCTTTCTAAGTCTTATATTTTGTAGTTTTGCAAATTAAAAGTTGCCGCTTACATACATTTGTAAATAAACCAACTCACAGATAAGAACCTCTACTGCTCAGTGTACATAAATCACCCCCGTCCTTAGCAGAGAGGCTACCTGCAGTCTTCAGTTCTGCATATCTGGCGAGTGATTAAATAACATGGGCTAAATCTCTCTGACTGTCACACCCATGGACACATACTCACTCTCTTTCTTTTTTTTTTTTAAATTGAATAACCCACCAGAGTTATCCACTTTATTTTTGATGTACATATTCGTATGTACATATTAGTACTCATCATATGAGGAACTTGGGACCATGCCACTGCTCAGTGACCAAGGGAAAGGAAGGCCTGAAACAAAAGTCTCCTACATCTGTTTCTGCAGTGGCTCATGAGCTGCCTTTCTGTGTGTGAAGGACTCGCAGGCTGTGCTTGACCACACCTGGAGTGATGCTATTCCTCTGGCGTCAGTGTCAGGCACACAGGTACCATCGGTGTCGCCAGTGGTTTAAAGGCCTCATTCCATCTGAAAGGGTGACGAGAGCCAGCAGCAGGGAAGAAGGACAGTTTAAAGATGCCTCTGAGCAAGCACTTCCAAATGTAGATGTCCCTTGTCACGTCCTCCAGATGAGAACAAGTCTCTTCATGTCAGAGGATGTTCCGGCTTCATGCAGCATCTGGTCTAATGCACTGGATGGATCTGAGATACACAGGCATACACACCCACAAGCAAACTTCTACACCTTAAGAATTTCTCCAGAACTCAGAATGTCATTTCCACTTTCTTTCGATCCTCAGAAATACTTCAGTACTGAACATGTTTGGAGCTGGAGGAATCTCCGTGACCCAGCTCAGAAGTTTCTTACCCCTCTCCTCGACCTCTCGTATTCCTCACTGTCCTCCTGACCCACATCCAAAGCTTGTATGCATCCATGTCTTGTATTAAATATTTTTTCATTTTTATTAATAAAAACCCTGCAACTGCTCATCAGAGCTTCCAACTCTAATCAGATAACCTGTGGCTATCAATTCAACCAAAGCAAAGAAACACTCTGTGTGAGGGTCAGCCTCCTCGCTGAGGTGGATGCAGGCCCCCTTGTACTGTCTGCATCACTGGGGACCGGAGAAGCCATTACGGCCTTTAGTGGAACCCGGGCTTTCAGGGACCTTGGGCCCCTGGCCTCAAACAGCCTCTCATTTCACAGAGAAGCACCCAAGTACTCACGCAATCCCGACTGTCCAGCGCTGAGTCACCTCTGCCATTATGAGGTACAAGCTACAAGGCTCAGTGTTAATACCTGGCTGATTGAATTACATTGCTTATTTCCACCATCTGACTTTGGTGATTTTAATTAAATTAAGAGAAAGAGTAATAAGAAAGGTCCATTTTTCTTCCATCTTATAGTACTTTGTTTTTTCCAATTTCATCCTTTTCAGCAGTTGGAGAATACATCCCATAAGCTGCCAAGATAAACCGCCTAGGCTTCCTTCCTCCTGTTCGCAGCATTTTCATCCTAACGCATAGCTGTTATCCATACCTTCCTTTCCTCCAATAACTCTCATGGCTTTCTTAATTGTCCCTCTTTAATAACAAGAAAAGACAAGAACCTCATTTTGAAAAGCCTCAGGTGCCAAAATGGAAGCCACCAAACCCCCCTCCGGGAAACAGGCCTTCTTGCCATGTGTTCCCCAAACCGAGTGGCATCTCAAATGGAAAACATGAGACTATCCATGATGCAACACCCCCCACAAAAAAAAAAAAAAACCCTAGATTTCTTACATCAAGAATTGTGTCAGGAAGAGAGTCTGCGATGCTTGAAAAAGGCTTCCAAATGGGAAATGGAGAAACTGCATTCTAGAAAGCCCAGAGAGGGGATGCTTGGAGGGTTAAGGCCCTGGCTTCGCAGTCAGACGTGGAGGCCAGCGTGGCTCTGCGGCCTCAGCAAGTTCAGCCTCCCTGTGCCTCAGTTTTCTCATCTATAATATGAGGGTAACAATGAAGGCGCCAACCTGGTGAGCTGAGAAGGGTGAGCGAGTTATCTATAGAAAGCAGATGTAGAGCCCCAGCACCCACAGGGCCTGCTGCGAGTGGCTATTATCATTCCCTCACGAAACTCAGTACCAGCCAGGCTCCTGACTCCCTACTGACAGCCTGTGCAACCTGGGTTTTAAATCCTGCCTTTAGATCTTGTAACTAGGTGTAGTGTTGGCGTTGAGACTTCATTCAACAAATTCTGCGCTCAGTTATTTATTGAGCACCTACTAAGTAAAAAACACTAAAGGACTGGCACAAGTTTCCTGGTCTCAGGCTCAGGATGCTTGAGCTGGAATTCCTCCTTGGGCTGGGAAAATGCAAATGACTAATGAGCAGCAGAAAATTCAGTGTTAAGTAAAGTGAGCACCCACCAAATCAAAGAGCTTTACTATAAGCCGGGGAGTCCACGGCTGCCCCAGTAGTGTTGCTAAGACCCATCGATTCTGAGGCAGGCACTGGGCAGCTCCCCCTTGGTGTCTGGAGATGATGCCTGAGTGAGTGGTCAGAGTCATCAAGCCTATCTCTCTGGGGAGAGGAAAGAGGGTGGAAGAACTAGAACCAAGGTTGGGCTGGGCTGGCCAGGGTCATATAGGGGACGGGGTCCTGCCAAGGTGTGCTGTTTGGACTCCAGATGCCACAGGCAGAGTCTCCTGAGGGTGGGCAGGCCACGACCTCCACCCAGGAAGTCCATCCTCCTCCCACTGCAACCCCTGCCCCAGGCTCAGAGCCTAGTGGCCCAAGACAGAGTTGCAGTAAACAGTGACCACTGATGCTGAAGGAATGATGGACGGAGTAACAACTTTGACAATGAAAACCTGGGAGTTCTTGTGGCAGCTTAGGCACCTGAGCTCCAGGGAGCCTAGCACGGCAAGGCTAGCGCTGCAGCATGAGCCCCAGGAAGTTCTTACGAAGTCGCTGGACAGAAGAGGTGTGTACATCTGTGTGCGCACGTGCAATGGCCAATATCCCCAACTCGGGGGGACATGAACCTCCTCCTTCCACCCAAGACCCCTCACTCTTCTCCCTCTGGAGGCCACATAGAACATAGATTTTTAGGTTGTTTTCCTTATAACTTATTACCCTCGAAATACACCTACTCATATAAGCAAACCAGAATAAATAAACACTATTATTTAAAATAAACAAAAATAAAACTGACCTCTTATTAGTCCAAAAGGATCATATTTCTCTATAACCAAACCCTAGGGCCCTGTGTTTTGCTGCTTGGAACAGTGATAAGAACTTCTCATCCCTCTGGGACATAAGATGAGTGGGAAGGGCGTAAAAGTGGGGCCTGCTGCCTTCCAAAGGCCTGATGTTTGTCGTAATGACCAGGAAGGAAGGAGGAAGGCACAAGAACAGCTATGACACTCCGAGTCCCCTAGTGCAGCCACTGACCGTGGACTCCTCTTGGCTGCCCCAAGAGGTAGTACAGCCACAGAGGGTCTGCCGTGCCATCCACTGGCAAGCTGCTGAGGGAGACTTCCAGATCTGAGAGAAAATTCCTGTCTGCACTAAAAGGCAGGGGAAACAAAATCTACGATTAATCTATTTCAAGACAGTTTTTCCTGACAAGAGGTGCCCAAAACTCCCTTCATACTTCAAAGTAGGTGACAGTTTAATACCAGGGTATGTGGCAACCACCATGCACAGGTGCTAGACCCCAGGTTCCCTCACTATTCTTGGGACACTGTGTGAGGACAACCCAGTGTGGTCACCTTGGACAGATGGCACTTGGTGCAGAGTGGAGGAGGGGTCCCTTCTGCCAGACCACGAGGGCACAAGGCTGGGCAGTCGGCAATCTCTGCAGCGGGCCTCCAGATGCAGGAGCGGGCACCCCGCTGTCTTAGCGAAGGGAACCAAAGGCTCCACACGGGTTGGTGCACGTGCTTCTCCAGAGAAAGTGCGGGCTCTGAGGTCAGAGGGACCTTGATTTGACTCCCAGTCACCCCTTGGAGCAGACAGAGATGGGCAGGGGTGTCACCTCCCTGGGCCTCAGCATGTCTGTCATGGGAGGTCAGCAACCTCCTTGAGCTGCTCCAAAGATGGGAAGCAATTCAGGGTACCTAGGAGAGTTCTGGGCATCGGGCAGTCACCCCACAAACACCACTCATCACCAGTGTACTGCTCTTCTTCCCAGGAGGATCCAGTAGCTTCTAACATGCTGATGTCAGGACCACGGCTGGCATTTTGTGTTTATGTTTAAGCTTGTGGGGTTGTGTGCACACACGGGCAAGTTTCAAGACCTGGGCTTGATGACTCCTTCATATACTAGAGCACATTATGTTTTCCAAATGTCAACGAAGAGGGAGAAACAGCTCCCTGGAGACCAGTGAAGTGTGGGCATCACTGTCATCCCTAAGAATGTTATACATCCTTAGGTGCTTAACAAGCAGTGCAAGGGGGTAAACCCAGGCAGAAGTCTTTCTGAAGTGACGGGACTGGAGAGGAAGGGAAGTGGGTTTGACAATCCATTCCAAATAATATCAAAGTCTTCGGGTAAAAGGCAAGGCTTCTGCTACACACTGCATAGACATGCAGACCAATTTTTATATGTCTTTGAGTTTCGTGCTGGGCTGGGGAAGATACTGAATGGCTGACCTGAACAAACCTAACTCACAAGAGTTCTGCTTACTGCTGAAATGATTATGGAGAGAATCTACCAACAAGCCTCTAAGAGTGCTGGTTTGGACGGGGTGATGCACTCCTCTCTCCTGGAAAATCTGCTCCCTGCTTCAGTGGGAGCTGACCTGAGTCACTCAGGAAACAGGAACAACCAGTCCACACGCCAGCATGAAGCTTCCTGGAAGGTGGGCTACCACTGGATCGAAAGGAAATCCTCTAGTATGTCAAAGCCATTCTTGGCTAATAAGCTCTAGCTCTTTCTCCTGGCTTTTGTAGGTTTTTCCCTTGAGGCATTCCGACAGCGAGTAAACTCTTAAAAATATACCAATTCATGTATAAAAATTGAATCTAACAAAATCATCTGGGTGTACTGATACCCTTAACTGCTCACTCCATGGCGTGGCCACCAGATGGCTGGGAAACCCCATGGGACACATAGAAGGGGAGTCCTCACTGACTCAGGGGATGGTGGACAGGGAGCACTCACGGATCACATGAAGCTCCTAAATGCTCCTGAGCAGACACTGTCATGTCACAGCTCATAGCCTCTCTAGTGCTTTCTCCTCCCTGAGGGGCTTCCCAGGGAGAATGAATAAGTTCATCTATTAGCTCTGCTCAGGCAATGAAAATCCTGAGCAAATTTTCTACCTGGCTCTTCATGGAAAAAAAAAAAAACCATAGATAATGAATCTTTTCATGTCTCAGCATCCTAACCCAGAAGAGGCTTTTTAAAAAGTCTCCATATTCCAGCCACTTAATTACCTTCTCTTTACAAATCTCAGAGGGAATGACGCATGAATCGGCCTCCAATCCCAGGCTGCAAGGGAGGTCTCTGGGCAGACTTACCTTTCTGCAGATTGAACACTGTCCTCTGGGCCTTGGGTTCCCCAGGACAGCATGAGAGGCCACCAGGGCATTGAAAGCAGGGTTTGAAGGTGGTGACCTCCAGGCTTCTACAGTCAGGCTGGGCTGACCGTGAGAAGCTACTGGTTCTCATTATGTTTGGTGCTTTTGAATTATGGTCACCTGAAACATTTCTCAATTATCTCACATTTACAAAATTGATTAGCTAAATGGTTTCTTTATAAGCTTTCAAGCCTCAGATATCTAAATGCAGAATCTTAATGATGGTCTTCTTTAAATAATACTTCCTTAGAAAAATACAAGTGTCACCTCATGGGAAAGACCCCAGCTTCACAGTAATGGTCTCTCAGGCATTTCCGCCATGGAGGCCCAGAGGCTCCTGAGGGCTTGTGCATTCTTAACCTGTCAGGACAGCTGGGCAGATGTCCTCTTCCTGCTCTGTGTCCTGCTAGGGGACCTGGCTTTGTAGCACCCTGTGGCCTTTCCTCCTAATCTAATAAAATAAAATGCTGCATGGCCATTGAAGGATTGTTAATATACATGATATTTAATGCGTCAGAATGCCTCTTGTGTCAGCAAAGGAGAAAGACATTTAACAAAGAAAGAGTGGGCCTCAGTTTCTCCACTGTAAGTGAAGGGTTGGCATAGCTGGCCTCCATGGTGCTCTCAGCTCCCAAACACTGTGTGAGTCCACGATGAAGGCCTGAAAAGGCCTGCCATTCATATCAGTTTTTAATAAGCCAAACTTTAAATACGTGCCCATTGAACACGCCCATTCTGCAAGACTAATAAATGCACAAAATAGCATGTCCTTTCACAAAAGCATGATTTGTCATCCTCTCTAGGCAGTTTCCAGGCAGTGAAGTGAGAGAATTATAGTAGTGTTTTTCAACATGCAGAGGGCAACAGTCTCTCTGACTCCCAACCAAAATCAAGGGAAGAAATAGGACACAAATACTTGAGAACTTAAACTGTCATGAAGTAAACAGTATAGATGTTACAAGGCCATATATTTTCACTGGCAAGTTGAATTACCCAGTTAGCAAGTACCATGGGTCTTCAACGGAGGTGGAGATAATTACAAAATAGGTGGCTGGATAGAGAGAATTTACAGATGCAATGATCAGAGCCTAGAGTTCTGTTTTGTTTTCTTATTTCTTATCTTGCAATACTCTCAAGGGAAACACAGCATCTTAGCTCTATTCAGAGTCCCAGTTCCCCTGAGCCTGGGCTCTTGCTGGGTGAGCTCTTCCCCTCCTACAGGACCGGTCACTCACCTGCCCCATGGAAGTATCTAAAGATGCAACAAAGTGACGCTGCAGAAACATTCAGATGCTGGGTAAAGTATATGGTCACTAGTTCTCACTGTAGACTAGAAGCTCTCACTGCTGTTCCCATGTGAGGGTGACAGCTGGATGTGAAAAATTGGCTCCATGCACAACTTCACTAGCATTTAACCTCCAGCAGCCACTGGCCCTGCTTAGACACCTTGGGAACATGCTGCATACCTGTACCAGACAGAGAATCAGAGATCCTCAAGTGCTCTCTGGGTTCCCTGAACACCAGGCAGGCTACCCCAGGAAACACCTGTGCAGGGTCACTGAGGGGCAGGGCATAGGCCCCCAGTCCCTTTGCTGAATCAACCAACCACTGCAGTATCCCTAAGAGTGTCACTCACAACCCAGGCCCATTCTGTGCCCCTCTGTGCCTGCCACACAGAAGCTGGTCTGTGCTCTGGGTGGAGGGCTCACCCTGGCCAATTTGTTTTCCTTGCTCTGTCCTCAACCAGCTCAAAGTGGTCTGCTCTCTTCTTCACTCCAGTCTCCTGGTCAGCAAAAGTCAGCGTGAAGTGGCGTGAATTTAAATCAGTAGGCATGAAGCCAAATAGCACAGATGTGACTTTCTCGATTCCAGACTGAAAGAACAGGAACCCCCTCGCATCTGTGAGGGACACATATATCCACACAGCTAGCCTGGGTGGCCCACGTCTCCACACGGAACAGCGAGGATGGAAGTGCAAGGATCCCGCTGTGTGTGATGGGCAAAGGCAGTGACAAAGGGACCACTCAGCAGGGTCCTAACTGTGGCCTGCTTCTCAAAGGGGCTCACCACACTGTGGTCGCACTGTCGCAGCCAGAGTATAAGGTAATCAAAGAGCAGGTAAGACATCTTGCAGGCCCATGAACACATCTGTTGTGTCTTACAGCTTCCCAGTGGCTCATCGTAACTAGGAGACACCTGGGTTCTTGTAGCAAGGGACACGGAGCGGACAGGGACGCGGGGCAGGCAGGGACATGGGGCGGGCAGGTGTGTGCGCATCCAGTCAACTGAAGATATTGCAGAAGCACCACTTGTATAGGGTCTGATATTTTCAAAGCCAGGAAATACCCGTTCCTTGACATCTGTCTTGACCATCATCACTAGTTTTTTGTGTTTGCCCTGGGCCAGCTCAATTACATTGGCAGCACGTTTTACTGCTCTGCTGTCATTACAATGAAAAGAAACAAAATGCCATTTTCACGACTGATTAGCTCCCCTGCTGAGGGTAGCCAGTAGCGGTTCAGCAGGACATGAAGAGGGAGGCTTCCCTGGGCCCCTGAGAGGGAACAATCACCTTCTCACCAGTGCTCTGTTTACATGACAGGAGCAGCCATCAGCTGAGGGGTTCTCTCCTTATAGCTATGCCACCAGGGATGGAAGGCTGCTTCTTGGCCTTGACTAAACCTGACCTGATAATAGCCCAAAACGTCAAAGGCCCGCATGGTGGATTGCTAACAAGCTCGCTGTGCCAGGCTCCTGAGCATCAGCGGGCCTCCTTGGCAGAAAAGGCTACACGTGTGAGACACTTCAGGCAGTCCTCTGCCTGTGCTGCCCTTCTTGCAGACACAGCCTCCTCTAAAGGGAGGGCCATGCTTTACAATCCAGAGCAGGGGCATGCCTAGGTCTCAGGAAGGCCCTTAAGCAAACCACCCACAGGGGTTTATTCAGAGAATGGATTTCCTGTCACTAGGCAGGATGGGGCTAGAAAGGCATCTTGCCCTCTGGCCTAGTCCATTTGCCTTCAACATTCTCTGTAGAGGAGGAGAAAAAGCCCCCGCCGCCTCTGGACAATGTACTTAGGCACTTTGTTTAGACACGGTATCAGGGCACCTGAAGCTTAAGTTTGTTCCTTCACCTGGATGGTCAGATAAGATTACAGTACATGATCAAAAGTCTACTCTGCACCTTATGGAAGGCTGAAGGCAGCTTCTCCCACATGCTTCTTCTGGCCCTAGACGACCCATCAGCTCTCATCCTCAATCATCTCCTTTAGGTCAGCACTTTACACAAAAGAAGTCCCCATGCCCACTTACAGATGAAAACTCCAAGCTCCACGGAGGTTTCACAACTTGCCCACGACAGCACAGAGCTGGGACCAAAACCCAGGTGTGGCAAGTTCAGAGGCCAACACTTCACCATGGTCCTTAGTTGGCCCCAAGCCCACCACAGCCAACTCCACCCGCTCTTCTACCATTCAAACCTGGGCTACTCTGGTGTCCCAGAGGGGTATGGACTTGGAACTGGGACTCAGTGGGCCTGCATGGAGAGGCTGGTGCCTCCTGGTGGCACACCCAGTGCTCTGTCCTGACAGGCAGAGAGGGAAGAGCTTACACAGGCCTCATGCCCATGGAGGCTCCACGGGGCAGCTGTGAAGAGCGAAGGAACTTCTCTGAAAGTGCTTTCTGAACTTCAAGCATTAGGCAAATACAAGTGACCATAAAGGGACCGGTGGCCATGACACTGCTCACTGAGGAAGAAACTGGCACAGGCCATCCTGAGGACCCTGCTCCCTTCCTCCTTCTGTCCCAGAGCTCACCCCAGGAGCTCATCTCACTCTGTCCCCAGACATGACAGGCAAGCTTGTTTTCCAGCTTTCGGGAGAAGCCAGTGGCTCTGTCCTGTCCACACTGTCCTCAGAGCCTGGGAAAGTGGCACTAAGGCTTTCACAGCACAGGGCCCCTCTGGCGTGCTTACCCCTCCTTCCTTCCTTTGTGGCCACCTGGCTGCTGAGGGACTTATGTCATTGCTAAATAGCCTGCCTGCCACCTCTGTGGGTGTGAGTTGTCTCACCCTTGAGCTGCTGGTTACTGAATTCCACGTGGGCCCACAGTGCTGTAACTCTCCACCTGTATCCACCAACGAGGCCCACACAGCTCCCTGACCTGGGTCACATGACCCCTTACTCACCTCATCTGGCAACAGCCACCAAGGGTCAGCAAAGAATATGTGACAGTTTGCATGGTCTTTCCCCCAAGGAGAGGAAGGCTAAATTATGGGACTGCCAAACCTAGTTAGCACAGTACAGATTTATACAGAGCCACCTGGAGAGTCTCAGGAACGCATTCATTCCCAAAATGCTCTAAGAATTTGGAAAATGAAAATATCGAAAAGAACCTCTCTGTTCTTAAAAAGGGTTGAGATTAACATCACAACCATATCTTCCAAAAACATTCAGAGTAGCATTTGCAAAGGATTTCTGGCCAGAAAGAAAGAGAATATGAGCAGGGAAAGCTTGCAGGGCATCTGGGAACATGGGTACATTAGCTAGAGTCCCCAGTCCTCACGGCAAATCATGAACATGGCTCAGACATTCCCAGTGCCCACTGTCCCCCAGCCTGAAGACCGTCATGGCGTCAAGGAGAGCCCCACTCTGACACACAGTTCCTTCCACATGCACCTGTTTGAAGACTTCATGTAGCAAAAATGAAGGGAACCAAATGAAGAAAATAAATCGTATGTAGGCAGTGATAACAAATACAGAAATCATTACATTTTAATATCACTTTGATTCTCCTCGCTGTCGCCAACTACTCTGAAATAAAGTGCCTCTGAAATGTGGTAACTCTAGGGAATTATAAGAAAAAAAGTGCTCTGTGAACAAGTTCTTAAGGTCATAAAGCTTACAGGGCTCTGGAGAGTCCTGGGGAGGCCAGGCAGTGTGGTGGGGTGTGTGTGCTGCAGCCTGACTGCCAGCTGGGATGCTGTCCTCTCAAAGGATCCCAAGTCTCCAGCAGGCCCATACAGTCATTGTGTCACTGCATCACACCTCAAGGAGAATCACAACAGAAGAGCCACAGGAATCCTAGCCTGTCCTTCCTTGCATGTTTTTAAAATACTCCCCCTGCCCCCACAGTTCTGGATGACAGACCCAGAAAGCTTCAGAGCCAGGCCTCTGTCTGCACTCAGAGCCATCTGTGGCTTCATCTCAGAACCTGCACAGCCTGCAATGCTTCCCAGAGTCCAGCGTCCCTTCCATCACACCCCCAGAGGGCCTGAGCACATGGAAGCACCCCTGTTTGAAAGCCAAGCCTCAAGGATCCCCTGAGCCAGCTTTTATAAGCAACTTAACCTTTGAGCTGCATGGGTATGTTGTGGTTATTATTTATGATCTGGCAGTAGGTATGTATCAGAAACCCTGTGATGAAGCCACATGAAAACCAGATCCCCTCCTGGCCCAAGGCCACCTCCCTTTCTGAAGGCAGCCTTCACTCGCAGGCGAACGAACAGCTTATGCTTTCTTCCTTATGCAGGAGGTGAGCGTCCAATGGACAGCCAGGGAAGACAGCAGCCTAAGGACAGTCTCTTCGCAGTTCATGCTGAAAGGCAAGCCCTTGACCATAGAATGTTCTAGTTGAATACAGCACAGCCAATTAGCTCTGTTAGAGCAGCTCCTAAACAGGCAGCCCACAGGCTCAAATGCCTCCCTCAGGTGCCTGCACACATGTCTGTTCAGATCTGGGGAGAATCTGCACCAAGAGTCCAGGCCGCTGGTTTAAAGCAGTGTGTCCAGTATGTGCATTAGGACTACAGATTGGAAGTTTCTGACAGTCGTGGCTTAGCCACAGGCTGCCAGATTCAGGCGCCTGGAGGCACAAGGTGACCTGCCGCGTTGGTGCAGGAACAAACGTTAGGAGCGTAAGCTGCCGCAGTCGGCTCCACGTTCCAATGCATGAGAAATGGGCCAAGGGAATAGCCATGATGGACTGGCCGACTGGTTCAGTACCCGCAGGTGACTGGTAAGGACCCGCACTGGTGACACCATGCCAGGTCATCCAGCAGTCACTGCCCCTGCCAGTCCACGGTGTTGCCTGGTCTTTATGGGAGTGAGCTGAGGACCCAAAGAAGATTGTCCTCACACCCAAGAGAGAAGAACACGCTAGGCCTTGAGAGACCGTCTCCAAACCCTGGCTTCAGTAGACTTAACAGCCCTCTCAGCTCCGCAGTATCTTGCTCTCCACAGCCTCCTCCCCTGCTGTCACACTGGCTAGCCCCACTAGGATCCCCGCAATAAATACGCGTTTCATTCCCTACCAATGACTCCTGAAAATCTTGCCACTAGGCATTTGTTTTTAGGGATTATTAAGGTAAATTTATTCTTACATTAGTGGAAGCCGATGGGCTAAAGTCTTATCAGCACCAGCTCCTTGGTGTTTCTAACGTTTGGGCCAGATGTGAGCCAGGTTCTTCCCTTGTCCTGAATCAGAAAGTCCTGAGAAGAAGCCTGAGGACAGGTAGATTTGTGGGAGCCCAGGGGGCCAGGCTGCCCGAGCCAGTTGGCAAAACGCGAGTATGCATGTGTGCGTACACACGTGGGCATGCACATGCGCGGTGCCAACCAAAGGAAGAAAGGACCACTCAAGTAGCAGCCCCAAAGCCAAGTTGGGTGGCTTCATACTGGGTCTTGAGACATCCCGGACCCTGGTGTGAGGGAGCAGGGTGTTGACATTGACTCATCTGGAAAGACAGGTTTCCAATAAAGTCTCCACTTATACTGGGTCTTTGTCTCCTTTACATAGAACATATTCTTAGCTTTGGTTTCTGCACTTGGGCCCCTAGCTTTTGGGGGGAAACTAAGACAGGGGATGCTCTTAGCTGTGTAGTTCAGGAAATGGATACCGATACCATGACAGGGGCTTTCATAAAGTATACACCAAGGCACCGAGAAGGAGAACTTCTATGTAAAGCTAGTGTCCAGAGAGCCGTCCTGGCCCAGAGCAGTCAAGAAAGAAAGTGACGCTAGCTCCGCCTCCCAGGCTTCCCAGTGGGCAACCTCCCCAGGAGACACGGGCTGGCCCTGTTCTTCCTTGTGTGCACTGCACAGACACAAGCGCGGCTGCCATTACAGGGCAGGAAAGCCAAGAGACTTAATCTTTCTTTTCCTTAATCCTACATAGTTTAAATGCAGAATACTTAATTTATTATTTGTCACATGACAGACTGAATGACCTGACTTAGCCTCTCCAAAAAGGACTTATCTTCATGCCCACATGAAAAAGCTCCCAGCCTGATAGGTACTTTTGTAGGATGCGGAGTGAACGAAGGCCTCGGAGTAGACAAGAGGGATCCAATGGCTTTCGGGCTCCCTAGACTGAGAAGTTCACAGCCACTAAAACAGATGGGGCAGGTTCTGAGTGGATTTAAATGCGATAAAATGCAAGCTCCAGTACTGTGATGAGAAGAGCTGACATAACACCTTTCCAGCAGAGAAGAGCTGCTGGCTCTCCATGAGGCTCTGTCCATCTCCCTGCACGAACACATAAAAATACTGTTCGATTGGATTGGAGGCTAGCAGCTGGTCCCCAGGGCAATGGGACACAAGAGATGTCACTCTCTGTCATATGGCACATAAGATCTTTGAAATAAAATCCACCGTGCTGTTTTCTCCATTCATCGATAGCTTGGAGTTTTCCTTTTCATCGAATAAAACAACTCCATTACACAGAATACAACACATATTCCTAAATTAACAAGGTGAATTTAGAAAATTTAAAAAGAAAATTTTAAAAGAGTTGCACTTATCTGAATTCACTCCAAGTAACTGATCCAACTTTTTGCCTTACCTAACCAATACTGAGTTGTTTTTCCCCATGGGTTTCAAAATTCCTGAAAATCCTATCTACGTAAGCACTTTTCCTAAAATAGATAATTACCAAATTACAACAGATGCAGAAGTTAAATTTGGTAAGTTTTAGCAGAAGTTAAATTTGGTAAGTTTGATCTCAGTTCCTCCTTTAAGATAAAGTTTTCTGTATATGTTTTACACTGTAAAGTTTTCTAAATTGAGCCCAGAAAACATACCATTATTATAATTATTTTATTGATTCACTTATTAAAATTAAGAACTTTTATTGATCCATAATTAACACATATAACTATCAAAGAATTAGTATCCATACTATTAAAGAACTCCTAGCATCCAATACATAAGATGAACAATGCAGAAGAAAAATGGTGGCTGTCGTTGTCCTCCCATTGACTCATGTCTGCCTACAGTCGAGCTCCTGGAAAGCTCCGTTCCACACTGACTCTAGCCTTGGTGGCCATGTGTCTTGCTTTGGCAATGAGACAACAACACTATGACACAAGCAGAGGTTTCAGAACTGCTTACACATTGGCATCTACATTTTCTTGCTGCTTATTGGAACACTCAGTCGACCAGATGAAGAAGCCCGGGTTAGCCTTCTAGAGGATAAAAAATATGTGGGGAGGGGCCCTAGCCATCCTTTGCTGTCCCCTTAATCCCAACCAACACATGGAATTGTCAGTTAAATAAAATGGATGTAATTTTAAGCTTCTAAATTCTGGTGGTATTTGTTACGCAGCAAATGATAACAGATACAGGAAAAACATATGAAATATGTTCAACCTCGTTGACAGGAAAATGCATACACTGAGATACTATTTCCTACCCACTATATTGGCAAAAGTTAATAAGATGGAGAATACCAAGTGCTGTTGAAGATGTGGACCATCAATAACTCTAACCCACATCGCTGGAAGGGTAATGTTACATCTCCTTGAAAAACACTTTTTGGTGTTACCTATCAGTGATGAAAATGAATGACTCTGCTACTAAGGATAGTTCTAGAGAAATCTTTGCACATGTGTACCAGGAGATAAATGTAACTATGTCTATATCAGCAGTAGCCATAATAAGCACAAACTGCAAACAATGGTAGTCAACTGCCATCAGTGGTAGAATGGGTACATGAATTGTGTTGCATGCATACAATGGAATTATATGATTGTGTATAATCTACTGCAACATAGATCTAAACCACAGCGCTTAAAGAAGCAAGTCACAGGTAGGTACTGTATGAATGCATGTATATAAATTCATCAGTAGGTAAAAATAAACTATACCTAGTTTAAGGGTAGATACATATACACGCTCCCTTAAACACAATATGAAGAACAGTGGTTATCTATGACAGGAGAGGGGTGAAACTGAAGACTTCTGGGTTGTGTAACTACTTGGTTCTTGTTGGTGAATACATGGGTATTCATTTATTATTGTCTCTTAAATTATATATGTTTTTTCATTAATCATAAAATAGCTTCACTTTGCCTTCATTTTTAACAGCTTTATTGATATAGTTCATATACCATACGAATTATTCATGAAGTAATTGAGTGATTTTTAGTATAGTCACAGATATGTGCAACCATCATCATAGTCAATTTTGGAACATTTTCATCACCTCAAAAAGAATCCTTGTACTGCATAGCTATCACCCACTAATCCTCTTCCTCCCCACAGCCCCAGCTCTAAATAGCCAGTAGTCTACTTTCTGTCTCTACAGGTATCCCTATTCTGGACATTTCATATAAATGGAATCACATGATATACAGTCTTCTGTGACTGATTTCTTTCACTTAGTATAATGTTTTTACATTATATGCTATATTTCACAATTAAAAACATTTTAAATACCTAATAAGAAATTAAAAGCTCAGTTTGCTAATATGGAAAATAAAACTAGACCAAGAAGGGGAGCTTTGATGAAGAGCTGACAAAGCAGCCAGTCTGCCAAAACACAGAGGTTGAGGACACTCAGTCACACTTTTATAAAGGGGAGAAGTCACTGAATGCAACTGAGGAGAGCTTCTGCACAGAGAGCAACAGGACAGGTGACACTAAAGCGTGACTACCCTAGACCATTCCATGTTGGGAAGATGCTGGTTTTGAGGGGACAGTCTTAGCACTGACACGTACAGAAGTGTCCCCACAGAAAGGGCTAGGGGCAGGATGTGGTGGGTAGTGAGCTGCAGGGCTCTCCGGGACCTCAGCTTATCCCACGAGTTCACTGGCTTTACTTAGGAGATACACCTACTTGATGGCTAATGGAAGGTGCAGGAAAGGGAACAGTGGAGTGTTTGAGGGCGGGATAAAGCTCTCCAAAGCCATCCGTGGCATGCTACTGGCTACTAGGAATTAAAGGAAAAATTGCAACACTTAATATGTGTGCGCCTGTGTGTGGGGGTGTGAGTTAATTACATTTTCTGTTATCTCATTGCTCCCTCGCCCCTGCAAACCCAAACTCCAAGTCTTGTGTCTCTGGTTAATATCCATACCTTCATGTGATTTTAGGCCCCCTCTCCCCAAATATGGGAAAATGAAAAAGTAAGAATATTACAGTTGAATGCAGTTGTGATTCCAGGAAAGATGTCACCTCATCTTAAACAGGGGTAAGTCTAACTAACCAACTAAAAATAAACTAACCAATCTACTGTGATGCGAGTCCTCCTCATTCTCTGAAGACCTTTCCTCATGGTTGTGCTGCAGTGCTCACCTGGAGTTGGACATCAGAGGGGACCAGAAAGTCTGCCTAACATCAGTAATTCCTGTCCTCTTCCCCAAGCATGTGTTACACACACTCATCCCACGGAACAGACCTCACAGCACTGCTCGCAATCGGAACCTAAACCCGTAGATCAGAGCCCAGGTCCTCGTTTACGGTTTCACACAAAACAAATGAGCCATCACCTCTACTCTTACATCCCCACTGCCTCCCAGGCCATCTAAGCAGAGGCATTCAGCTGTAGGATAAGCCAAAGCAATTCCATGTTAACTCTGCAAGATTTCAGATGAGACACTTGCAGCTGCTCACGTGGAAAGGAGGAGGAGACTAGAGTGGTGGGGCATCTACTCTACCAGGTCATCCTGCCAGGCACGTCGTTCCTACTTTAACCTCACAACTGCCATGAAAAGTAGGCATCACTTCACCTTATAAATGAGGAAACAGAAGCTCAAAGAATTTAAGTAACGTGCCCAATGTTATCACAGTCTTAGGTATAAAACAGATTCGAACCTAGGTGTCCTGATTTCAAAATTCACTTCACCACACTGCTTTGAATGAGCCACTTTGTGCTTCAGCAACATTCATTATGGAACTGTATTTTTATGTTCTCTCAAAGGATTTCCTGAGTCCAGTAAATAATCTTCAGGATTATATTAAGTACTCTAGATTCCAAGTCTAACAGTCCTCAGACTCAGGGAGTTTACAAAGTCCATTAAAAATATGAGAATCTCACCAACAGTGTACGAGAGTCCTTTTTTCTCCACATCCTGGCCAACGCTTGATGTTCTTTGATTTATTGACGATAGTCATTCTGACAGGTGTAAGGTGATATCTTACTGTGGTTTTAATTTCTCTGATGATTAGTGACCTTGAGCATCTTTTCATATGTCTATTGGTCATTTGTATTTTCTCTTCGGAGAAATATCTGTTCAGGTCTTCAGCCCATTTTTTAATTGGATCGTTTTTTTGTTGTTGTTGAGTTGTATGAGTTCTTTATATATTTTGGATATTCATCTCTTATCAGATGTATCATAAGCGAATATCTTCTCTCATTCAGTAGGTTGTCTTTTTGTTTTGTCGATGGCTTCTTTTGCTGTACAAAAACTTTTTTAGTTTGACGTAGTCCCATTTATTTTTTCTTTTGTTTCCCTTGCCCAAGGAGATACATCCGAAAAAAAACTACCGTTAACAATATCAGAGAGTTACTGCCTACAGATCTATGCACCCCTATGTTCATGAAAGCACAATTTACAATAGCCAAGATATGGAAGCAACCTAAATGCCCATGAACAGATGATTGTATAAAGAAGTTATGATTCATATATACAATGGAATATTACTCAGCCTTAAAAAAATGAAATCCTACCACTCTCAATGACATGGATGGACCTAGAGGTTATTATACTAAGTGAAATAAGTCAGATAGAGAAAGACAAATACCATATGACTTCACTTATATGCAGAATCTAAGGAACAAAAAGAACAAACTAATCAAAAACAGACTCACAAATACAGAGGACAATCTGGTGATGGCTAGGAGGAAGGGGGTTGGAGCGCTGGAAGAAAGGGATGAAGGGAAGAAGGACAAATTAGTAGTTGAGAGATGGTCACAGGGATGGGGAGCGCGGCACAGGGAATGCAGTCAGCAGTAATGTAATGGCCAGATGGAGAGCCAGAGGAGAGAAAGAGCAATTAGGGGGATCGTTTTATAAACTATATAAATGTCTAACCAATGTACTGTATACTTGAAACTAATAAAACAAGATTTTAAAAAAGATATGAGAATCCTTTGAGGCAACTTTGCCTGGAAAATCTGAAGATCAAGGAATTATAGCAAAACAATGATTTCCAATGAAATTGCTGAATCAGTTAGTACATTTATTGTGGCCAACTCTGAAGGAAAATCTTCATGAATCTGGTCTCATTTCAAGGGATAAGGAACAAACATGAAAAATCATAAAGCTATTTTATAGAGAGCCTTACATTTGTCTCTCTCAAAGCCCAATTTCCTATACTAACAAGTCAGGTTAGAGATGCAGCTTGTCCAAGAAAAATAAAAATTAATTTACTTTCAATTTCCAGTTGACATTTGGAGAGGAACATTACCAATTTGCATATGAAGTACTAATGTGCAAGTTATTTTGGCAGACTCTGAGGGTCTGAGTATCCAGACTAAAACCACTACAAGGAAACAAAAATTACATCTGGGTGCCAAGAGGGGAGTCTAGCGGAGGCCAATGCTGACCATGAGCTGGGGACAAAAGGAAGGGACCCCAAGCATGGTCCTCACCCTGACCATGGGAGTAGGCAGCTCTGCTCACCATCTTTGTATCTGAATACTTCAGAGTGGCAACAAGCTGACCCTCAGAGAGACGGGGTCTGTAGGTCCAATGGGAGCTCACAGACCCTGCCTCAACACACAACTGTGCCCTGGCAAAGGCAGCTTGTGGCGAGAGAAGTCGGAGACCCTCCTGACTGTGCGGAGAGCTGGGCAGCCAAGTGCCTCTGCAGTGGGTTCCTCAGCAGCAGGCTGCCCAGAACAAGGGACACATGAAACCTCAAGGACAGAGAGAACTAAACTTATGACTTTAGAAACAACTGCCACCTGTTTAAGGATTGGAACCCAAGGGCAGGCCTGAAGCTGACTATCTTGCTTCTAACTTCGTGTCCACGCCACACAGAACAGAACCCCACTTGAGACGGTGGTGCAGGCTGCAGCATGAAAATGAGGAAAACATCACCTGGCTTCTGCCAGGAGGGCTGTTCTCAGCCCCTGCCTCCTCCCCGCTGAGGCCAGTGGCAGGGAACAACCTGTCTAGTCCACAGGCTGTTTCAAAAGCCCTCATATCAAGATTTTGTGTGTCTTTAACTCCAGTTTCCTGAGGCTGTGGTGTTCAGGGCTGTAGATAACACCATTCCCAATATTTGCCTAACAGAAATTCTGATAACATTTTCTCTTACTAACCGGCATTTTTGGGTTTTCCTTATTCTGCCAGCTTATTCCTTTAAGATGAGGACCACTCTCATCTTAAAAACATACAGCTTAAAGCCTTATAAATTTAATTTTCAATCTCGTGTTTGGTATTGGCTTTGCGGTATTTCCAACACATCAAAAAGACAGAATTGCATCCATGGGTGAAAACCAGTACTGATGTCTTTGCCTAAAGACTTAATACAGTTTTTATTTTCTTAATACTGCCAGAGATATTTATATTTCAACAAATCAGCTATATGCCACTTCGATGAGCTATTCCTACATGAAAAATTTTCCTGAGAAAGTACACCTTTCCCTGAGAAACTTTTGCATAATGCTTTGTTGTGATTCACATATACTTCTTAAATGTTTTATGCTCTCCTTAGATTTTATCTCTAGCTCAGATTAGAAGCTATTGTTTTAGAGTCCATAAATATATCCTTCAAACAGTACAAGAAAAATAGCTAAAGAGGACTCGCTAAACTTTCAGTTCAAGGAAACTATTGTTCCCATCAGAATATAGGCAGCCTAGGAATAGAAAATAACCTCCCTACAATTATTCATTTCCATATTTAATGATCATTGCTGGCAGCAGCAGATTTGGTTATGAACAAATGAGTTGGACAGAGGAAAACAGAAATATCAACTGCCCATGGCTGTTATGCTACATATGTACTTGGCACCAACTCTACTGGGGTTCTAATCTACTCACTCACTCACTCATCCATTTGCCCACTGGCTCAGCCATTTGCTCACTCATTCACTCATCCATTCGCTCATCCACTGGCTCACTTGTTCATCCATTCACTCATTCACTCACTTATCCATTCACTCATGTATTGACAGATCCATTCATTCATCCAGTCAACATTTCCCAAATGTCTGGTAGGTTCATTGAATTGTGAGAGGCTAGGGATGACAGATATAGAAAAGAAACAGCCCCTACCTTCAAGTGGTTTCCAGCCATGTGAGGAGACATAGCCATGCACACTGACTACAATACAATATATGATGACAAAACAAAACAAAACAAACAAACAAAAAAACTTTCACATGAAAAGTTATAAACAAAGCGCTATGGAAATACAGAAGGACAATTAGTTCCAATCAGTTCATTGTTAAAATCTAGTGTAAGTTTCAATGGAAGAGATAACATTTAATTTAGGAATAAGTATGATTTTGGTCTAAAAAGTAGGGAAACAGGGAGGATGTAGCAAGCTTGTCGCACATTCAAGCTCCTCGGTTCAGTCTATTGTGGGTTTCTGCCTTCCCACATCCACTGGGACTATCCTTTTGAAACTGCCACATGCAGTGGTCATTTGTGTGTCCTCATATCACTCACACATGACCATTCTTTCCTTCCCAGCATGTCCCTCTGTTTGCTCCAATGACTCTACCTCCTCTCGGCTCCAGTGGCTACCCTTGGTCTCCCCTCACATCTACACATTCAAGTGCCCTGGGCTCTACCTGTATGTGCATCTTCTCTCTGGTGACCTCCCCAGCCCCAGTACTAAATCCTGTCTCTGTGAAGTATGATGATACAAATTATAGCAAACCAGGTATGCTGTTGAGAGTGAAAGGGGTCCTTTAACGATGAGATTGGGACGAAAGGGGTAGACCAGGAAAGTCCTAGAAATCAAGAACAAGTCACTCTTTCTAAATGTCACTGATGCCAGTCTATGCCTCTAGCTTGTATAAACAATCGACTGTTTGTTGTCTTTACTAAGACGTCTAACAGATACTACAACCTTCGCATGCTCCAATTAGAAATTTTTATGTTCCCTTTGGATATTTAGCAGTCTTTGCAACTTTGGTAAATAATATTAATATCCATCCAGTTGGTGAAGCCAAACTCAAGGAGAGTAAAGCGGAGGCAGAAGGTCTTTCTGTGTTGACCAAATGCCCACATAGACCAGCACCAGGGCAGGGCAGTCAGTGCAGAAACACAGACTTCTTCTCTTGGGCTCGTTTCCACACACTCCTGTTTTCCCAGTGACCACTCAGCTTCCGATACCAGCATCTGTAGAGCAGTAAGGCCTGGTGGCATTCCTGACATCCAAGGGTCAGGACCCCAGAAATAGATATGCACCATGCATGTGACCATCCACACTACAGGGAGACGCCAGAAGGAGAGTCTCAGCTTTGCCGTCAGCTCACTCACCCAGGAGCTTTAAGAGTCCCTGAGCCCAGTTTCTGCCAGACCAATAACAGTAAAATTGCTGCAGAGGAACCCAGGCCTAGGATTTCTAAAGCTCCCCAAGTAACTCCAACTTCCTGCCAAAGTTAAAAACACTGGGACAAAGAGACATATAAGATAGGACAGCAACACAGATGAGAGAAGAATGGATTCTCCCTGGAAGCAGGTTATGACTGAGGAAATGAAAGGAAAGAAATAACATTAAAAAGAAAGAGAATAATGAACCATCTGTGTGATAGGCTATATATGACACCCCTTTTCTATACGAAAGTCAGCCACTTGCCAGAGAAAATATTGGGAAACGGAATCCTCTAGTCTGAGTCCGTTGCCCAACGGTCCTGCAGACAGCAAACTGGGAAGGCAGCTCCCTGGGGACACTGGTGCTCACACCCAAGCAGAAAAGAAAGATTCCTGAAGAAACTAGAGAAACACACACTCACACATACAAACATACACGAAGCAGACTGGAGGATAACAAAGGCCAAAAAGGAAAGAATTTCAGAGGGTAGGGAGAACACTGGGAAAAGCCATTGCGAGAGAGGGAGCCACAGATCTGAGGGAACGAGAGGGTAAAAACCTGGTGGCCGAGGTGTGCGTGTGAGTGAAGGAAGGACATTTTTAAAATTTGATTTTCTGCTTAATAAATGTTATACAAGCTCACTATAAGAAATTTTAAAAGGTAAAAAGGAGAAAAAAAGACATTCCTTCTGTCTAGCAAAGGAAATTATCAACAAAATGAAAAAGCAACCTATGGAATGGGAGAAAATATTTGCAAATCATATATCTGTAAGGGATTAATATTAAAAATATATAAAGAACTCGTTAACTCAATAGCAAAAAGAAACAAACAATCCAATTTTTAAAATGGACAAAGGAACTGAATAGACATTTCTCCAAAGAAGACATCTAAATGGCCAACGGGTACTTTTAAAAGTGCTCAGTATCACCAATCATCAGGGAAATGCAATCAGAACCACACAATGAGATATCACCTCACACTTGTCAGAATGGCTATCATCAAAAAATAACTGTTGACAAGGATATGGAGAAAAGGGAACCCTCATGCACTTTAGAGTGACTGCAAACTGGCGCAGCAGTTATGGAAAACTGTATGGAGTTTCCTCAAAAAATTAAAACTAGAACTACAAGATGACTCAGCAATTCCACTTGTGGGCATATATTCAAAGGAAATGAAAAAGATAGTGAAGAGCTATCTGCACACCCATGTTCACTGCAACATTATTCACAACAGCCAAAGCACAGAAACAACCTAAGAGTCCATTGATGGATAAATGGATAGAGATGTGGTACGTACTGACAATGGACTACTATTCAGCCATAAGAGAGACCGAACTGCTGGTATTTGCAACAAGGATGAAACTTGAAAACATTATGTTCAATGAAATAAGCCAGACAAAGGACAAATACTGCATAGTATATATGTGCAATCTGAAGGGAAAAAAGAGTCAAACTCACAAAAGCAGAAAGTAGAAAAGTGGTTGTCAGGTACTGAGAGTTGGGAGAAATAGAAAGAGGTTGGTAAAAGAGTACAAACTTTCAGCTGTAAGATGAATAAGGTCTGAGAATCTAACGTATAACATGGTGCCTCTAGCTGATAACACTGTGTCGCATTATTGAAATTTTCTAAGAATATAGAATTTAAATGCTCTTAAATAAATATATAAATGAATGAATGAATGAATGAATGAATGAATAAATAAATATATAAAGTGATAAATGTCTTATTAACCAGATGGGAAAATCCTTTCACAAAAAAGAACTTTAATAAAAAATAAAATTAAATAAGAAGACATTCCTGAAATATTCTTTCCAGTTTTTTTCTAATACTTACACATATAACATTGAAAATAGGGAGAGGATCACACCATATAAAGAATTTTGTATCCTTTTTTTACTTTAAATGTTCCAATATCCTTCCATCCTTTATAACAGCTTTGTCATTGTGACAGACTTTCTTTACAAATGAATCACTCCCCCGCCAATTTTCCCACACACTCCCCCACCCCCAGCCGTTAGATTCTCAGGCTGGAATTGCCAGATCAAAGATGATATGCACCCTTTCTAGATTTAGACAAATTGCTTTTCAGAGAGTTTGCTTTTCAAATTGTGGAAGTTGTCTTATTTTCTTGTCTATTCTCTTCTTGTCATCACCGAATGTCAACTAATTTTTATTAATGTATTAGACAATGAGGCCTCTCATTCTTAGAGTTTATTACTAAGGGCACTGATTTTAAGAAATTTTAAGAAATTTTTAGAAATTTTTAGAAATTTTTAGATTTTTAGAAATTTTTAGATTTTTAGAAATTCTTCTGATGCTCTATACAGTTTGTTTTGGTCAAAAGGAAGGTGTGGGGCTGATCTGGGGAGACGTGGGCTTGTCTAGATGTGGATTATAAGGAGATGGGGGAAAGAGACGATGGCGGCACATAAGAGAGAGGCTGAGAGATGGAATCAAGTTCCCGGGGAGGTGGGGTGCACTCGAGCGTGCAGGAGGAGGATCTGGCTTTACAGGAAGAGAGAAAACCTCTCGGTGTTTAGAGAGGAGGACAACGGGGGAAATTTTCAACAAGCTGAGAAGTTGGAGAGAGGGTGCAAGAATTCCCATCTAATGGCCTCTAGGGTTTGTGGGAAAGAGTCATGCCAGTGGAAAGTTCCAAACTGCTGAATGGAAAACCTATCTATCAGTAAGTGAAAGGACTGCAGGTTCTAGTGGGGGGCTCTCTTAATGATCAAATTGGAGGAGGCTGTCCAGTCCAAGCCTGATTTTGCATGCAAGGAGACTGAAGATCGGCAATGTTAAGGAGGTAACCTGTGATTCCCCCGGAAGAAGTGACAGCGCTAAGTCTGGAATCCTCAGGTAACGGCCCATTCTACTGTGCAGTACGACATCCTTCATTTGAGTAAGCAAATGAAGAACAGAAATCTGGGCCAGGGGCTGGCAGCCTCTGAGGGACTAAGTGATTTATCCATCTTATTAGCCAGCAAGCCCACCGAGAACAGCCGGGCATCCAGCTTTGAGAACCCTATTGTTAACCAGAAAACATTTCTGAAATAAGGAATCACAGCCAGGCTCCCAGTGATTTCATGGCTTCAGTGCAAAGTTTCCGAAGCCTCAAAGGAAACCATCAGAAATTCTGGAAGACACTTTGATAGGCAGTTGCTTCAGTTATAAAGCTCTAGTGATGAGAGGCAGGTGGCCATGGAAATTCTCTCCCAAAGACACATGACGCCGAGAGCAAAGCCACCAGTTCTCCACAGGCGGTTCTGTTTAGAGTGTTTGGCAGAGCATTCCCTTTCCCTAAAATCTATTACTCAACTAAGAATACTCTTAAAAAATCATCACTCTTCATTTGCCCCTACTTTCTCCCTTTTTTCTGGATGATCAAACCAGAACTCTATAACCAGTCTCATGTTTGCAAATGTTAACCCTGTTTGCCTCATCAGATTTTAAAGTCAAATGAAAGTCTAACCTCAAAATCTCTTCAGAAAAGCACAGTTCATTTGATCTGAAAAACTATAACTTGTTAGGGGAAAGGCAACTCAGCTTTTCACTAGCAAATTGTACTCCTATTCAGTTTATTTTTGTGTGAGGAGAAAGAAATAACTACTCTAGAAAGGACTCGTTGAAAACAATAAAACAAAAATACTTCCTTAAGTGGCAGGAATGTACAGAACTTCCCTTACAGAGCCTCGTCCCCAAGAAAACAAAATGCAAAAACCAACGCTAGTACTCTCATCCACTTGTTCTTTGATTCAAAACTACAGCTGCTAACTCCCAGCTCTATGCAGAGCACTGTGCTAAGTGCCAGGGACTAGAGAAAGAAAGGCCTCTGGGCATGAACCTCATAGTGCTCTCAAGACTCAGAGTTCTAGGATGTTTGGGAGAAACAGGTGTCCCAAGTCTTTGCATGTGCAAAGCCATCTTGACATTCAGCCCAGACATACACCCAGAGAACCTATTTAATCTGATTGCATTTCTCACTGCTCTGTCTACCACAGGCTACACAGTCTCCAAGGAACCCCTGAACTCTAAAACTGTATGTTGTTGATGCTCTGCTTCCTTTAAGGAGAAAACGATGGCCTGACTGAATTAGGGCAGCCTCCACAGGTGCCAGACACATACATCCGATAGCGTCCCAAACTGCAGGATCAAGTGACAACAGTTGCTGAGGTAAGGGTGTGTGTCCAACTCCTCAAACACATAAATACGTAAAACAGAACAAAAGCAATCTGCCTTGAGCCCTTTAGAATTTGAATTGGTAACAGGACTGTTCAACAATATCCCATTTCTCCTCTTTCCAGGAATACGTCAGAGTTGAATTTCCCCAGGAAGTCAGGTGTGGTCAGGTAACTTGTTTTAGCAAATAAAGGGTAAATGGTGTGGCAGGTGTCACTTCAAGAGCCACAGTGCTATGAGCCATATTCCCCTCTCATCAGCCTGTGCCCCTGAGATCAACAAGAAGCAAGTCCTTCATCTGAGATAAACAGACACAACATGGATAAATCACAGATGTGGTCAGCTCAGTGAGAAGCCAGACTCAAAGGCTATATACCATGTGACCCCCATATATATGAGATCCTGGAATGTGCAAAACTCTGAGAACAGAAAATTGATCAGTGATTGCCAGGGACTGGGGGTGGGAGGAAAGTACAACAACAAAGAAGCAGGAAAGATCTGTTCGGAGCTGATAAATCTTGGAGTTTGTATCTTGATTGTGGTGGTGGGCACTCAATTGCAATTATTTGTCAAAACTCACAGATCCATAAACCGAGAAGTATGAATTACTGTACATAAATTAGACCTCAATAAAAACTGTATTCTTTATTAACTTACTTTCAGGTATAAAATGAAAGGTCAGGTGTGTTTAAATGACCCTTTTAAGCAACATAAAGGAAAATCCAGAGATAGCTCTTAGGGCCCTTGGTTTACATCACCTTGATATATGCAATTAACTCATCTTTGCTCAGGTAGGATGATCCCACATTTCCCTAAAATATACTGTTAATCACCCCATTCCAAAAAGAAGGGATAGACAGGGTAGAAGAAAACGGTAATGACCCATAGTTGGCATTATTTTATGCACAATGATAAAGGCTCACGTTTATTAAGCATTAAGATGTGTGAGGCACCATGCTGTTTTACATTCCCTCTGTCAAGCCTTACAAGCATACTATGAGATAGGTATAATTATCTCCTATTTACAGGCTGGCAAACTAGAGTTCAGAGAAATTAAGCAACTTGCCTAGGTTACCCAGTTACTTAAGTGGTAAAGTAGTAACTTGAACCTGTATCTATACTTCTAGTAACTCTGTTATTTTCCAATGTTAAAAAATGGTATCAGTAGGATAGCTATAAACAAGATATGTAATAATTATATGTTGGCAAAGTTGTTGAGAAGTAAGAATTCGCTTTGCTAAGGGAATGTAAAATGATTCAGCTACTTAGAAAAAAAAGTCTGGCAGTTCCTCAAATGGTTAAACAGAGTTATCATTTGATCCAGCAATTCTATTCCTAAGTATACACTCGAGGAAAATAAAAATATAAGTGCACACAGTAACTTATATAGAATATTCATAGCAGCATTATTTATAATGGTCAAAAAGTAAAAACAATTCAAATGTCCATCATCTAATGAATGGATGAATAAAATGTGGTCTCGTCATACAAGGGAATATGATTTGACAACAAAAGAACGAATAAAGGTGATTATGGTGATGGATACACATTCTGTGAATACACTAAAAGCCACTAGATTATACACTGTAAGTCGGCAAATTATAAGGCTGTTTTTCAAAATGGTATATACCTACCCCAGTTACAGTAAATTCTACATTACTAAAAATGAGTACCAGGGGGAAAAGGAATAGACGATCCAACACAACAAATAAATCCCAAATGCTCTATAGCTGTCTTTGGAATGCACTATAAGATTTAAGTTGGAAATAGACTAAAAATACTAATTATATTTTTACTTAGGCTAATGTTAAATTTAGTATATCATCCTTAGCCACATATCAGCTGAGAGGAGAGGGAAGCAGCCTCATTAACTAGTACGTAGAAAGAAGCCTCTCATGGAAAAAAGAAATATAGCAGAAACTCCCCATGAAAATAAACCTATGAACAGATAATGATATTCACTCTTCATAGATGATTCTGGAAAAAGAATTCGAACACTATTACATTAGAACATGAGTGAAACTTGGTTTGCACGAGAAGAGAAACGCAATCTGCGCCAACAAGACACAAATCTAAGGACAGTGATGCTAATGTGGCTAATAACTGCATTAACCTTCTCCTTCGGGATTTATTTTTTATTGTAACACACTTGTCAAAATGTCATCGCATTAGCCTGCCTCTCCCAAATCCGCCTATCAATTCCTCTCAGCTGTGGAAGAAAGAGCAGTAATTAGAGGAGTAAACGGCCCCTGGATGAATAACTGCTCTAGCCTGACAGACCATCCGAAACCTCAACAAAGACACTCTGAAGAGGCAGCTCCTGGAGGGTAGACAGATAGGTCATGTGCACACAGGTGAGGCAAGCCACTTGAGTCCTCTTTACAGTCACAGGAAGTGAACAGTAATTGCATCCCAAAAACCAGTTCTCCTGCTGCATCTGAATGCCGACATTCAGGAATCATGAGGATTAATTACACATGGATGAATGCACTTGGTTGGTCTCGTGCACTCTGTCAGCCCAACTCCCACCACAATCAGCCCGACCTTCCCTGCCCTCCTGTGTGTGCCACCCCTTAGCCAAGATGGAAAAAGCCCCAAAGGGATGCCAACTAGTCAGTAAATTCCTAGAAGATTTAGAAATGAAAATAGAATTTTTTTTATCTTTTAAAAAAATAAATATATTTAATGAATAAACAAAATGTATGGTATGTACATGCAATGGAATGTTATTCAGAGTTAAAAAGGCAGGACATTCTGACACAGGCTGCAATGTGAATGAACCTTGAAGACATTATGCCAAGTGAAATCAGATAGACACCAAAGGCCAAAAGTTGTATGATTCTACTTATATGAGGAACCTACATGCATTAGCCATGTCTTATTTTCTATATTCTGGTGCTCTAGCATCTGGGGCCTTGCTGACCCTGGAGGGACCGCCCCTCTCAGAGTCAGCCACGTTCTAGAGCAGTAAACAACTCGCCCATGAGTGTGCCTTCCAAATGCAAACTACCCAGTCTAGAGCTGACACCCCAACCACCGCTTCTGTGGGCCTCTCACACTCTGGACCACTGCCCACCTGCCCTATCATCCCAGGGACAGGACTAGACAACCAGGCTTACCTGTCTCTCCCCTTCCTTCTGTAGAAACCACAATAGAGGCTCTTGCTCACTTCCCCCAATCCTTCTGCATCCTGACTGGCGCTGGCACTTGCCTGTGTGGCCTCCTGGGTGTGGGTGCCCCTCCTTTTGAGAACCTTGGGTAACGTACTATTTTTTCAATGGCAGTTATCTCTGTTGACCTCACCATACCTGAATAATAACAAAATCTATATTAAAACATTAGAATAGTCAAATTCATAGAGAAAGAAAGTAGAATGGTGGTTGTCAGGGGCTGAGGGAATGGATATGGAGGAGTTAGTATTTAATAGGTACAGAGTTTTAGGTGAAGATGATGAAAAAGTTCTGGAGATGGATGGTGGGAATGGTTGCACAATAGTGTGAATAAACTTAATGTCACTGAACTGGACACTTAAAAAAGGTTAAAATGGTAAATGTTGCACATATGTATAGTTTACCACAATAAAAATAAACAGATAAACAAATTAAAGAAAGACAGCATATGCTCCTGATATTATGTGATGAGAGGGTATTTCACCTCTGCGCTCTTTCCTCCAGAAACCCATAACCCCAGTCTAATCATGAAAAAAAAATCAAACATACCCAGCTGAGGGACAGTCCACAAAACACCTGACCAAGACTCCTCAAAACTATCAAGGTCATCAAAAACTAGAAGAGTCTGAGAAACTATTACAGCCACAAGGAGCCTAAGGAGACATGATGACTAAATATAATATGATGTGGCCTCCTGGCTGGGCTCCTGGGGCAAAAAAAGGGCATTAGAGAAAAGCTAAAGAAATCCAGACTACAGATGGTAGTTAATAATAAGTACCAAATATACCATGCTAATGTGAGGTATTAACAATTGGGGAAATGGGATGTGGGGTATATGGGAAGTCTTCCTACCATATTCACAAATATTCTAACATAAAGAGATTATTAAAATGGGGGGAAGGAAAGAGGAAGCACATGGAGGTAGAATACATCCCAAACATCTTCAGGCTAACAGAGATGCTATCTACAACAACCATTGCACCTGCTCATTAAGGAGACAATAAAAGCTCTTGAGGGACAGACACGTACAATGAACACCTGCCACTAAGCACATACCAGAGACTGCGAAGGCCGCCAATTGAATTCTTGACAGTATTATAAGCAAGTGGCACAATGTTTGCTAAACACTGCAAGTACATAATCCATAGCATGAAATTTTAACCATTAGAGACATCTGCACATATCAGGAAAGAGCTAAAGTATCAAACGAGATACACACACCAGAGACCAGGCACCACTTTCCCACAAAGAAAGGCAAACACTGAGCTGCTCTCCACTCTTTGCCACCCACGACAAACATAAATGCCGTGCCCCCTGAGCCAGAACAGCAGCAGCACGCGCATCAGTGCTAGCAGGCACTGTGCTAGAGGCTGGGAAGTAACTGGAGGAGCACCAGAAGTGACAGTCACCATCCATGAAAGCTTACACGTAATAACAGGACTGCAGCCACTGGGAGGGCCAAGGGTGATCACCAACAGTGAGCTGGAATTCCTAGAAGAGAGGGTTGACTTTAGCAGGCCTAGGCAGGATGACTTTCCCAGAAGGAAGGTGTTTTGAGCTGGACCTTGAAGGACAGAGGAGAGCTCAGATATCTGTAGAGGAGTGGATGATGTGACCGTCAGGAGGGCAGCAGGGGACAAGAGGAAGAGCTGCTGGAGAGTGCCGCGGAGCTGGCGGGCTCAGCCAGGCTAGCTTGGGTTATTTTCTACACAGAGATGCTCCTGAACGGTGAGTGGTTTCCCAGAGAATCAGGTATAGATGAAGGTCAGGGACCCAGTCAGACCCTGGAACCCCCACGTTAAGTAGTCCCTGATTTCTCCCAAGGTCTGCATCTTCAGCACCCCCATCACATTTGGTCTATACTTGACTGGTGACTCCTAAAGTCCTTACTACAGTGATTTTCCTGGCGTGAAAGTGTGTGGTTCATGTGCCTACGGTCATCCATCTTCTTCTGGCAATGGACATCAATTTTCTTTTAGGCACCCACTGCCTCTCTCCCACTGTCATTCCCAAGGCCTGGATGGAATCCCCTTGATTGCTAGGGGGTGCACAGGATCTAAGTCTAAGCCAGCTGCTGCCACATCACAAGTTCACACAGCCAACACAGTAAATCTCACATGTTCTGTAGATGCTGCCAGAAGAGACTCCACAAAGGCTTTCAGAAACAGAACAGACTCTACACTGTCCTGGCCCCATGAGGGTGACTCTGGAGCCTCCTTGGGTGAGGTCCATTATTGGAAAGAAAGCAATGGCATCGTCTGGGCCACAAATCCATCCCTAGCAGATGTCATATACCTCAGGACATTCAGTCATCTACTCCACAACATCGCCTTCTTTCTTTCTTAATTTGGGCTGGTTCAAGTTAAATTTTCTGTCTTGCAACTGTGAGAATCCTAGTTCATTTCTATAACCAAATATTTCTCTTACTAGGCCATTAAATTCCTTAATGTATAAAGCATGTCATATATATCTGAGCGTCCCCAAAGAACCAGCATAATGCTTTCCACGTGGCAAATCCTACAATCAACTCAGATGGCACCGAATCTCTGAGTGAGGAGACACAAGGTGGGCGGTGAAGAAGACTCAGAGAAGAGCACTGGTTCAAGAAGAAATGAGGAAATGCTAAGAGGAACCAAGCCACAAAGTCATCCTAAAGAACAGGAAGAACTAAACCTTTGAAGGGCCTAAGAGAAGCCATTGCTACAGCTGAATTTGGTATGTCTTAAGGAGTCATAGGATGCACTTACCCACAGTGACTGCAAATGGCCACACTCATTGAAACAGCTGGCCCTATGTGGCTCCAGTCTTCTGTGGGGCCCTAGGCACCATCCACGGAACTGCCGACTTATAACTGTGACCTTAGCTTTAACACAGCTGGCAGGGTCATGTTTAAAACAAGCTCAAAGATCTGTTTACATGTCTGCTCTTACACGAACTATTACAATTAAAAATTTCAAAGGAGCTGATCTCGCTCTCAGTTCTTCCTGAAGAGGCTGACAGGCAGACATGCGGTTCGGTTTACGAAACTGGGAGGCAAATAATAGCTTCCATTTGGGAACAGATGCCTCCTACATCTCCCCTTAGAAATACGAAAGTGGTCTGGCCTGAGTGAAACATGACAAGGCTATAGGCAGAGACATTACTCAGGTTTAGGTCTGTTTCTCATAGCTAAATAATATTCTAATATTAAAATCATAGTTTGGTGATTTATTGTGGCTAGCTCCAATAAACAGATTAGAATAGGGTCTCTTTAAAAGCACACTTGCAAGATCACCTATAAATACTAACGTGCAGTCAAGGACGAATGCTCAGACCTGCTTCTATCCCTATTTGCAACATTTACAGGAAAGAAAGGAACAATCTCTGACATTGTGAATTCAAGCAGGAAGGTACTGAGGCTGTCACACCAGCTGGTCCTGGAAAGGGACGCAGAATACCCCATATGGGACACCAACCTCTGGCCCCAACTTTCAGGAAGAACTCCACACTGTGAGCCTCTGCTCCCACCAGGCTGAGCAGCTCTCAAGGTCCCCCGTGGGAGGTCAGCCCACTGTGCGCATTAGAAGACAGCAGTGTGTGTGAGAAGTGCTGGGAAATTTGTTAAGAATGAAGATTTCTTGCCTCTGAGCTGGATCTGGGTGGCGTCCAAAACCCTGCAGTTCGAAACTGTTCTCATTATTTCCAGTTTCTCCACGCGGTTGACAGCACAATGACTTCAGTAATACCCCAAGCATTTAATAAATCGTGTTTTTTTCCCCACTATCAAAACAGAGCTCTTTGAATCCCCCGTAGCCAAGAATGGGATGAGACAGAATCCTAGAAAAGAAGACGCCTTAGAACCTCACTTTACACTTGAGGAAACTTAGGCCAGAGAGTGGCTATTCTGATACCATCTAGCTTAGTCAGTTGCTAGAACAGGTGAACAGGTGGTACAAAGAAAAAAGCTCTAGAACCCGTGTCAAAAAGTCCCAGCTCAGTCACTACCTTCTTCCAGACCTAATCTTTCCTTCAAATCCACAAAATTCCTGTCTAAATTAAACAAACAAACAAAAAGAATGATAACACAAGATTATATTACAATTCCCTAACTGGCCATTAGAGTAGCACCACTCACATGTGGCCATTTCGATTTTAACTGATTAAAAGTAAATATAATTAAAATCCAGTTCCTAAGTGTCATGAACTTAACATGGCTCACGCTGGACAGAGCACACACAGAACATTTCCGTCACCTCTGATACGCGCCAGCTTCCAAGAGGTGCTCTCAGCTCCCCTTTACCTCATGAGAAAATGCAGGTTAAAAGGATTAAACTCAGCATGCAATCAAAAGCCTGCATGCATATCTATAAATCTCATTTAACCAATATATGACATATAGTTTGAGTATTATCTCTAGTAGGACCAAACAAGTCTGGTTTGCTAAGTAATAATCTAATTTTAATATATTTGAATGGCTATACGAGCAAAGTTTACTCTCACTAATCATACTCCTTCCATATGCCGCCACCCGCCCCACACGCACACACACTTTAACTGGATCTACCAACCAGGAGGCAGAAATGAGAGACTGGGCCTCAGTTTCTCTCTGCATAAAATAAGAGGCCTGGGCCTACTCTAACATTCATTTGCTCCGTTGATGAGCCAAGCTGACACATTTTAACCTCACTTCTTGCACAGGTACTGAGCACTTTACGTACCCGGAGAGACAGTCAAACTAGACATTGTCATTCCGGACGGGCGGAGTGGTGAAGAGACCACTGACAGGACGCAAAGGGGCCCTCGCCCAGGCCCGAGTGACTGACAGTGTGGTGTCTCCACATGAGCTCCTTGCCCCTCAAAGGCTTACGCTGAATTGTTTCCATGTTTATCTCATTCCTTCCTTCGGATTTCCACTCCAAGCAGTTGAGAGGAAACTCTTGAGAGCTTATGTCCAGCTGCTGATCTAGAGGCTGACCTGCGCAGGCCACCCTGTCCCAAAGGGGACTGTCTTAAATAATTTGGGAATCGAAGTGCTTCACAACTCAAAGCTAGCAGGTATCAGCTCCTGCAAGGCTCCTTGTACCCCAAGTGCCTGGAAAACACACCTGCAGGGCTGCTCAGCTAGTGCTGGATGGCAGGCGAGGCTTGAGTTCAAGGACTCTGGCGTGAAAGCAATAACCAGCCTCTGGTTCTAAGAGTGCACATGACTTCACGTGGGATGGCAGGAGAGGGGGGCAAAGCATGCACAATCCTTATCGGCAACAGCCACTTCTGGTTTTGGCTAAGAGAGTGACAGCCACATTCTCTGGCCTCTCCCCAGCCGCTTCCTTCTAAGCTGTTGTGGACAGAGTAGCAACAGGGGTATAGGTGGCCAGGTGCCAACCTCTGCCGAGAAACAGAATTAGAACATCTGGCCAGAGGGATGGACGATGTCCACAGGACAGCAGGACCTCTCTTCACACTGAGGGCAGAGCACCATTCAGACCCCGACTGGGAGTGTCATTGGGGACACTGGCTGAATCTCAGCAGGAGACATACACAGAAGCCAGGATGCCTCTGGAAAATGCCATGTGGTCATGGGAAAACAGAGTGCGAGGCTGAGAACTGGGAAATGCGTTTTGTTATGTGTTTCTTTCTTTTTCTTTCCCTTTTTTTTTTTTTTTTTTTTTTTAGCAGATGGAAAGGTCACCTAATTCCACAGAAACATTAAGATGTTAACATGTGAAGAGATGAGCCCATGTATGTAACCCTGGGGTTTTACCTGAGCTCAGGCCGAGACCAGCAGCAGGGAGGGACTTGAAGGGCTGGCACTGCTGCACTCCCCGCACCCTCCGTCAGCCGTTAAGGGACCACTCACCCTCACAGGACACATATGCTACAGATGTTAGCAGCTAAGTGAAATGCCCTGCCTTCCTGGCCTCACTCACCATACCTGGTCTAATGCTGTGGCTATGAAAATTAGGGCTTTGAAAACTTGCTGTGCTGAAAGCCAAGCTGTTTATTCTGAGCTGCTGGAGACTAGTCCTCAGTCCTATTGTGCATGACTCTTATGCAGCTCACACAGCACAGCATCACCCCAGCAAGGACCACGACTTCTACCCTGGGGCACTGAGGCAGAGCCACGGCACTAAGATTCCACACGCCCTCTCCAATTTGTGTATGAATCTCACTGTGATGGTAAGAAACGGCTCCTGTTCCTGGGAATGCTATCGAAGTGCACTTCCCTAGTGCCAGTCGGGGGCCCCTTGACCAAGTTCTCTGACTCATTTTGTCCCATTTATCCTTCAACTTTGCTCTAAAAACTTCTTTGAGAATTCTTTACAGTTTCCTATCATAAAATCACATCACCTGCAAGCAGAAATAATTTTACTTTATTTTTTCAATTTGGATGTCTCTTAGTTCTTTTCCTTGCCTGATTTCTCTAGAACGTCCATTACTGTGTTGAATGGAAATGGCTGTCCTTTCTACTTTTGTGATATTAAATTTTTCATTATTAAATGATGGTAAAATTTTTTGAATGTTTTACTTGGCAAAATAAAGAAGTGAAAACTATAGTTACACAAAACATTTTCGAAATGATACTGACCCAAAAACAAATACCAATCAAAAACAAAAGACTGATAACGACTCTGCTGGATATCTTTGAGGAAGCCTCCCACCCAAATCCCAAGATCCTCTGTTCTTCAGACAATGGTGCCCCCCAACCCCTGTCCCCCACTGTAGGTGAGGCATGGGACATAGGAGGCTGGGACTATGCAAAGCCAATCGAATGGGACGCCAGTTGAAGGCATGTTGGAAATCATCCAAATCAAGGTCAATTAAATAAGGACTTGAGCCCTAAATAGCATTCCAATCAAGAAAGGTCAGTTCCCATAAAGGGCATAATCCCAGAAAATAAAGAAAGGGAGATACAACTCCTGTGAGCTCAGACACCAGCAGAGAAGGCAGAGCTCTGACCTGGTTCTGATGGAGTGAACGAGATAGAAGCACATGGGGGCTCTGAAGAGGCTGGCACAGGGCCTCCTCTCCACCCAGAATGATGGACATTCTGACCATGCCATTCCCCCCTCACTGTCCCTTTGTCACCCTGAGCCCCCATAGCCCTTGCTCTCCATCCCTTCCCCACCTTACCTGTATCACACTCTAAAGAAACATGATCAGGAACAGATAGCAGTGGTAATCGAGAGAGACTTGGAGGGCAGGAAGGTGGCAGTCAGGAGGAGAATGAGCCGACTGAGTTCTGGAGGGTGATGGTGAGTCAGAAGACTAAGGCCAGGATGGAAGCCCCAGGATGCACAGAGGAGCTGGAGTAGAAACAGCACTGAACGAGGAGCCAGGCTCCCAGCCACGCAGCTTCTGATCTCTGCTGCCTCACGTCCACAGCAGGGCTCCCATGAGGCCCACACAATCCACCCACAAGAATGTTCCGGGGATAACTAAGGCAATGCATGTGACAATGCTCTGAGAACTCCAATGCACGCCATGTCCCTAGTGGACAGCTATGGGACACGAGGCCTGAAGTAACGCCTATGGTGAGTTGGACCCTACCCAGTGCCTGCTTATCTCCCTGGATGTACTATGCCCCTGCTCCTGCAGCGCCTAGGTGAGACTGGGGGTCTTAAACCTGAGCAGAAAGGCACCCTCATCATTGTGGTTCAGTGAGATTTCGGAAGCCTGGTCTGGAGTCAGAGGTCTGGGGCTCTTGTCCCAGCTCTGCGTGGATTCACCCTGTGGTGCCGGGGGAGCCATTGCTGCCTTGGTACTCAGCCCCATCATCTGTAGAAGAAGGATTGGTGTATATCAGTGATCCCCATCTAGGAGAAGGCACAAAACCATGGCAACACCAATACCGGGAAGGGGTGATGGGCACAAAGAGAAAAAGGTGCTTCACACCAGTGGCTCCCAAAGTGGGGTCCCTGGGCCAGCAACTGGGAACCTGTTAGAAATGCAGGTTTTAGCAGGCACCACACTAGACCTGCTGCCTATGAAACTCAGGGCGGGGTGGGGAGGCAACAACCTTTATTTTTAACAAGCCCCAGGTGATCCTGAAGCATTTGCAAGTTTGAGAAGCCCCACTCAAAACACACACACACACACACACAGGCACACACAGGGCACGCACAGGTTTTCCTGCTGGCTTCAAGGTGTGAAAACAAGCTTTATGGCCTCAGGTAAAGGATGCTGTTTCTGGAATTGTAACTTTGCTCTGTGTTTCAAGCTGTGATTTTACAGGCACGTTGCTTAACTTCACTGAACCCCAATTTTCTCAAGCATAAAATAGAGACAAGCCATCCCCTACATCTCAGAATTGTTGAGAAGGAGAAGCCGTGCCCTTGAAGAGTTTAGCACAGAGGAGCCTGGCTCCCAGACACACAGCTTCTGATCTCTGCTGCCTTTGAGACCCGCCAGCCATCAGCACTACTACTCCCTCACTTCTGTGTCCATGTCCTCAGTGTCACAGAGGATCACATCTCCACATGGCCATCTCTCTGGGCTCTCGTGAGATCAGTGCAGAAATGGTCCTTCTGCCCTGAGTGCTCCTGCACGTCTTCCTATTGCCAGAGATGTTACGCCTCGGCTTGGTGGCACACAAATCCTTGGGACTGTCACCCCTCCCTTTCTCTTTGGCCACTGAGAAGCTGTAAACTTGGGATTTAGAAAATACGTTGAATTTTAACCAAACTCTTCTCTAGTACATGGGGCTCTCCTGGCCTTGTTTCCTGTCTCCTGTGATCTAGTCTCCTCTTCACCTATATTTTTCTAATTGTATTAACTGTGGGTTTTTCTTTAATACATCACCTCGTTTATTTTTAACCAGGCAGAGGAGCATTAAATAAACAGCAAATGTAGTCAGAGCCCAAGGAAGTAGCTGTTTTTGTTTTTACTTAGAGAAGGCTACCATGACGGGGTAAGGATACAATTCCCACACACCACCAGTGGCCAGCAGTACCGCGTCTGTGCCCAAACTGCTGTTCTGCGTTGCTTTCTGACTAAGGGGAGGTGATGAGACTGCCATCTGACCAGGAGATGAAAAAGTCTATTGTTTCTGCGGTCAGAAGGCATCAGCAACACATACCCTTTCATCTGCAATTGTGTTTCTGCCTAATAGGCAGTACCATGCAGGTTCATATAGCAGAAAGGAAATGGAAATTGAATTCCAGTTTTGTTAAGCATAATATTTTCACTCAAAGGCTGTTTCTAGAACATTTCATCCAGCCACTCAGAACCTCGTATGTCAAGTTAAAGACAAGTTCTGGTGAAGTACAAGAAATGCATATCTTCCTTTAAGCCATAAAAACAAGGGCAGGAAAGCCTATAAGTTTAGAATACAGAAATGTCCCCTTTTGTGCCATGTCATATGAATGATCCCTGATTTAAACTAGGTTTTGTCATATATCTCAGAGAGCTGGTAAGGTCAATTTTTTTTTTTTTTTGGTAGAAGCAGAAAAGGAGATTAAAACGATTTTCTGTCTCAACCCACTTTCCAAAAACCTCTAGCACAACTCCCATGGTTATGGTTGCCATACCCCACCCTCAATTCATACTTCATTCTCTTCAAAGTCCACAGGCCCATGGAGACAAGAGGCAGGTGACAGGAGCAACAGCAGAAAACCTTAAGGAAAAGGGCCTGGGCACATGTTCCAGGCTGAGCTGCCCTGAAAGGCCTCCAGGTGTCAGGCAGATCCCCTCAAGCCAGGTCACAACTGACATTCCTCTGAAGGAGGGGAAGACCTCAGCCCAGAGAATGTCCACCCCCTCACTGGGACCATGGGGACAACAGGTGGGTCCTTCTGGAGTAATCGGGCCTCTTCTATGTTAATCGTGCGTGCTGAGCCTGGGGCGGCCCAGGGCCTGCTCTACCCAGTCAATGTGGCTGCTGAAGGCCACCTTGAGGTTCCCACTTTCAGTGGGAACTGAAATTACTGCATTTCCTTTTCTATGATGTTTTCCCTTCCTGTAAAAACCTTCAAAGTTTGAAAATAGATAAGCCATAAACAAATAGCCAGAGAAAGCAGCTCTCAAACAATCACGTGTGCAAGAGCCACGTCCTCAAGAAAGTTATAACAGGCCAAAGGGCAAGTAGATCCCAGGGGCGAATGTCTGAGGGCTCCTGCCCCCGGCACAATTCGGCCCTCACCTACCCTCTGCCCACACTAATCACCCACGTGGCAGGCAGACACTCATCTATGGAGGGCTCCATGTGCCCTGTGGAAGTGCGCTTCACTGTGGTGACAGAGGCTAGATGGAGTTAAAGGTACGCTGGCTGCAGACACGGCCCAGGGCGCCAGGAGCCAAGCCTGTGCAAGGGAAGACACAACACAGGACATCAACATCTCTCCCTCATTAGGACAAGCAGGAAAGGGGAAGAAAAGCATGTGTAGGGATGAGGAGTGGGTCTGGGCTGTGGGGGAGAGAAGCTCGAAGCTGAGAAGCCTGCCTTCTGCTCCCATGGTCCCATTTTAAGATACTTAAAATTGATTCTCTGTAGCTCAGCTGGTTGATTTTCAACTCTTTCCAAAGGCCTTTAGCTCACAGATGGACCTTTTTAGAACCTTCTGGTGGGTTGGGGCACAGTCAGAGGCACCAAAGTAGCCCTGGGATGACCTTGAGGAGACACGTTAGTGTTCCTGGTCCACCAGAAGGCAGCCTAAATCCAGGAGCACTTGCAGCCTGTTTGCTGAAGGGTGCCCCTGTCAGGGTTCCCACAGGATGACTGATCCATCACACCCCCATTCTTCACCATACTTGGGCTCCCTCCACGGGAGACCAGGACATGGGGTGCCCAAGAAGGGGCTGAATGTGTTTGCTAATAACAGAAAGTATTTGCTAATCATGAAGAAAGACTCCTGAGGCTCCCTTGCAGTCTCCTGGGACTTAGAGCCATTTAAGGACTGTCTAGAACTACAACTTCAAAGATACTGGGAAGGAAAAGGCATACATCTCATCTAGATCGCTACACAAGCACAGTCATGGTGCTCCCTGGCCAGCGAATGCCTCTGCTGGCTCTCTTCCAAAAATGAAGGCTTTTCTCTCAAAGCCATGGGCAGCGTCTGTAGCCCAGAACCATTAGGAAAGACAGAAGTAGCCCTGTTGGGACATGTTCCCCATCACCCACAGATGCGAGGTCCAATCCATGGCCAGAGCTGCAGATGGTGCACTGCAGACTCAGGGGTTACAAGCCTGTGCAACTCAGGCCCTCCACAACTGGTACCAATAAATGGGTCCAGCCTGCCTTACCACAACGGCCAGGATGACATTAATTAAATGCAGTAGGGAGAACAATCTGTTTAAGCTATGCCATAGTTATTTGGTGTTAAATACCAGCCCTCCTTCCTCAAAAGGTCTTGGGATGTCCAGCCTCCTTGCTGGTAACTAGCTTCTTCCTGGTGTTATTGGCCCATTTCATTCCCATCTCAGGCCTTTTCCTCCCATGCTGCTGGACTGATTTTATCTATGAAACATGCATGGGGCGGGGGGTGGGTAGTTCAGAGGAAAAACCTGCCCTGAGGCTGGACATTCTAAAGATCCTCAAGGTTTGGGAAAGGCTTTCCTATTAGTAAGATGAAGAGTGAGTCTGTTTCTCAGTCCTGGCCATAAACCTTGGAGTGGAGAACTGGTTAAACAGATAATGGTCAAGACCATGGACGACTTGCATGTGGCCAGGCCTGGAGGATAGAACAAATTAAGAGCAAATTAAGAGACATCAGCTGGTAACTTTCACATGGGAGCTTGAGCTGTATGCTCACTCATGATATAGTAACTGTAGCCCCAACTATGTATCTACAGATAGGGCCACCCAAGCTTTCCAGGGAGACTCCACATGCTAAAAATAATAAAATAAACTCAAAAGCTTTGAAGAAAGACAAACTTATACTGAAAGAGTTAATCCTCTCAGAATACAGTCTACAAAAATATTTTTGCAAAAGCATCCCATCAACAGATGAATGGATAAAGAAAATGTGGCATGTGCCTACAATGAAATATTATTCAGCCTTAAAAAGGATGGGCATTCTGACTCAAGCTACATGTATGAACCTTGAGGATATTATGTGAAGCAAAATAAACTGGCCAAAAAGGACAAATACTGTATGATTCCACTTATATTGGGTCCTTAGAGAACTTAAATTCATAAGACAGAAAGCAGAATGGTAGTGCCAAGCTCTGGAGGTTGGGGCTGCTTTGAGCATTAATTTCACCAAGATGATGAGGCCTATAAACACTGTGCCCGGTTGGGCTCTTTCAGCCAGGAGTTAGGCCTCCTAGAATTCCCTTTTCCATATATTTTGGGGGTAGAGATGGCCATGTAGGAAATTGCTCGATATCTGGAAGGAGGCAGTAAAGCAGCAATGGTTCCTCTTTTGGGGGCCAGATGTAATCACCAGCAGGTGCCTAGCAGATTTCATCTCTTACTCCCTCTTCCAAGCTACAGCCGGCTCTTCCCCCATATGCTAGCTCTGCTGACTCACAGCAGCCCCCATCCACCACCCTGACTCCCTCTGGGCTCACCTCCTGGAAGATGATGTGCTGGGCTGCTGGGATTAACTAGTTGGTATCTCTCTCTAACCTCCCTTATCCCCCATGATTGCATGGTCAGGAATTGTAATACACATTAGTTAACAAGCTCTGGGAAAACAGCACTCAGCAGGAATGCTCACGTGACCTCCTGTGGCCTTGGCAAGGTAGGTGCCAAGTATACATTTGCAGCCCTGAGTGGACCCATGCTGCACATCCCTTGGGATTCCTAATATCCTGTTTCCATATCAGAAGAAGGAAGTGGGAGAAAGTAGTGCAATCAACACATCGGGCAAATTCTAGCTCGCCACTCTGTCCTTGGAAACTAGCATATGCAGTGTCTCCTGTGAGATTAAGGCGGTAAACAGGGTGAGGCTCGTGGTATGATTCCAGAAGCTGCTGAATCAACAGGAATCACAGGCAAGAACCAGTCACTGGGACTCAGGAATCAGCGTGGAAGAGCCTGACACAAGTGAGCAGGCGGGCAGCTCTTCCCAGGAGTCGCACACAAACTCACAGCAAACACTGAACAAACAGTTTAAATTGGGGCTCATTTTCCTTCTCTTTATCCTCTTCCGAAGGTTTACAAAGTTGATTAAATTAGGTATTTTATAGGTTATTAATCTACGTTCATTGATCTTTGTCAAAATGTTTATTTTTGATAGAGCAACCTCCCTTCCCTCTTGTTAAATGGAATGTCCTGATTTTAACCTTCAAAACACCTGTATAACGAAGACTCATTTTCCCTTCTTCTCTCATTACCAAAGCCACCTTCTCCCCTCCCATCGCCTGCGCACCTGGCATTAGCAAGGGGGCAGATGCCACAACAGGCTAAACAACAGAACTTCTTTATTATAAAAGCAAGACATGCTCTGAGAGAGAGATACGGGGGAGGGGAATAAGAAAGACAGAATGTTTAGCATGGGAAATTATGACATATATGGAACCTAATAATCTCAGCTGAATTTTAATACTGCTCATAAAAAAATAGCACTACTACATTCAGAAGTACAAAAGCTGTTTTCCAAGATTTTTTCATGTCTCACTCTACCACTAAGGAGATGAGTGACCTGCCTACTGTCACCAAGTTTCAGCCCCCATGGCTATAGCAGGGCCCCAAGGCCTTGAAGCCAGGTCCCACAGCTCTAGTTGAGAGGACTTCTGCCCTTGAGTCTGCATGTCTCCCTTCCTGGCCCACATATTTCCCAATAGCTCCTTGCCGTCTCTTCCCCAGCAGCCATCTGAGCTCAGCCCTCTGAAATGCACAGAGGTCCGTCCCTTGGCGGATGAGGAAGATGAGGTAGTAAAGTGACTGGCTCAAGGTCACACAGCTAATTAGTAACAGAGCTGCAACCAGACCCCAGCTTTCCAACTGTGCAGCTCACAGCAATTGTAATTTTAGCAAGAACATCAGGCTGATGCATTCTTCCAAAGGAAGTCAACTGTCACATTTCTTTCTTCAAAAAGGACTCCTAGCCTTTGGTTTCATGTCGACAGAATGCCCAGTCCTTGTCTCACTGCTCTCCCTGCAGCGCCTGGTCCTGGGCCTCACTCCTTCCTCGGGACCTCCTCTCCTTGGACCTCACAGCCCTAAGCACCCCTGCCCTGGGCTCTCTCCCACTCTCTGCTGGCCCTGGGCTCCTCTTCTTCCAGCCATCACAGCAGATGCTCCCAGCAGGACTACATAAGTCCTTCTGCCTAGTTCTTCCATCATTCTGTTAGGTGACGCTGTCTCCTCCTGTGGTTTTAACTATGAATCACATATCGAAAGCAGTTTCCAGTCAACGTCTTAACCTTTTATGTCCAACAGCCTGCTGACATTATGTACTTAGATGTAGCACAGGTACAAACCTGCACGTTAAGACAATTATAGAAAACATCGTTTCCTCCTCTCTCCAAACTTCATCTTCCTGCTCTCCCTGTTTCATTTACTCAAACCACAAATGTGGGGCTCATCTTAGACTTACTCCCTCCTTACTTCCAACCCAATCATCTCAGGGATTGGCTCCGAGTCTCCCAGGGGAGTCATGTGGGAAGGCCTCTTTTACATCCCACACCTCTCCCACCTGGATTACTAAAATAGCCTAACTAGAAACGTGCTCTCCAACCATGACCCCTTCAAACCACCTACCACACTGTAACCATGGTAATCTTGTCCTGCTCCTATTTAAAACTCTCCCTTGGTTTCCCGCTCAAGGAAAAAGATAGAGCTAGGCTCATGACGTGGTGAATGAGGCTGCCATTGACATGACTCCATCCTGTCTGTCCAGACTTACAGTTTGCATCCTGGCACCACTCAAAGATACCTGCTGTGGCAGACAGTTGGCACCCACCCAACATCCATTCCCTCTCCTGTCCATATTCCTTGCTTTGAGAGTCCAGTGCTCATGACAGAGGCTGAAAATGCTGAATACTCACCTTCCCAGACTCCTTTGCAAATCTTATGGCCATTTTCTCACCAATGTGATACAAAGGGAAATGTACTGGCCACTCTAGGAAGATTTATTTTCCCTAACAAAAGGAGAGAGGCTCCAGGAGCCCCAACTCTTCCTTCCGATCATTGAACACTGTCACTGGAGGACTTGATGCCTGGATTGCATTAACAGTCTACTGAGAAGGACACAGTGTGTGGCAGGAAAAGCCTGTGTCCTTGATGACATCTCTGAGTCCACAAACACCCTGGGACCGCTTACTCTCAGAGTTCCTGCCAAATGAGATTATGAGTTTCCTATGATTTAAAACACTTTCAGTTATTTTTTTTGTTACTTGCAGCCAAGAGCATCTAAATGACATGTGTACTCACTGTGTCACTAGACTGTTCTGAACTTCCCCCAGGCTATGTGCTCTGCCTGCTCAGAATATCATTCCTGCCTGATTTCCTCTCAAGGCAGGGCCTCCTCCAGGAAGCCTGGCAGATCTCCACCTTACCATTTATCACATTATATTCCAACCATCTTTCTTCACTGCCATACAGAAGTGCACTGCAGTCGGAGACTGTGTCTGCCATCTGTGTTCTCCCTGTGCCCAGCCGGGTGCATGAGTTAAACCACACAGGCTCATCAGTTGAGTCTCATTTCTCCAACCAGCCAGTGAAGCAGTGCCAGGTCTTCTTTAGTGCTGTAATCAACCCATAAAAGCTGCCACAATGATGAGAATGGATTTGCTTTGAGACTTTTATATTGTTTTTCTTGTCAGGTTCCTAAATGAAATGCTGTCCAAGTGGGGATTTGTAATCAGTTATAACCAGCCAAAGCAGCCCCCTCCAACTTAGGGCACCTGTATTAGAATCTAACCAAAAACTGCCCCCACCCCGCATAGTAAACCAGTTTAACTTCCTCGGCCTTGTCTGGGAAGCCATGTTTCATGGGGTTAGAGAAAAGTGGGGAGTAAAGAAGAGGGGGAAAAATTCCAGGTGAGGCACTGGTAGCCTGGGACCTTGACAAGTCAGCTAGGAGCCAAACAAAACTCCCATCCAGGGGTGTGACTCTGAGCCTTCATCAGGCAAGCCATACCATTCAATCCAGTCACCAAACACAGATCATCTCATGTGCCTGGGATGTTTCAACCTCTCTTTGGAATTCTGAAGCTGGCCCAGTTATACCAAAGCAAGTGCTCATTGAATATTTCCTGAATCCAATGGAGTCATGCTCAAGTTTTGAGTAAGAGGTAACAGAAAGGTGCAGAAGGTCATGGTGTTCCAAGCTCAACTCACCTTCATCTGTGATGGCCCTTGGCTCCCCTAATGAGCACATGCACTGGCCAGTTTCTCCCCCTGCGCTCCGGTTGTGTCCTCCTGTGTTTTTCTCAGACGGGGCCCATGCTATTTCCTTTCCATATTTCTAACCTCTCCAGGGCTTCGGTCTGCTTTCCTTACTGTTTATAACACTTCCCAATTTAGCATCATCTGTGAATTTCATTAAACCGCTGTTTACTGTTGCTTCCAGCATCATTAATAAAGATGTTAAACAAAACCCAGGATAGTAACAAATGCCTGCTGCCATGGCGGAATAGCCCTGCCCACTTCCTGCACTGCCATTATCATGACTGCCTCCTTGTTTTTTGACCCCTGTCACTAAGTAGTTCCCCATCAGCTTACAGGGGGCAGCAGGGTTCACCTCTCCTTTAATTGCCTTTAATTCTGCAAGTAATGTTTTCTCCAGAGGTCCCACAGACATGCATAAATTAACCAAAGTAGATATGTTCTTTAGAGAAGACCCAAGCCAAACAAATCAGAGCTGTTGGCAATTCCCACTCCCTAACAGGGAAGGGAAGAAATAGTTGAGCAGAGAGTGCTCATGCCTCTCCTTGTCAATCTAACCTAGCCCTATAGGATGCCCCCAACAGGGAATGACAGCAGTATAAAGTGGCACTTTTTTCTTTTTCAATTAAAAACAAAATGTATCACCTAGGGTTTGTAAATCGATTTTTAAATGTAAAACGTTATGTTTTACAGTGATTCATGCTTTAAAAACAGGGACTCTTGCCAGAGGAACAGTCAAAAGCTCCACAGCATTTCTCCCTTCCTGAACCAAGAGAATTACTGTAGGAAACCCAACTTCCTTCCCATGATCCCACCAGGAAGAAGCACACCAGACCCCACCGCCCTCCCCACATCGTCCAGGCCAGGTCCAGGTCCTACCCTGACATGGCACATAGTCCATAGTCTCCTCCTGCCTGTGCCTGCAGGTGTCAGGGAAAGCCTGCTACCTGACTGCTGAGGCCATTTGTGCTGAGCTCTGTGAAGCCTCACATACCCTGTTCCAATTGTTCAGTTACTCCAGCCAATCCTGATCCCCAGAGACTCGCACTCCAGTGCCCCTGCGCCACTCATTAGCTGGGCAACTCTGAAAACAGCATTAGCCTCTCTAGGCTCCACCCTCACAAACAAAATGAAGAACTTAGACAAGTTCCCCACTTTGGACTTAACGAACTAGTTACATTAAAATTTTTCAAATACTTCATCTAGGTATATACTCAAAAGAAGTGAAAGCAAGGACTCAAACAGGTATTCGTATACCCATACTCATAGCAACATTATTCGCAATAGCCAAAAAGTGGAAACAACCCAAATATCTACCAGTAGATAAATGGATATGCAAAATGTGGCATATACATACAATGGAATATTATTCAGCCTTAAAAAAGGACATTCTGACACGTTCTATGACACATTCTATGATTCCATTTATATGCATAGTCAAATTCATAGAGACAGTAAAATAGAGGTTACCAGAGGCTGGCTGAAGGAGAAAATAGGAGTAACTGCTAAGTGAGTAAAGGGTTTCAGTTCAGGTTAATAAAAACAGTTCTGGAAATAAATAACAGTGATGCACAACAGGCTGTGGCTGAACTTGGCCTGTAGCTGGGCCTCTCCCAGGAAGCCCTTGGGCTGGCACACCTGGTGGCCTGCTTCGACTGGAGCCAGAGCCAAAGCTTCACCCAGGGCTGCATCTGAGAAGGACACACCCAAAAGGCTGACTGGGCAGGCACCAGAGCCCTACTAGTGAATCCTGCTCTATAGCATCAGCCCCTCACAAGCCAATCCTCACAATCAATCAGCCCTAGGATCAATCTCTCCTACTGATGTGCAAACAGTAACCAAGGCTCAACTACAACAGGAGGGAAAACACAACTCACACAAGGGATATACCTTGAGCACTTCGCTCAGGTGAGCAGGGAAGACTGTGCCACTGGGCCCCACAAGACACCTACTACATAAAGCCACTCTACTAAGACCAGGAGACTTAGGAGCCCTACCTAATACATAGAAACAAACACAGAGAGGCAGCCAAAATGAGGAGAGAAATGAAAATGTCCAAAATGAAAGACAAGTACAAACCTCCAGAAAAAGAATAAACAAAATGGAGAAAAGCAATCTACCAGATATAGAGTTCAAAACACTGGTTATAAGGATGCTCGATGAACTTAGGGGAAAAGTAGATTAACTAAATGGCAATTTTGGCAAAGAAATAGAAAACTAGATGAAAATGGAAATGGAAAACATAAAAGTGAAGCAGTAAGAAATGAAGACTACAATATCTGAGATGAAGAGTACCCTAGAGGAAATCAACAGAGTGGATGAAATGGAGGATCAAATCATCAATTTAGAGGATGGTGTAGCTAGCCTAGGACACCTACTCAGAGCAGCAAAAAGAATCCAAAAAAACGAAGATAGTTTAAGGGACCTCTAGGACAGCATCAAGTTTAACAACATTTGCATTATAGGGGTACCAGAAGGAGAAGAGACAGCGCAAGAAATTGAAAACCCATTTCAAGAAATAATGATGGAAAACTTCCCTAATCTGGTGAAGGAAAGACATACAACCCCAGGAAGCTCAGAGAGTCCCAAACAAGATGGTTCAAAGCAGCCCACACTAAGATATATCAAAATTAAAAAGCAAAAGCGTAAAGACAAAGACAGAATCTTAAAAGCAGCAAGAGAAAAGAAATTAGTTACTTACAAGGGAGCTCCCATAAGACCATCAGCTGATTTCTCAACAGAAACTTTGCAAGCCAGAAGGAATTGGCGCAAAATATTCAAAGTGATGAAAAGCAAGGGCTTATAATCAAGATTATTCTACTTAGAAAAGCTATCATTTAGAATCAAAGACAGATAAAGAGCTTCCCAGACAAGAAAAGGCTAAAGGAGTTCATCACCATCAAGCCAGTATTACAAGAAATGTAGGAGAGACTTCCTTAAAAAGAAAAAAATATGTATCAAAAATATGAATAAATCGGCAATAACTACATCTCTAGCAATGATTAGTTTAAATGTAAAGATTAAATGCTCCAATCAAAAGATAGGGTGGCTGAATGGATAAGAAAACGAGACCCTTACAGAGGCTGCCTACAAGAGACTCACTTCAGATCAAAAGACATACAGACTGAAGGTAAAGGGATGGAAAAAGATATTCATGAAAATGGAAATGAAATAAACAAAAAGCTGGGGTAGCAATACATATACTAGACAAAATAGACTTTAAAACAAATGCTATAACAAGAGATGAAGAAGGACCCAGTAACTCCAAAGAATTATTTATCCAAAGAATCCAAAACACTAATTTGAAAACACATATGCATCCATATGTTCACTGAAGCATTATTTAAAATAGCCAAGATATAGAAGTGGCCTAAGTGTCCATCGATAAATGAATGGATAAAGAAGAAGTGGTACATATACACAATAGAATATTATTCAGCCACAAAAAAGAATGGAATCTTGACATTTGCAACAACATGGATGGACCTAGAGGGTCTTAAGCTAAATGAAATAAGTCAGACAGAGAAAGACAAATACCATACAATTTCACTTATATGTAGAATCTAAAAAATGAAATAAATGAACAAACAAAACAGAAACAAACTCGCAGGTACAGAGAATACTTTAATGGTTGCCAGACAGGAGGGGGTTTTGGAGGATGAGGGGAAAAAGGGAAGGGATTAAGAAGTACAAATTAGTAGTTACAGAATAGTCGTATGGATGTCAAGTACAGCATAGAGGATATAGTCAATAGTACTGTAAAAACTACGTATAGTATCAGAGGGGCACTAGATTTATTGGGATGATCACTTCACTATGTCGTACACTTGAAACTAATATAATATTGTATGCCAATTGTAATTGAAAATTTTTTTTTAAATTATTCAAAAAATGATGTGAACTAAAACCTCCACTCTGCTTAAAGGGTCACTTAGGAACCATAGGACGGTCACATCACGTCTTAGCAGAGATTAAAATTAAGAGTATAAGCTCCAAAAAGACTGATTGAGTGGCCAGCAGAGTACCTAGCAAGTGGATTCCATAAATGTTTGCTAAATTGTTAACTTTAACAAGTCTCATTCTAAAGTTTATTTTTCTTTCAAATCCCATCAGAATTCTAAAGCCAAGGGTAAGGATGGGAGGGGGCAGATATTATCAACTACATATGAGTTTTAAAAAAAAGAATTCCAAATTAAGTAAAACTAAACTGAAATGTCTGGGAAAACTAGGATAAAGGGAAACAATCATGTGTCAATTTTTAAATTGATCCCCCAAAAATATGAGACATAGTTTAATTTAAAAAAAAAGAGGCAGACAGAAAGAAAATGATGCCATTTAAACAGCTCAAAATCAGTTAATAACCAGAGTAAAGCTGATTTTTAGCTACTTCTGAAATTACATACTCAAGTTTCAGGTAAGTTTTACTATATAAATGTTTTATTTCCAAGTGAAAATAGCTTCCCAAATTTTATAGGTGATACATTATATCATGCAGTGACTGCACCCTTGGGAGCAATTTTAGGCCTCTATTGAATCTTCATTGTTAACAATTTCAATATCCTAATAACACACAAGTAGCATATTGTTCCTTATAGAGACACTGTTTTACTGTAAGATTCCATAGCACACGTCTTTGCAAAGGCAGATGGATCTGCTGCATAACATTATTACATATACAATTACCTACATCACAAATATTTTCAAAATTGAAACTGTTAAGCTTTCTTGCCTGTCAGTTTTTTTATGGTGTCTCCATAGCAACCTGCCTCCCCTCCCCCAGAGACAGAGAGAACACAGAAGACATCTTTAAATTGGCATAAATTAGAGACAAATTCTTTATTTAACCAGATATACAGCTTACTGTAATGATTACCATACAAAGAATTATCCGGAAATAATAATGTAGTTCATAAATGAACCACTATAAACAGACGTCTCTGTTTACACCTGATGACAGCATAATTATAAAATATGGCACACAGCTTCTACCACCATTGCACCCTCATCTCCCACTTATCACCCTCTGTAACCATGCCATCCCTTCCCCCAGAGCATACAGCCCCCCACGCCCTTTCCTCAAAATGATCCAGGGCAGGTGCTGCCTCAGGCACCCAAGGGCTCATGGACAGCTCCCATCGTCTGCAAAGATAGAGCTCAGCCAATATGGGTGTACCCAAAATGCAAGCTCATGGCCCAGAACTGGACAGAAGAGTGATAAGAATTATCTTAATTAACTTCAATAACTGGTACTGGGACAGCACATGCAAGAGTTATGTAACTCCTATTCCCTCTTCTCACAAATCCTCTACTTCATGACCAGGGTTAAAATATTCTTCTGTGTCCCTCTAATAGCATGTAATACTGAGCAGGAGCTCCAGAGAGAAAAGGGCCCCCTTGCCCTCCCATTCACACACTTTCCATTCATAAAATACCCTAAGAGCCACAGTCAGGGCTTCAAGAGCGATCTCAGGTCCTAACCACCGCGCAGCCTTCAGACACTTCCTAAAAAGTAAACATAATAATCTCAGTATTACAGGCAGCTGAGAAAAACATTCATCTACATTTTTATTTTAAGTAACCAAATAAAATGTAACCCTATAGCTGGTTTCTATTGCAAACCAGGAAGAAGCAAGGGGAATAGCTTGAAGTCCAAGAGTGTTACGCACACAGACACAGAGCATTTCACCTGCCTCAGGTGGGCTGCCTAGGAGGCAACATAAAAGACAGCCCCTGCTCCATCCAGGGAGCAAGGTGTCCTGAGTGAAACATACCCACAGACCCTGGAGAGAGCTGGTGCCACCACCAACTGCTCCGAGTATCTAGCATGTGGCTATTTTCTCCAATGCATGAGAAACATGCCCTTCTCCACCCCAAGCATTATTTTTGTTGTAAGTAGTCACATAACTTGCTCTATTTTAAAAGTTAAGCTTCCGCATATACTCTATTCATGGGTAGGAAGAATCAATATTGTTAAAATGGCCATACTACCCAAAGCAATCTATAGATTCAATGCAATCCCTATCAAAATACCAATGGCATTTTTCAGAGAGCTAGAACAAATAATTCTAAAATTTATGTGGAGCCATAAATAACCCCGCATAGCCATGGCAATTTTGAGAAAGAACAAAGTTGGAGGTATCACACTACCTGATATCAAACTATACTACAAGTCTACAGTAATCAAAATAGTATGGTACTTGCATAAAAACAGATACATTCATCAATGGAACAGAATAGAGAGCCCAGAAATAAATCCACACCTATATGCTCACTTAATATATGACAAAGGAGGTAAGAATATACAATGAGAATGAGGTAAAGACAGTCTCTTCAATAAACAGTGTTGGGGAAATTGGACAGATACATGCAAAAAAAAAAAAGAAGCTGGACTATCTTCTTACACTGTATACAAGAATAGACTCAAAATGGATTAAAGATTTAAATGTAAGACCTAAAACCATAAAACATTTAGAAGAAAACATAGGCAGTAAACTCTCTGATATTACTAACAGTAATTTCTTTTCAGATATATCTCTTTGGGCAAGGGAAACAAAAGAAAAAATGAACAAATGGGACGACATCAAACTAAAAAGTTTTTGTACAGCACAGGAAACCATCAATAAAACAAAAAGATAACCAATTGTTTGAGAGAAGATATTCGCTAATGACACATCTGATAAGGGGTTAATATCCAAAATTTATAAAGAACTTATATAACTCAACAACAAAAAGCAAACAATCCAATTAAAAAATGGACAGAAGATCTGAACAGATACTTCTCTAAAAAGGAAATACAGATGGCTAACAGATATATGAAAAGATGCTCAAGGTCACTAATCATCAGAGAAATGCAAATTAAAACCACAATGAGATGTCACCTCACACCTGTCAGAATGGCTATCATCAATAAATTAAAAAGTAGCAAGTGTTGGCGAGGATGAGGAGAAAAGGGAACCCTCAGACATTGTTGGTAGAATTGCAAATTCATACAGCCACTATGAAAAACAGTATGGAGGTTCCTCAAAAAATTAAAAATGGATATAACTTTTGACCCAGCAATTGTATTTCTAGGTATTTATCTAAAGAAAAGCAAAACAATAATTCATAAAGATCTATGCACTCCAATATTCATGGCAGCACAATTTACAATAGCCAAGATATTGGAAGCAACCTAAATGCCCATCAACAGACAATTGGATAAAGAAATTATGATTCATATATATATAATGGAATATTACTCAGCCATTAAAAAAATGAAATCCTATCATTTGCAATGACATGGACCTAGAAGTTATTATGCTGAGTGAAATAAGTCAGATAGAGAAAGAGAAATACCATATTTATGTTTCACTTATATACAGTATCTAAGGAATAAAAAGAACAAACTAATCAAAAACAGACTCACAAACACAGCGGACAATATGGTGACGGACAGAGGGGAGCGGGGTTGGGAGGCTGGGAGAATGGGGTGAAGGGTTAAAGAAGTACAAATTAGTAGTTGATAGTTGGGCACAGGGAGAATGGCAGAGAGAATGCAGTTAATATTAATATTATGGCTAAGTGGAGGGCTAGGGGAGGGAGGGAGCAATTGGGGGGATCATTTTATAAACATTACAGATGTCTAATCAATATACTGTATAATTGAAACTAATTTAAATAAATTTATTTTTTAAAAAAAGTTAAGCTTCCAAAATTATTTAATTGGAACATAATATAGGCTTTAGTTTGGCACTCACTTTCAGTTTACAGAAAATACAGGGAATCATGAAACAAGTTAAATGATACCACTGAAAGATGACCCGACAAATCCAGAATGTGAGAAGTTGTGTTTTACGAAATGATCGGCCTGGTGTCTTCAAAAAGCTAATGCCTTTGGAAAACAAAGTCGTAGAGACTCCTAGAACAGTGGTGCTCAAACAGGAGCACTCTCCCTGCCAGCGGGCACCTGGCCACGTCTGGAGAGGATTCTGGTTGTCACAGTGGAGGCTGGCAGTGCCGTTGGCATCTAGAGGGTGGAGGCCAATGTTTTACATGCACAGTGGTGCTGTTGAGAATCCCTGTGCAGAACAAGAGAGAGTAAAAAGGCATAATGACAAAAAGCAAAAAGTTTTAACAAAATCTACGAAAAAAAATTTTAAGGGACATTGGGAAACCCAAATGTGGACTATACTAATATAATATTAATAAAATTAGGAAATTCTTGCTAGTTCTCTTAGGTAGGATAACAGTATTATAAAAGAATGCCCTTATTCTTCAGAAATATATGCTGAATTATCTAAAGATGAAGCAATATGATATCTGCAAAATAAGTTTCATGGTTCATCCAAGATAGATAGACATATAAACAGACAGACATGTAAAAAGAAAAAGCAAACATGGCGAAATTAATAGTTGAATAAAGTGATGAAGATATAGGCATTTACCAGATTTTTCTTTCATCTTTTCTTGTTTGAAAGTGTTCATCACAAAAGGTGGCAGGAAGGGGAAGTTCAGGCCTTTACAAATGGCCTTCTGACATTTTCACGAATGTAGAATATTCTGATTTTACATTCAGAACTGCCTCCTCCATGTCAGTCTGCATGCATCTAAGCACTGCGAGAGCACGGCTGGGTGGCTGGAGGCCCCGCGCTGTGCACGTCAGCCCCCCACCCTCAAGATGCTTACAGCCCATAAAAGGAATGAGATATGACAGGGGGAGGAAGTAACATACTCACAGGAGAGCAACAATGCTATGGTTCAGAGATGTGTGTATCGAAAAACAGGACCAGGAAAGGCTTTGTGGAAGACATGGCACTTACACCGGTTCTTCCAGGACGGGCAGAAGGTGGACACGTGAACAATCAGAGGGAGACACCAGGCCACTGGAGTGGGAAAATCTGAGGGTGCCTAGGAGCACACCCAGAATAATTATGTGGTTTGTACCAAAGTGACAAGGAATGGGTCATACAAGTTGGACGGACAGGAAGCAACTCTATTCAAAAGCAATGAGGACCCACAGACTTTTGAACACTGAAGTGACTTGAGGAACAAGCCTCCTGCGATGATACAATGATTACTCGGCCAGCTACATGCATGCAGGCATGAGGAACATCTTGGAATGAGGCCAGCCATTTCACAACAGGACAGCTCGAAAGACTAGAAGTGCTTCTGTATCTGACCACTGTCTGGGGCATCCACCCGAGGAAGCCATGTCTAGTCTCTTAATTATAGTGATGCATCTGCCCCTTCCAGATGCTGTCCCTCAGCTCTCTGAAGAGGCTCACACATCGCTCTTCATTTCCCTTTCTTGCATTCCCATGGAGTCAACATGCTCCTTGACAGATGAGGGCAAGAGTAGATCAGTTGTGGGATGCAGACTGGCTGCAGGCAGAGCCCAACGCTGTGCTCCTAATGAGAGAAACTCTTGCAGCCCAGAGAGCCTCCTGCCTTATAATCACTGCAAAACTATGATTGGGGCCAGTACCCACAGAGACCCCAGCTAGGACAAGATGGGACTCCCATTACACACCATGGTAAAATTGTGTTCTCATTTCTTCCAGGTAAGCTACACTCTAAAACATAACTATCAAGACTAAGAAATGTGCTAATGACCAAGCAGCTGTTATTTCTACGAATTCTGCAATAAAGACTTAGAGCCTGGGCCGCTCCCAGGAAGGGGGCTCTCCCCCTCCTTCACTGAAATGTGCTCAAGAGTCTAAGAGCATGGTGCATTTGGAAAGGGCTATCAACAGCCCCAGAAGCAGGTGCTGTCATGAGGCTGTTACAGACGGGGAAATCGAGGCCAGGGAGGAGGCGTGCTCACCCAAGGCTGTTTGCTGCTTGGTTCACTCAAGACCTGGGGTCACAGGGCCAGGCCCCATGTTCCATCTTCTAAGCTCTGAAGCCAGAATTCTCAGTTTTCTAAGAGGGAAGGGAAGAAGGAAGAGGCAGAGGAAGGGACTGAGGATAAAAGGCTGTGCTAATCTTTTGCCAGCTACCAGACACATGAGAAAGGAGCGTAACACCAAGAAAACAAAACTAAAAAACACAAATTCACCCAATTACAGCTTCACATCAGGAAATCTTAGACAGTGGAAGGCCCCTAGTGTGGCTGAAAGTCCATCACCAGAGAGCTTCATTATCAACCTCTCTTTTAAAGGGGTTCGGGACTTGCCTTCCGCTAGACCTGAAGAACATGATGCTCGAGGGTCCTGAAGCTACCACGAACTGGGCCACTTGCGTGGCCTTGCAGGTGCTGAGGGCAGGCCAGGGCTACGTCCTCACCTTGTGGTCCACAGGAGGGCTCAGGGTGACCCCATGTAGTCGGGGATATGGGAGGGGGCGGAGGCTGCTTTCTTCCCCGTTTTGTCTGCAAGCTGTGAATGTGTCCATTTGTTCTGTCCCATGACTGTGAGTAAGGGGAAGAAGTGACCACCTGCCCTGACTGACCAAAAGCTGACAGACCTCAGCCACCTCCCAGGGAATGTCTCTGTACCTCTTCTGAGCCTCCCTGTGACAAAAACAGCCAGGCCTCAAGGCAAATACAAATGTGATCTGTGGTCATTACTTGTGTCCCATATATTCTTTGGCTACATAGCCAATAACACTCATTAAACCACGTGCTTCTCAACCAACATTTTTTTTTTACTCCATGTACCCTGGTATTGATTTCAAATGCATTAGACAAATCAGTGGGATGCTGGCTGCTTGGGAACACAGGATGCAATTCCCCTAGGAGGGCATCACTTTCCCATATAAAGAACATGAAGAGATCTGCTGAGTGGCATTTAGGCAGGTTTCCTGCCAACGTTTAGAGCTTTCGTGGCTGTGGCTGTGGCTGTGGCTGTGCCCTCCGGGCAGCACACAACTCCCCTTCGCAGAGTGCAGCCGCCTCAGGAGCTTGGGGGGCTGAGCGAGAGGGATTTTACTCATGAAATTACGCGTATATAATGAAGGCCATGATGTACAAGGTCTGGGATGCTCACAGACCACACCCTTAAAGGCCTTAAAACCCAAAGGTGAGATAATGGGGGGTGGCTCAGAGAGGGCCAGCCTGGGTGTGGTTGAGAAGCCAGGACTCAGGCCCAAGAGGCAGGAGGCGGAGGCCCAACGCCCAGGGCTTGACCCTTTGTTTACAGCACACAGAGCAAAAGTAACAGGGAACAGTGCTGGGTGTGTCTGTGGGAGGCTTCGAATATGGGGTCAACGAGTATTCACCATGTGCAATGAGTTTTGCAGTGTGAAAAGCACAAGAGTAAAACATTGTTTGAGGACAATCGGCCTTGCAGTGGTGTGACGGGCGGAATACAGAGAAGACAGGTAAAGGCAGGGCCAGTGCGGCCATCTGAAGTAGAATGAGGGAGGGGGAGAGAATGGAGAAAAGGTTGGGGATGGCTGCTCGGGCAAGCATGCAGACTTGGCTCACATGTGATCCCACCTGCCTCTCCAGTACTGACATATGCTTAAGCCCCACCCCATGTCTTCTCCTGCCACCGACTGTCCCCAGCAGAACCCAGGCGACAGTGCAGAGGGCTGAGGTTGGGCTGCACGGCTCTGCACCAGTGGCAGGCACCTGGGCTGCTACCAGGGTTCACACTCCCCCAAAGCAAGTAGACTATCCCACAGCAGGCAGGCTGAGGCCCATGGAGAAGGAAAAAGCTTTTCTCCCTCTCTAAACAGAGGGCCCTGCATTTTCATTTTGCTCTGGGCCCTAAAGGACCTGGTTATGGAGTGAATACCTGGGGCCTAGAGGGGCAGCAGAGAACCAAGCATTCCAGTAGATGAACCAAACAAATAGGAAGGAGGCCTGGCCAAAAGGGTGGGCTGTCAGGGATGAGTTTCCAGCTTTGTAGGAGCTCCCTGTCCCAAGTTCACTCTGGGAAGCTGGGAGCATCTCTGGGCAGAGACGGACAGCGGGCAATTGAAACAGCAGGGCCGAAGTCCAGAGCTATAGACACAGGCCGAGGAAGGGGCTCGGAGCCCCAGAGCCAACAAGGACGTGGGGACCAGAGCCACACCAGGGACCAGAAGGGCTGCAGAGGCATCAGAGAGACAGAGAGAGCCAGGAAAGATGAGGACGGTCTGTGGGGAAAGGTAGGCTATTATCTGCTATGGGCATCTGTGAAGGTCTCTGAGCTAACAGACTCAAACTGCAAGCAGCCTTTCTGCAAAATCCTAACTCCACTCACATGCACAGGACCCCCTCAGAGGTCATCTCTACAGACAAAGTATTCTGGAGTTTTTGTTTTTATTCTGCTCTCTCTGGAAATGGTCACACTCACAGGGCTGCCTTAAGAGCATGTGGAGACGATATGTAATATTGCCCGCAACTCAGCTGGGCAACTATCCCAGTCTCTTTAAAGAGAGAAACTGGTGCTCAGCCTCAGCACTGGTGACATTTCACTGTGGTCGAGGCTCTGTCCTGTGCACTATAGGTGCTTAGTAGCAACCCTGGGTTCTACCCACTAGATGCCAGTAGCATTTCCCCCTTAGCTGTGACCACCAGCTGTCTGCAGATATTGCCAAATGTCCCCTGAGGGACACACACTGAGAGGCTGGTCTCCCCTACCCTGCCAGGCAGCCCATCTTGCCCCCTCCTCCCTATGCACACCTAGATCATTGAGTTTTGTTTTTAGATTGCCTTTCGCATAGATATTTAAAGTAATCCCTGTCTTGCACTATTGAGAATTTATTCTTTAGAGCCATAAATCTTACTGCTATGGACACTATACTGCAGCTGTAGTCTCACGGGGGTTTAGATCACAGGTGTGTTTTATTTTTTCATTTACAACACATGCAGTCAATGTCATTTACAGTCCCAAAAGGTCCCTGACGTGACCATCCCTGGCATCCAGGATGTACTTCCGAGTGTGCTGTTCAGGGCAGAGAGAGAAAATAAATGTCAGCCCCAGGGCTGCACACTCCTGAGCACGTCCTGAGAGGGGGGCTGACACCACCACAGCCCAACTGCCGGGAAAGGTAATGGGGCTGCAGACCCACAGAGAGGGGGGCCGACCTTAAGCAGCAGCCACCCGAGAAACCTGTACCTCACTCGTTACAGGTCCAACTCCATGAAAAGCCCCAACCTTCCCTACCTTTTGGATCCCAAACAACCAAGGCTGTCAGCTGGGGCGCCTTCATAATCTGTGGGACCCAGCACAAAACTCAAGTACAGGTCCTTTGTACAAATAGCAGGAAAAAGGCATTTTCCTTTCTTCTGTGGTCTTTCGCCCTACCTGTTGCAATGTTTTTTTATTTGCATGCTAGGCTTCCTCAGGCAGGAGATCCAGGCAGGAGATCCAAGCAGGGCCTGGGCAGAGCCTGGAAGGTGCTGGCCACCCTTGGATTCTGGTCAGAGGTCCTATGGGTGGCAGTAACAGCAGGGAGTGGCCATTTTGGGATAGAGGGATCAAGTGGGAGCCCAGATGCCAACTCCTCAACATGCTCACTGTCTCACTGTACTTCAAAAAACACAAATCAATAATAAGATTACTAAGAATATTAAGACAGCAACCGCAGAGCATTAAATCTTAAGGAGACCTTGGGGTCCCCTTGAGGGCCTGCTTACTCAGGCACCAGCCATAGGCAGCCTGCTTCAAGGAGCACCTGTGCATACCTGGGCAACTGAGTCCCAAGTCACCTTCACAAACAGGATCTCATTTGCTCCTGGAAGAAGGAAAGCCTCATTCTCCCCATTTTACCGATGAAGAAGGTCCAAGAGATTATGTCACCTGCCTGAGAACAAAGAGCTTGCGGATGGCAGAGGCAAGACTGAAACACACGCTGGACTGTCCTGTCTCTTCCAAGCCACCTCTCCTCCACCCGCTGTGGGCCTCCTTCCAGTCAGGCCCAAGACTAGTGGACCCCAGGAGTATCTAGTGGACTGGCAGAAGTGTAGAGACCCCTGCACGGTTCAAACACACCTCTACCTTGGAAATAATCTTGACTCACCTTAGTGTACTTGTGCAAATGTGGGGAAAGAGTGGCGGCCACTCACAGGGTGCCTCCCCCACACCAGCAGAAGCTTCACGCCAGGATCTGCCCCAGCACTGTGCCCAGACCCTAAGCTGCCTGGTTCAGGGTACAGTCTTCAATCACAGCATAGCAACGCTCCCGGAGCTGCAGGCTATGTCCTCTCAGCATTGTCTAAATCCGGTCCCATTACCTGGGGCTATCCTTACAGGCAGACAAACCTAAATATCTGCAAACACTCTAGGGAGAAATGCTTCCCTGTCCCCAGCAGGGCTGTCCCCACTCCCCTAGCAGCAGAGCTGCAGTTGCCACCATCCTGGCTAAAGGCTGCATGTCACAGGATTACATGACAGTAAATGCAGGGGCAGGAGCCAGGCCACAGGGTATGGATGACCCAGCCCAGGAGAGCCAGTTGCAGGAAGGGTGGGAGGGTGCCCACGGCCTGGGGACAGTCTCTACCATAGACCCCTCTCAGAGGCTGGCCTTGATGATCTCTGACTGGTCGCACCAGAAGCCGGACTTCTGCCTATATAACCACCTCCTTCCTTGCTTCTACAATCCCTCATGCTGCCACCTACCATGACCTCTAGGGTGGAAAGGAATCCAAGTAGCCAGATCGGCCTTGTGTGACCTTCATTGACCCTGGGTGAGCCCCCACCCTCTGTCCCACATCCCACAAAGGAGGCTTTCAACAACATGGCCTGATGACACCTCTTACAGACCTTTAACATAACATGGATTCCCACTATTGAAACACACGTGCACCCACAGATGAGCAAATGCAGCACATCTGCAAAAGTTTCTAGTGTTAGTTTCCTGAAGGCCCACAAGATGGACATGTTACCCAGCCCTTTTCACTGTGGGATGGGTGCTAGGTAACAAGGCAACTTAGCACCCAGAGCTGTAAGGAAAATTAGAGAAATCTTCCAATACCTGAACCTACTCCATTCCTGAATCAAGTGATGACAAAACACAGGTATTTTAATATGGAAGAGTAATTTTAAAAAGCCAACAGCTCACAGGAGTTCCACAGGGTATTTTAAAACACCTTATCAGAAGTCCAGGTCAAATGATTACCAAAAAGAACAAAAATAGTTAAGTTCTCAGAAAAATACAATGCAAAAGCTAAGCTATCTGGCACACAGCCAGAGACTGCCTGAGGGAAAAGAGGCATCTTTCCAGAAAACCACCTAAAAATAGCTCCAATGAGAGAACCTGCCACATATGCCAGGGTTAGGTGCAAATGAGAACTTAATTAAACAGTTTTCCAAAGAACTGGGGTTTTCCAAATGAAGCAGCCAGCTCTTTAAATGGCCATACTGAGAATGGGTGGGGAAGCCCAATGGCTGGACACTCGCGATGAACAGCAGACACTACTGTCTGCAGGGCCGGGGCCACTCTGGACAGGGGTCAGGGAAGCTCTGACTGGCCCCTCTGTCTCCTCCTTGCTGACATCCCTCCCTCCCTGGGCACTGGAAGACACCCTCCCCCTATGCCCAGTCCGCTGCCTGCCACAGGACCCCAGCTTAAAGACGCTCTCATTTCCTTTCTGCTTCCTAAGAATGGGAGTGAGTGGGCACGTGACGATATCAGTTAATTACGCATTCCTGTCTCCAATGAGCTTCCTCACTTCAGAGAGAACAAAATATGTCTCTTTTTAACCATCTGCCAGCTGCAAATAGATTTGTAAAGTGCTTTCTTTTTCGGTCAAGGAGACAAAATATTAGGGTCCCATTTTTATTAAAGTTATTGGACTGACATTGGGTAATAAAATCAAATAGGTTTCAAGTGTACAAATAATAATATGTCATATGTATACTGCATTGCGTGTTCACCACTCAAAGTTAAATTTCCTTCTGTCACCAAATATTTGACCCCCTTTACTCCTATCTACTTTCCCATCCCCCATTTCCCTCTGGTAACCACTCAACTGTTGTCCGTGTCCATGAGTCTCTCTCTGTTTGTCATGTTTGTTTGTTGCTTTCAGTTTTATATCCCACATATGAGTCAAATGGTATGGTTCTCAACGTTTTCTGTCTGACTTATTTTGCTTAGCATGATAATCTCAAGATCCAGCTATGTTGTCGCAAATGGCAGTATTTCATCTTTTCTTATGGCCGAGTAGTATTCCATTGTATATATGTACCACAGCCTCTTTATCCAATCATCTATCAAAGAACACTTTGGTTGATTCCATGTCATGGCCGCCATGAATAATGCTGCTATGAACACTGGGGTGCATATATCTTGGAGAATAAATTTTTCAAGTTTTTTGGGTAATACCCAGAAGAGGGATTGCTGGGTCATATGGTAATTCTATTCTTAGTTTTTTGAGGAACCTCCATACTGTTTCCCATGGTGGCTGCACCAGTTTACATTCCCACCAGCAATGTTTGAGGATTCTTTTTCCCCACAACTTCTCCAACACTTGTTATTACTTGTCCTGTTGATTATAGCCATTCTAACAGGTGTGAGGTGGTATCTCATAGTGCTTTTGATTTGCATTTCCCTGATAGCTAGTGAAGTTGAGCATCTTTTCATATGTCTGTTGGCCATGCATATGTCTCCTTGGGAGAAGTGTCTGTTCAGATCCTCTGCCAAAAATATTAAGGTTCCTTTTAAAAATTATCTAACTTTTCCATTTTTATTTCACCCTATTTCTAAAAAGCTGTGTCTTCAAATATGTGGGCAACAATCCCTAAGACTGGCCCTTCTCATTCCACAGGTTCCTCTTCTTTTTCACTCTCTTAGACTTTTACTCTTTTTCTTTTCCAACTAGCATTTTTTTAAAAAATGAGTATGTAATAAGCTAGGCATTCTCTGTTTAGCATCTAGAGCCCTGTGAGTGTCTCCTCTCACTGCCTTGACTGCTATATTCCGGGCAGAGCTTGAGCACTCAATATTGGGAAGTATCCCTTGCGTGCCAGGCAGTCTTTGGGGTGGAGAGAAGGAAGCACATCACCTGCCCTAATGACACCTAAACTCCAGCAATTATCAAGCCCACCTCCGTTTCCGTACATGTGAAAGATGCACAGCACACACTTGTGTGCACAGGCACTGCCTCACCTCTGCTGAGTGGACACTTCACAACTTTAAATTGGGGTCCTTCACGAGCTGCTAAAGCAAATCCCCTCTTCCTCAGACTTGCACAGAACCAAGCATGTCAGTGAGCTCTGCCATTACAAGAAGCTGTGACATGGTTGCCATCAGCCAGCTGACAGCTCAGCCAAGGACAATCACTGGTGGATTAGACCACCAGGAAACAAATGCGCCTGCCCCTCACAAACCAAGAGGGGATGGCAGGGTATGGTGCCAGCTCACCAAGAGCACACACATGGGCTGGAGAAGAGTCACATCTGCCTAGGTGGCTGGGGAGCAGTGGGTATTCCAGGAGTGTGGAAGGGGCACATCTAAGAGAGATCAGAGCCTGAGCTTTAGAAAGTCTTCCTGGACATGAGAAGTACAAGAACCAGCATTTCCAGTTTTAGATATCCGCCTGTGCTTTGCAAGTGACTGATGCTAAGTACTCAAAAGTTCTCTGTGATAAAAGCACTTGAGCCACACTTAGGGATGCTCTGAGTACTGGCAAGTGTGAAGAAATTCGCAGACAGTTTATCAACAGCAACTGTCCATGAATCTGGTGTCCTGGGGAATTTTTATTAGAATATCCTGACATGGAGATTTGGCATACTGTATAGATACACAGGCTGAACAAACTGTTCTAAAATTTTCAGAGCTTATTTTAGGAATCAGCCTAAACTCGTGTGGGTGCACGAGTAGGAGCATGACATCTGGACTCTAAACTGCCATCATCACTCACTGGCCAGGAGACCTTGGGAAAGTCCTGTAATCTGCCGACCCTTTAGTTTCATCCAAGGTTAGGTGGGGGAGTTAATGAAATACTGTGTAGGAAGTGTTCTTTATAAGGCACTGAGCGTCATACCAATATTTTCCCTTTAATGGCCAGCTAGTTCTCATGTGAGAAAAAGAATGATTTGGGTCTCAAAATGTATAGTGTATATTTATCTCTCTACACAATCATTACAAGTAAATGGAGAGGTAGAAACAACCCAAATGTTCGCCAGTGGATGAACAGATAAACAAAATGTGGTAGATACATACAATGGAATGTTAGTCAACCATGAAAGTGAGTGACATACTAATTCATACTACAATGGGTGAACCTTGAAAATATTATGTTGAGTGAAAGAAGCTAGTCAAAAAAGGCCACATACTATATAAAAGCCCAGAATAGGGAAATCTAAAGGAGGCAGAAAGTAGATTAGTGGTTGCCTAGGGCTGGAGGTGGAAAGTGGGGTATGAGGAGGAGTGATGGTAAAGGGTATACTCTTTTTGAGGTGACAAAGATGTTCTCATATTGACTATGGTGACGGTTGTACATCATCTGTGAATATACTAAAAAACATTAAGTTCTACACTTTGAATGTGTGAATTATATGGTATGTGAATTCTATCTCAATAAAACTGCTAAAAGAATAAACATAGGTGAAATAACCAGGAATGTAATTTTGTTTTTTACTCCATCAGCTCATCTTCCTAGGGAGAACAAATTCTTTAATGTGATTCCAGTTCTTTTAAAATGTGAGACCTCTAGGATTTCCCTTAGGATCCAAAATCCAATTGCCATAAATATTAAGAAGTTTTCCCCAGATCAATGGAGCAGAATTAGGAGCCCAGAAATAAACCTACACATTCATGCACCATCGATTTACAACAAAGGAGCTAAGAACATACAATGGAAAAAGGACAGTCTCTTCAATAAATGGTGTTGGGAAAACTGGAAAGCCACCTGCAAAAGAATGAAACTAGACTGCTATCTGACACCATACATAAAAAATTAACTCAAAATGGATTAAAGATTTGAACTTAAGACCTGAAAGCAAAAAATTCCAAGAAAAAAACATAGACAGTAAGCTTCTTGACATTGGTCTTACCGATGTTTAAGTGGATCTGACCCCAAAGACAAGGGAAACAAAAGCAAAAATAAATAAATGGGACTAGAACAAACTAAAAAGTTTTTGCACAGTGAAGGAAACCATAATCAAAAGAAAAAGGCAACCTACTGAATAGGAGAAATACTTCCAAATCATACATCTGATAAGGAGTTAATATCCAAAAACATATGAAGAAATCATACAATGTAACAATAACCAAAAAAACAGCCCAATTAAAAAATGAGCAGAGATTCTGAATAGACATTTTTTCCAAAGAAGACACACAGATCACCAACAAGCACATGAAAAGATGTTCTACATCACTAATCATCAGAGAAATGCAAATCAAAAACTACAATGTGCTATCACCTCATACCTGTGACAGTGGCTATTATCAAAAAGACAAGAAATAAGTGTTGGCAGGGATGTGGAGAAAAGGGAACCCTCATATATTGCTGGTATGAATATAAATTTGTGCAGCCACTATCAAATACTGTATGGAGATTCCTCAAAAAATTAAAACTACCATGTAACCCAGCTATTTCACCTCTCGTTATCTATTTAAAGAATAAGAGAACACTAATTCAATAAGATATACGCACCCCTATGTTCATTGCAGCATTACTTACAATATCCAAGATATGGAAGCAATGCGAGTGCCAATCGATGGATGAATGGATAAAGATGAGGCATTTATATACAATGGACTACTACCCGGCCATAAAAAAGAATGAAATCCTGTCAGTGCAACAACATGGATGGACCCTCAAGGCATAACACTAAGTGAAATAAATCAGAAGGAGAAAGACAAATACTGCATGATTTCACTTATATGTAGAATCTATTAAAAAAAAACAAACAAAATAAAATGAAAACAAATTCATAGATACAGTGGTCACCAGAGAGAAAGGAGGCCGGGGCAGGCAGCGTAAAAGGGGTGAAAGGGATCAATAGTATGGTAATGTATAGTAACTAGACCTTTTTTGGGGGATGATCACTTTGTAATGCACACAGATGTCAAATTATAATGTTGCACACTTGAAGCATATAATTAAAAACTTTTTCTTCATAATTTAATCTACTACTTCTATTTACTCACCTCCGAACCACACTAATTTCTTTTCACACTGATGTTTCAGATGTCAATAGATCTATATTATAACCTCCCAGTCTACACATTTTCAAGTCACAGGAGCACTCATCACTATACTCCTGTTTTTGTGGATTGCCCTTACTTTAACTATGGCTACCTCCACAGTATCTGGTATCTCACCAGATGTATGTGACAAACTGAAAATTCATAAAATCAGGGCACATAAGCAGGCGCTCAATAACCACATGGTGAACTGAAGTACTTTTGATGTCCACTCACATCTGTCAAAATTTGAACTCGTCTGTCACTGTCACCTCCACGATAATGGCAGCACCGAAAGCCCTAGAGATTAAACAAGTTTTCAGATTTTAAAATAAGTCCTTAGAAAACATAGCTCAATGTATAAAGTCTTGCTCAGCAGTTGATATGCATATTTGAATAATCTTTCTTGTATGTAGCTATGGCTTTCCTCCTCATCTCACACACTATTCCATGCCCTGTTTCAAGATAAAAATCCAACTTGAAGACTACACTAGTAGTAACAGAAATTACCAAATCTCTATACAAATGGCTTAATTCCATCCAACATAAATGTGTGCTAGGCTAATGAAAATTAAATTCCCAATAATGAACGTCTTTTTTCCCATGGGTCATGTATGCCGCACATACTGTACATTTTTAAAATAATGTCTGCTCAGGAAAAGAGATTTTTTTAAAAACTCAATTTCCTGCTTTTTGTATCCAAACATTTCAAATCACTTTCTAGTAAGTCATGATTTCCTCAAAATCCCAAAGAGATTGAGTGCCAGTGACAAGCTCCTGTTATAGGGACAGACATAACCATAAAGAAGTTAAGTAGACTGCTAAACAAACAGGTCAGTGCCAAAAGCCACACTGCTCTCAGGGATCCAATATGGGGTGACGATAAGAACCGTGAAGCCAAAATTAACCCATTTTGACTTCCGTTGCTGAGTTTCCCCACTTGCAAAATGAGAGCATGGGTAGACTAGGTCATTATTTTTCAAACTATTCCCCTAAAATGATGGCAGGGGTTGGAGCAGCCAGACTAAGTCCCATTTCATCATCTAGAAAAGCACCATTTTCAACTGCTTCTATTAAGCAGAAGAATCTTCTGTTGAAAATAAATAAATATAAGTTTTCAAAACCCTGGTCTAAATAATCCTAAAAGGCCATTCCTTTTCCACCCAGGCTGGCAACCTTGTCCATTAAATGATCGGTGATCCACAACAGAGACCCAGAATATGAGCTTCTTCTAAGTCAGAATATATGATGAGAAAGGAGCTCATTATTACCTGGTATATTACCTAAGCATAGAATGCTGGGCAAGTCATCTCAATTCTCTGGACTGCAATCTCCTTAATTAAAATTTCTTCATGTAAAAATATGGGCAATAACTGCACCTGAAGCAAGATAACATGGGAGACGGTGCTGTTCCTTTCCTTCATGCCACTGGTTGTCTGGCCTCCATTCTCTCCACCCTTAGGCTGCTGAGAATGATCAGGAGTAACTCAACAATATAGAATGTTTCTATTCCACATCCACTGATTCATAATTGATCCTACTTTCTTCTAAACAGGCTTCATGGTAGGTACCCAACAGTTAAGCTAACCGATACCTCAGCTGAGACCTCAGGGCCCTTCCAGAATCCTCATGTAACCTCCAGTTGATTCTCTATCAGCCACCAGACACCCTCTCCCTTCTGGTGTCAAGAAAGGACCTTTCTCTCCACTTTTCTGAGTAGATATACACACTCCAATGATCCCCTTCAAGTGGCACGGTCACCACCCTGCCCATGGAACACAGGGACTCCTCCACAACTGCAATCTCTCCCTGTCTTTTTCCACATTCATTCACATGTTGTCTATGGCTGCTTCCCTGCTACAATAACAGAGGTTAGACTACATGTGGCCTGCAAAGCTTAAGGTATTTACTATATGATCTTTTATAGAAAAGATTTGCTGAGTCCCATATTAAAACAATTATTAAAATTATTGTTTGCTCTTAATGGGCAAAATTTCACAATACTCTTCATATTTTCTCATTATGCATAGCATAGTGCTTTGCATACTATAACCGTTTAATCAAATGCTTTCCTAATCTAACACTCTCTTTAAAAATGATTAATTTGAGCCTCGGTGTTGTGTTTTATACCTTTTGGTTATCCCGTCTGGTGGGTATCAGGTCATTTGACTGGAAAAAGAAGAGAGAAACCAAATATCTAGTGAATTTTTTTTTTAAACAATTTGCAGATGATTTTAAGTGCACACCGGCTGTGAAAATAAACCAGTAAGAAAAACTTACACTAAGTCACCTCAACATAATTAGGTGCAACGGGAGTTTGGGAATTTTTCCACCTCCATTAACAATCTGTTCATTCAGGTGTTATACAATTCCACAGAAAAAAGAATCAACATTTTGGAAGTTTACAACCCATCACTACAACACATAAAAATAAGATGCCGACTTGATTGTGATAGAGGGAAAGACTTTCATCATAGGTTCTGTTTCAGCTCACATACCCAGCATCACAAAGTGTGTATCACTCTTGGGCAGAGGTACCAGTTGGGGTACCCGTGGCCTGTTAGGAACTGGGCTGCACAGCAAGAGGCGAGAGGGGCGGGCAAGCAAGCCAAGTTTCATCTGTACTTGCAGCTGCTCCCCAGCGCCAGCATCACCGCCTCAGCTCTACCTCACATCCTCAGGCATTAGATTCTCATAGGAGCACAAACCCTACTGTGAAATGCGCATGTGAGTGATCTAGGTTGTGAGCTCCTTATGAGAATCTAATGCCTGAGGATCTGAGGTGGAGCTGAGGCGGTGATGCTGGCGCTGGGAGCGGCTACAAATACAGATTAACATTAGCAGAGAGGTTTGACTGCACAGAGACCATAATAAATCAATTGCTTGCAGACTTATATCAAAACCCTATCAGTGAGTGGCAAATGACAATTAAGCTGCACATGGTGGCAGGCTTTAAGTCAGAATCTCACACTTATTTTAGTCTGTGTGTGGTCTGCCCATTATTTGATTTACCACTTCCATTTTTGCCTCTTTCCTGCACTGCCCATTTGTCTCGGTCACAGGTTTGGTAAGTCTACAAGCTAACCCTAGCCAAAATGAGTAAAAAAAAAAGTCACTGTAGCGCTTCTTTTAAAAGGGGGAAAAACCTAATGATGAGACAGCAGAAGACTCTAAGACTGCCAAAAAAAGAAAGCTGTATTTAAAAGAAAATACCAAGAGTCCTACATAAATTACAGGTTCATTATAGCAGGTGATTCACATTCACCAAGCCTATATTGTATAATATGTGGTGACGAAGCTATGAAATCTTCAAAACTGCTTCGCCACATGGAGACCAAGCACTCTGCGTTAAAAGATAAGCCTTTGGAGTTTTTTCAAAAAGAAAAAAACAAAAACATGAAGAACAGACGCCAATATTGAAGGCCACTACTTCATTAAATGTGTCTGCACTGAGAGCATCGTTCTTAGTGGCTAACTGCATTGCCAAAGCTATAAAGCCTTTTATAATTGGTGAAGAGTTGATCCTACCTGCTGCTAAGGACATTAATCAAGAACTTTTAGGAGAGGCCGCAGTTCAAACGGTGGCCTGCATTCCTTTTGGCCAGCACCATAACTGGACAAATTGATGACATAGCAGAGGATACTGAGACACAATTGTTAGAGAGGATTAACGTCACTGTGCTACGCAATCCAGGTTGATGAGTCTACCGATGTTGACAACAAGGCAATAATGCTTGTATTTGTGCAAACTATTTTTAAGAGGATGTGCATGAGGACATGTTATGTGCACTTTTGTTGCCAACCAATACCACAGCTGTAGAACTATTCAAGTCTTGAATGATTACATATCAGGAAAACAGAATTGGTCATTTTGTGTCAGTATATGCACGAACAGAGCAGTTGCCATGATTGGACAGCTTTCTAGTTTCACTACTCGGGTCAAAGAGATCAATTCTGATGTGAATCTACGCACTGTGTCAACCATAGAGAAATGCTGGCTAGCTGAAAAATGTCACCTGAACTTAACTTTTTGCAGGATGTGGTTAAAATGATCCACCATATTAAAGTACATGCCCTTAACTCATGTCTGTTCACTCAGTTCTGTAAGGAGACGGACGTAGAGCACACACATCTTCTCTTAGACACAGAAGTGAGCTGGCTTTCTAAAGGTAGATCACTGGCCAATGTTTTTGAGTTACAAGAGCTACTCGAGATTTCTTTTAGAAAAACAGTCACCACTGGCAGCACATTTCAGTGACACAGAATGGGTCACAAAGCTTGCTTACTTGTGTGACATATTCAACCAATTAACCATTTAACCAATTCAACCTGTCACCTCAGGGGAGAACGACTGTGCTCATGTCAACAGATAAAATGGCTGCATGCAAAGCCAAACTGGAATTATGGGGGCGACCAGGGAACATCGGGATTTTTGACATGTTTCAAACATTAGCAGAGATTTTGAAAGAGACTGAGCCAGGGCCTTCTTTCTCCCAGCTGGTACATGATCACCTATCTCAGCTTTCAAGAGTTTGAGCATTACTTCCCAGTCATAAAGGACCCTGGAACTGGGATGGAATGGATCCGCGATCCATTTGTGAATGAGCCAGATGAATCGACTTTGTCCATGCTAGAAGAGGATCAACTGCTCAAGAATGCAAATGACGGTGGCCCTAAAAGTATGTCTGAGACAACTTCAAATCTCCATACATTATGGATTAAAGTCAAGGCGGAACATCCTGAGATTGCCACAGAACACCAAAAAGTCTGCTTCATGTTCTAACATCCTATCTTTGTGAAGCAGGATTTTCTGCAGTGACAGCAACCAAAACGAGATTATGGAGTAGACTGGACATAAGCAACGCACTTTAGGTGCCACTGTCTCCCATTACCCCCAGATGGGACCGTCTAGTTGCAGGAAAACAAGCTAAGGGTGCCCACTGATTCTGCATCATGGTGAGCTGTATACTTATTTCATTATATATTACAATGTAGTAATAGAAATAAAGTGTGCGATAAATGTAATGCACTTGAATCATCCCCAAACCATCCCCCATCCCGGTCCATGGAAAAACTGTCTTCTACAAAACCAGTCCCTGGTGCTAAAAAGTTGGGGACTGCTGCTCTTGAGCACTTCATAAAAGACAGAACTGCTAGAAGCTCCAGACAACTAGCTGATAGTGATACAAACATAAGAGTTATTTTTTGCTGGGCTTTTAATTTGAACTTTGATTATTTAATAAGATATCAAATTGATATATTTTCAAAGTATATATTTTTGATAAGCTAGGAAGTCATTTGGTGGGAGATTACAAAAATAAAGAATACTGATATAAATAACATAAGCATTTTTTTTTTATTTTGCAAAATAAAACTCTTTGGGGAGAAATTATAGTCTGATTGAGATGGTCATTTTTCTCCAAGCGATAATGACATAGAAAGCAAAAAGAGCTGAACACATAAATTCACCGCCTGTTGCGTGGTAGAGTATCAGATGAAGCCTGATGAGCACACAGTTGCTGCCAGGGCACTCCCAGAACAAGTTAACCTCAAATGGCTCTTGGCCAGATCACACACCTATCCTTCTTAAGACACTTGAGGCTTCTCTGACACTGTGGGGTATCACAGGCAGCTTTTTCCATCCCAGAAGAAACACAACACTGTCATCGAGGGCACAGTCTACTAGAAGCTTCTATTAGCATGGACATGGAATAAACCCCCTCCCCCGCCCCACTACCAAACCTGGGAGCCTCTAGAAAGTTTCACCTGGAACATGCAAGTCTCTACTAGAGTTACCACCTACAATCTCCCTTTAGGTCCAGCCCAGAGGGAAGTTGGCGGGTACTAGAATAAAGCTGCCTCCTTCCTTCAGATTGAAAAGAGCACTTTAAACACATTTTCGGATTCTTTTATTTCAAAAAATGCTAGAATAAATGCCAGCTGCTATACAAGGCAACAGAAAAGCAGACACTTTCTCTCTTTCAACTGCACTTAAAGAACCAGCCTAGAAAACAGGAACCATATTTATTTTATTCATGGAAGTCAATAATTAACCTAATTATATCTTGCTTTTGTAATGGTGTCTCTCAGAAAGTCTCCAAAGTCACAGTGAGAATAGTACCGCATGATGTGACAGTGAAAAACTCAAGCAGACCAAAGCACTCTGCACTTAACCATTCCCTAGGCAGCCTAGGACAAGAATGACTTCCTTCTCACCACACAGACTTGTTTGAGAGAGAGGAAAGGACCACCTGACTCTCTCTTCCATGACGACTGGGGGTGCTGTTTCTCTGGACCTGGTCTTTCATCTGGAGATGAGGCAAATCTAGGGAGAGCGTAAGCCCTGGAGGGCAAAGTATCTACCACACTCTGTCCAGCCTTGATGTGTAAATGCTGCGGTCCATGGTATCTCAGCCCTAAGAAAACAGCCACCCCTTGGAACCAAGGAGATAGCACAGGACAGAGAAAACTATGCTCCAGATCAGATCGTTTTTCTGTTCTGCTTCCAGATCCTACACTAAGAACAGCACAGAAGTCAGCTGGTGGCAGGTGGAGACTGCGTGGCTGGCAGCGGGGAAGCCTTCCTGGGCCCAGGAAACAGGTCTGGTTCTGAGAAGGACCCTGCCCTGTGGTAAACCACGTACTGGTTCCCATCCATCAGACTCCTAAGAGCTGTGCAGGGAGTACATGCCTGCAAGTAGGGATCACTCACTACCCTCATGGGGGCTCAATCTCCACCCAAGGAGGGGAAACCAAGTGGAGGGAGACCTTCACTCTGCACCCCTACTGCAATGAGCCAGAGCCCTAGAAAGGATAGGCTTTGTCGCTGAGGGGTCATGGGAGTCTTGAGAAGCATGACGTGCTAAGATTGAACGTTCACTGAAGTTATGGGCAAACTAGGTCAGGGAAAGGGCAGCTTGCAGAAAGCGCCCAAACCTGTGCTGAATAAGCTGAGACCTATACCCTTGTCACCATGGAGGATGACCTCACAGAGAAGTATGAAACAAGCCTCAGGTGTATGTGTGCATGTGTATATGACATGCAAATGGGCCATGTGTGCACATATAGACATATATATTTACATGCGTGTGGCCTTAAGCACCATCTTGAGTTTTTCTTAACATTGTCATTTTTTAAAACTCAATGGTTGTCTTTAACACTCTAGAACCACCCTCCCCCCAAAAAAATCAGTAATTCAGTCAAAATAGAGGCAACTAAATGAGTTATATTAGAAAGATGCATTTATTAAACTGGGAAACCACTGAAATTTCAAGTAGATTTTTAAATCTCAATCTAACATAATAAAAGGTAAACTAATGCCTTTGGGAATAGTTTGTCGTAATGACAACAAAGCAGTATGCATTGTAGGGACAAGAGAGAGTGTGGCCATGTTACTCACTAAATAGTACTTAATTGATTGATGTGAGGCTGGGCCAGCGTTTATGGGGAGCAGGGTACCAGGGCAAGGGCCCAGCTCGGCTGGGAAAGTCAGGCCAACTTCCTAGGTCCATAATAGGAGAAGCAGCTAAGTGGCTTTTAAGTTTCCACGCAGTTATAGCATTCTTTTTTGTTATAAACTGGGAAAATAAGTAGCCCCACAGAACCACGTTTATTAAAAACTAAACTCTGGCCCAACAGCTACAAAGTAAGACAGATGAGAAACTAGTAGGTTGAATATATTACAAATGATATTTGCCATGGCCTTCTCTCTCCCACATACTCCTATATCCTCACAAATGTACCAGGAAGGAAAGTATTCTCCTCCGAGTCATGTATGAGGCTCCTTCATTAGGAGGAAAGCAAGTAAGACATCACAGGATTCTCTATCCCAATCTAAAACCCCATTCAAAATACAAACTATCTTATAATTCATTTAGGGGCAAGGGAATATTTATTTTTTCTGGCAGTTATTGGAAATGTGAAACACAAATGAGTTTCTAAATTAAAATCTGAATATCTGGCCCTATATATCTTTACATACAACTTGGATTTACATAGGGAGGTCCAGCATGGTGATAAAGAGCATGCATTCTGATGCCTCACTCCCTGGGTTCAAATCCTGGTTCTACTTCTTAGTGCTGTGTGATCTCACATAAATTACGCAGTCTCTCTGTGTCTCTGTAACTTCACCTTCAGGATGGAGATGATGGCTGTACCTACCACTAGGGTTGTTGGGTGGATTATATGAATTAATCTGTGCAAATACTAAGAATACAGTAGGCATTCCAGTTATCATCTTCATTTCAACAAGGCAGAAATAATAACTCAAAATATAAATATCAGTAATGGTATTTTCAAGCACCAGGAAAATTACTGAAAGGCTCACACACACCACATCCACAAAGAGATCATGGTACTCCAGGGCTCAAAACACACCGTGTCACTTAACCTCACTAAGGACTGTTATGTCTCCATTCTACAGATGAGAAAAACTGAGGCTTTGAAATGCCGAGGAGCTTAACTATAGCTAGTGAGTGAAGGACTGGGGTTAAAAGTCAGGGCTCTGGGATTGCAGAGCCCACATTCCTCACGACGATGTCACACAGGGAGAGTGTGGACTCTCAGCTCTACTCATTAGCTCTGTGACCTTGGATGGGTAATTTAACCTCTCTGGGCCTTACTTCCTTATCTGTAAAGTATGTAAATAGTTCCTGACCTGACAGAGCTGCTGTACAGATCAAACACACCACGTAGGAAAAGTGTTGGGAGGCTGAGTACGTTTGGGTTTTGTTTGGGGGGTGAATCAAAGAGCGAATGGACAATAGGAAGAAATGAATTTCTAGGTTCTTCTATTTAAACAAGTGAGATTGAATTGTGAAAAGCTGGCTGGCATACAACTGAAATGTTCTAGTCCTCATTTACACACAAAAGGCATAGCCTTCAGAAAACCATTGAAACCTCTCCAGGCTTCAATTTCCTGACCTTTCAGGTATGGGGGTTGAACCACTACACGTGCCTGCGTACAGGGTAAAGCTGTATTTTCAAAATCACCAGGCAACAAGGGGTGAGTTACCACTTTCTCCTTGGTTTCCTACCAGATCTCATATTGCAATACACTTTACCAATTACTTTATTAGCAACACCGAAGTAGTATTTGCAGAAAAAACAAAGCCCAAAACTAACTCAATCAACAGTAGTCTCACAATGTGCTTTTGAGAGTAACTATACAAGAGACAAAGTTAACACAGAGTCGGTAAATAACTAGAAAGGAATGACCCACATTCCAAGTGCTGGATGATATAAACAACTCCTTAAAAAAGTTCAAGTTAGCTGTTTCAGTGTTGGATGAATTAGCCACTGTGGCTTGGAATAGAGATGATTAAAGAATGTGCTCCAAGCTGAGCGAATGGTGGTGCTCCTCACAGTTGAGCAGCTGAGGAGAGAGGGTTTGGGAAACAAGTTCAGGTATGGCATGCTGGGTGAGAGGAGCCTATGACATGTCAGTGAGGACACCAGGTAGGCAGCTCGGCGAGGAATCCGAGCTGAAGAGCAAAGATGTGGGAATCGAAAGCAGGGGAAAAGAGAAGAAAATGGGGCCTGGGGCCTAGATCCTTCAGAAACCCCTGTAGTTGAGGAGTAGAAATCAGATTAGATGGGGTCAAAAGTAGAAAGAAGACCAGGAGAAAGTGGCACCAGAAATCAAGGTGTGAGAGAATCTCAAGGAGACTGGACGGGACACGTGAAGCCCCAAGTGGGGACAGCGCTGCAGCTCTGCCAGGGCCCATCGTGCTAAAAGACAAGTTGATGCTTCTGTGGCTGGACTATCATATGAGCTCATCAGCAGAGAAGGTGAATTCACTTTGACTCTTAGAAAACCAATGTTCACATAGTCAGGGAAAAGGCAGTCAAGTCTCTCACATGTCACATCCTTGAAGAAGAGTGCAGAGTCCACTGTTGGCCAGTTAGGCGATAGTCCCAAGAAAGGAGCAGTAGTAGTGATTTAGAGACCCTAAGGATTAGAAGGGCCTCATATCACCCAGGTATAACTGAGCTGGGTCACGGGATTTACCATGAGATCTCACATTAATAATGATGGAAATGATATTTAGCACACCGCAGTGTTTTACATGTGCCACCTGGTTTGATCCACCTCACTGTATTCCTGTTAAGTGGTAAAGTGGAGTTTACCTTCCGATAAAATGCTCACTACCTCATAAGGCAACCCATTCCACTGTCAAACATATCTGTTTAAAAATCTTTCCCTATTGAACTAGACTCTTTCTTCCTGTAGCTTCCACACTAATTCTGCCTCTTAAGGTCAGACAAAGCTGGTATGTTTGAAGATAAAGATCGTGTTCTCTACTCTTCCTTTTCTTGCACACGCGCTCTCTCCCACCCTCCCACCCTCCACCCCCCACCTCTCTCAATGGAAGTATAATCCTCTCCTTCCAACCATTCTTTCCAGAGTATAATTTTCCATCACATCACCATCCCTGCTAGCTGTATGCTGTCCAGGGTTACACAGCCTAAGGTTCTAGATCAGCAAAGAGAAGACAGATAGATGCTCCAGCTTTCTCAATAACCATAGCACTGATCTGGAAATGCCTGTTGAGTCTCCATCTGCTCACGCAGGTCAGCACCTTGACCCTTTCTCTAACCAACCAGTCCTTACATCTGTGCTCAGCTCTTCATGCAGTGAAGAGATCCATCAGGGTTTTCCTGCTGCTAATATCTCAGCCTCTCTCTCAGCCCAGCCTCCATCTCTGTTTTGAAAAGCTGGGAAGAGAACCAACACATACTGATGACCTACTATGAGCCAGATGCTGGCAGAGGTGCCCCTTCCTATTCTCATCTCATTTGAGTCTCATGATGGCTCTGCAGGATAGTAACTTGTTCAAAGGCACACAGGAAATAAGTGATGGAATAGGTGTTCAAACCCAGGTCTTTCTTAAACTAAAAATCCCCCTCAGCAAAATCTAGAGCTACACTGTCCAATAATACAGTAGCCACGTGCCACATCTGGCACACGTACAATGTGCCTATCTTAACTGACATGTGAAGTAAGGGTAAAATACACGTTGAATTTTAGAGATTTAGTTTAAAAATAAAAGAATGCAAAATATCTCAATAATTTTTATGTTGCCTCTATGCTGATATAACATTTTGGATATACTGGGTTAAATAAAACATATTAAAATTGGTTTCACCTGAGTCTTTTTACTTTCCTTAATATGACTACCAGAAAATTTTTACTTATATATACTCCTCTCATTCGTGGTTTAGATTACAATTCTTTTGGGAAGGACTGATCTAGGACACTAAAATGAATGAAAAGTCTCAAGTCTGGAAAGTACTATGCTGGTATAAGAGCCGTAATTCAAGGAATAGCCATCTAATTAATCTGGTATCAGGTGGAATTAGAAGTTCCTGACCAGTGATGGAATCTGAGCTTTATCTTTCTGTATTCCAAACAGTTTTGCATTTTGTTTTCCAAATTTCCCAAAGGTTTTTTAAATGGGTGCAGTTTTAGAAATAAATGAAATAAATTCATTTTTTTTTTAAAAAAAGAAAATACATCTCACAACATAGTCATGTGTAAAGATGATGTGCTCTGAAACCTGTTAGGAGACCCAAAAAGGGGTTCTGTGATGACAAAGCCACCAATGTCAAAGATTCATGGGAAATTTTTGAATTAATTTTATAAAACATGAGGATAAAAAAATTTTTTCAAATTAATATGGCTGTATGTGATTTTAATATGTATAATTACAGTAAATATTAGCAGATGCTTGTGTATTCCATTTACATTCCTAGACACTCAAATGTCCCAAGTTGGCCTGACACTTTCTTTTAACCTTCACATAGGAAAAACAGGAAATAATTTAAATTGAGAGTCACTTTATATTTAGAAAAATATGGTAGATGATATAAAGGATAAGTAGCCTAGCCTAAAAGCATTAGAAGTTAACTGGAGATATTATTCATCCATTCACTCATCCCCTTCTCATTGGTTCACTCAATGACTATTTTTGTGCAACTTCCACGTGCCTCCATGTCCCAGTCACAACCATGTGAGATGAGACTAGGTAGACAACTCTCTGCAACTTCACGCCTCAACACATTTGGCTTTTAATCCATCTTTAACCATTCTGGTTCACAGCACATACATGTTTATCATATGGAGATATATTTTTTAATCCAAAATCAGGCTCCTCCTCCGCTGGGAAGGAATGAACATCACTGAACCAGCTCACGGTTGCCATGACTGCCAAGCACGCAGGTCTGGGGAGGACCACACAAGTTCCTTACAATCATGACATTATAGTTGCACTAAGGTCTGAAAGGAAAGCCAGAGGACAAATTAACAATATAACAATGTAAACTCAATATGTGCGGGATATGAAAAAGGGATGCAAGTCTTAGAGAAATGGTCTTGAGAAAGATGCTCGGAGATGCAAAGGAACAAGAAGCAAGAACAGAGGCTGGAAGGGGCTGGAGTCTCAGCACCATCCCCTACTGGAAAAGAAGTGGAGGAGGGTGAGGGGGAGATCAAAGGGTGGGCGGTCTAGGTGGCCGCTTGAGGAGTTTGGATTTGATGTGTTCAGCAACGGGCATCTACTATAGGTTCTTACGCCAGAGAGAAAGGTAACAAAAGCAGCTTTAAAAGAAGAGGAATCTGGTAAAAGTATGTACTAGGATATGGACCGAAGGAGAAAAGGACTGCAGACTTTTAGGTTTCTTGTGCTAGTGGTGGTAGTGTGTGTACATGTACGAGTTTAGCAGTGAAATCCTTTCTTCACACAAAATTTTACACAGCTAAATGCAATGTGGTATTCTGGATTGGATCCTGGTAAAGAAAAAAGACATGAGTGGAAAAACTGGTGAAATCTGAATAAAGTCTGCACAGTCGTCCCCCCTTATCTGTGGGGAAAATGTTCCAAGACCCTCAGTGGATGCCTCAAACCCTGAATAGTACCAAACCCTATATATACATATTCATATATACATACCTATGATAAAGTTTCATTTGTAAATTAGACACAGTATGAGATTAGCGACAATAATAAAACAGGACCATTAGAACAATATATTGTAATCAAAGTTATGTGAATGGCTTTGGGAACATTATTAAGTAAAATAAGTACAAGCACTCGAGCACAAGCACAGCGATACCAAAACAGTTCATCTGGTAACCAAGATGGCTGCTAAGTGACTAAGGCTACTAAGAGACTAACTGGGCGGGCACGTTTACAGCGTGCAGACACTGGACAAAGGGATGATTTATGTCCTGGGCGGGATGGAGCAGAAAGGCACGAGATTTCATCACGCCACGTAGAATAGCAAGCATTTAAAACTTAGGAATTGTTTATTTCTGGAATTCTCCATTTAATATTTTTGGGCCATGACTGACCACAGGTAACTGAAACCATAGAAAGTGATACCGTGAATAAGGTGGGTAGAAGACTAATGTACCCATGTCAATTTCTTAGTTTTGATGAATGTACCATAGTAACGTACGATGTTAAACTTTAAGGGAAACTGGGTGACAGGTATATAGGAGGGCATTATCTGTAATGTTTTTTTCAATTTTTCCATAAATCTAAAATTATTCTAAAATAACAAGTTTATTTGGAAAATATCTGACACGGAAGTCCAACATTAAAAACAAACAGGCTGGAAGGGCCTGCCCACCCCATTCCTCCTTCTCACTTTCTCTGCCTGCCCATGCCCATGGAGGGTCCCACAGAGCACGGGATGAGCATCAAGCCAGCCCATCATTACAGGGGGGCCTTGTCAAGAGGGGACGAATAATGGAATTAGAACTCTGTCAGTCTGAGAAGCCTGCTCAGAGTCAAACTACGGCACATCTGAGGAATACAGTACCATATCCCACTCTAAGTGCTCTCAGCATGGGCCTCACAGTCCCTTCCCATTGAGCTTACCTCACATTCAGCCCCTCAGGCCCATGTGACTGCCCTATCAGCTGACTGGACAGAGAATGTCCCTGACCCCAGAGGAGCCAGTTCATTGGGTGGCTAATGGACTCTGCTACACCAGTTGTGAAATGATTCCGGGGTCATTATGAGGGTCCCTTTTGGGAACTGGAATCCAGAAACAGGAAGAAGGTAGCCACTGATACTATCTGCCGAATCAGGAAAGGTGACATGAGTTGGAGACAGAAAGAAACAGAGATTATGAGTGTGAAGGAGAGGGAATAAAACAGAAACAGGGAATGGTCAGTGGTAGGACAGGTAGAGAGAGAAGCTGACAGATGGGGCACAGCCCAGCCATGTGACTAGCAGAACAAAGAACCCCACAACCCAAAGGACAGCTGTCACCTCAGACAGGTTCTCCAGTGGTTCTTGTCCCTCCTGAGGCTCAGTATTCAGCTATGCCTGAGTTCCCTTACAGGGGAAACCTTACAGTAAGTTTGATGGCCCTGGTTCTTTCCTCCATGATTTTTTTGGTCGCCCCAATTTCCTCTTACGAGAAACACTATGAGGGGTAGAGGACAGTATGCTTCAGCCAAGAGGGCCCTGGGTTGGTGGTTAAGAGCTCTCAGGGCTCCCCCCACTCAGGGACCATGACTCCCCCCCACTCAGGGACCATGACTCTAGGCAAGTCACTGCCTTAACGATTCTGCTTTGTCTACTGCAGAAAGAATTTAGACTTGGTTTCAGCAGCTCTAAAAGTCTCTTGAGTACCTTTTCTTTACATCATCCTCTTAGTCCTTGACCATCACCTCCAGAATCAGAGAATGAAAAGGGCTGCCTAATGGAGCAGAAAACAGAACCTAATTTTGATTGCCTCCATTTCTACAGATCTGTGTTATGTCTAGTTTCTGGTGAGACGCTGTACATCCTACCCACTTCCTTTCAGTTGCCAAGACATTCTACAGACTCTTCTGAGTCTCAAAGGACATGGATCTCATTTTACTATAGACTATCATTCTGGTTACACACACACACAGTATTATTATAATCTAAAAGAAAAGGCACATTTATTTCTTCCAAAACCTTCATAAACACAAAGTCAATTTCAATATCTTATGCTGAGAAGATAATTCATAACTACTTCCTCGGAAGGCTTCTATGAAGTCATCATTTAATTCATTTATTAATTCTTTGAATATGTACATATTTATTTCACCGTAACACAATTATTTTGCTCATTAAACATTTTGTGCTGCCAGAGACACCTATGAAATCTAATAAGCTGTTTCCAGAACTACACAACACGCCAATTAAAAACGTTAATTAGATCTAAGTGAACAGCACACAAAAAAAAAATTAACAAAGTGAATTCCAGGGAGAGAAAAGAACGACAACATAATATGTTAAGGAAGCCAACAGCCATGCCATCGGCTCTGCCTTACTCTCCCACCGCAGACTCTTTAGATTCTAAAAATTACCATATTTGAATACAAAGACCTTGGGTCTAAAGATTGACACGATAACACATAGCAATGCTGGAAATAATTCCTCAGTAATACTTAGAGAATGCAAACTACCCAAACACAATACTTCTAGAGTACTCACCACAGGAGACGACCCGGGGCTCTTGCTGAGCCCCACACAGCACACTGCTTTAGCACAGAAGCAAATGAAAGACAACATGCCTATATCCTTCTGACATGCTCAGTACACATCAAGCCTAGTAGAGACACCATATATTCATTTGGGCCCTTAGAATTGGAATAGAAAACATTCATAAAAGAGCTCTGAAAATCAAAGCAACAAGGAGAATGAAAGCATAATAACCCTCATATTTCTGAAGAAGTAATGGAAGATGACTTTGCAATGTAAGAAATACATATGAAGGTATTTTGCTTGGCAGAGTGGTGCCTCATATTTTTTTTCTCACCCAAAGGAGCGCTAGACTTGTACTACAGCAAGCCAGATTTTGTTTACATACAAGAAGAGAAAGTTGAGTTGTTGTTTTTTTTTAGTTTTAGGATGTGCTTGTTTGTTCTGCTTATACCTTAACATAGAAACATACGTGAACAATCAGGAGAAAGGGTTTATTTAGATCATTAGGTCTTCTGGCTTTATAATTATTTTAGATACTTTTGGAAATAGAAAGACAAATCAAATGAGACTTCTGCTCCCTACAACTTCCAATTTAGTAATGAAATACTAACTCGAGGGAGGAGGATGGATTAAACAAACAAGTTCCTTGCTCTTATCCTACGAGTCATCAGGCAGTCAGCCAAAATAAATTGAATAAATTGACCTGTGTAATAGGCTTCGATATTCTTTACATTTAAAATCTACTAAAGGATCAAGTGAAAGGGGGTTCCTATAATTTTCTTCTAGAGTATTCCTATCCTAAGTTATCTGAAGAGTATTTAGATTCCTTTACAAGAGCAGGATCTCAGAGTGTTCCAGACATCTAGCCTTTTCTCCCATCCCCCCTGCACACACCTTGTGATCTTTGTTCTTCCTCTAGATCACTGACTCTAACCTTGTGAGGATCATGCATCCCATAAGAATCTAACAGCCACACTCTCCCGGAAAACACGTGCTCCACAAGTTGATCACAACATCGACTTTAAATACTGTCCCAAGAGCTCATGGGCGTCCAAGGTCATTCACGAACCCTGTAGGGGAGCCACAGGTCCCAAGTCAGAAACCCCTGCTGCAAACTATTTCATGTCCAATTAATTCATGCCAGGGTGGGACCTGCGCAGTTACATTCATTGGTTCTAGCACAAGTATCCCTTATAGATATGAAAGAAAATCACCTTTCACTGGGCCCCCTCTATGCACTAGCCCTAGGTTAGGCATTTAATCCTCCCACTTAACAAATAATCCTGCAAAGGGGCCATCGCTCCTCTTGTTTTTACATAAGAGAAAACAGTTCTCATTATGCTGACCCCAGCACTGGGTATATCTTTAAGCGAAAGACTTCTCTTTGACATGAACCTCATCATTCCTGACAAATGACCCTTCCCAGTAAACAGAGCTTATTATCTCAGATCTTGGAACATTTAAAAGTAACTGCCCTCAGATCACATGGCGAGTGGGTGGGAAAGCTCCCGCAGCCTGATCACCCAACCCCAGTGGAGGGCTCTCTCTACTACACCAAAGTCTGGTCTTCATTTATCTTCTCTTCCCACCTCCAGGACCTTTGTGGAGTACATCATGCCTCACCTCGAATACAAACTCTCCTAAGTGATCTTCTGCCAGCTTCAGCCTACAAATCTATCCTCACCCTCCAGCCACATGGACCTCTCCCGTAAATACACATTATATCTGCTGAAAGCCATTCAACAATGTCCAGTGACTGTAAATACAGTTCCCAGCCAAACCTGACTTCTGTCTCTATAACAGCCTCCTTTCTTGCTTCTATGTGCTTAAGTCTTTTGACCCAAAAACTGTGAACAACAGTTGGTCTCCTAAAAAAATAACATGTCTTTGTAGGTGGTATTCTTTCTACTTGGAGTACCTCTTTCATTGCTATTCATCCTTCTTCTTTCAAAATACCTCCATCCGGCCCTCTCTGAAATGACCTTTCAATTAACTGATGACCTCCTCTGTACTTTTATGTATGTTATGAACCTCTACAATTACCACTTAAATAAAGCATTACAAAATAATTATTGTATAGTCTCTTTTTCCCCCACTAGGTTGTATAGGTCCCACAGTTCAAAATTACTCACGTTAGTTTTAAGTTCACTCTACCTAGCTCCCTTCGTAGAGGCAACCCAAAATGTGCTCTTTTACTGATTCTAAAGATCTTAAAAAAAAAAAATCTGCTCAGATCTCAGTTTTAAACCAAAGCAATAACATAAGATTTCAGATTTGCTGCTCACTGAGCACAGACACAGGACCAGCCTTGTTAAGGGAGCTATGATTCACCCTTGTTTGCTCTCAGAAAACACTTGTTCAATAAATGAACAAACTAATATACCAAACACGTGCCAATTCATGATGCTTCCTGGTGAAACACACAACTGCCAGGAAATCTGTATTTACTTTCAAGGGTACCTAACTTCACCAGCATTGACTCTTCAGTAAGCTGACCCTCTTTGTTTCCATGACATAGGATGAAATACAGCTCCCTCAGAGATTTCATCATGATTAAGCTATGCAAAGGTTAGAGCACCAAAAGGGAAGAGAAAAGGGGGGAATCATAAAATGCAAGCACCAGGTGAAGCAACAGAGAAGTTCCACAGTCCACGGCACCGAACCGGCCTCAGCGCTGACTCTAGACTTGAAGATCCACATCCAGTCTGGACTGTGAATAGGTCCCAGGGCTTCAACGGGATGACAAGGGTGACAAGCAGGCATGAAAGCATTTCTCGGTGGCATCTCAAAATACTTTAAGCATGAGTTTTTATTGTCAGACTCAAATAATAAAGGATACTCGAAGAAGCCTAAAGTCAACTGCACAATATTTTATTTTGGAAAGAGGTAGCAATCACCTTCTAAATATATTCCCTTTTAGGCAACTAAAAGGAATCTCCCCATTAAATGACATCAGTGTTGAAATAGCCCAAATGACAATTAAAGTATGTGGCAAGAGAGAGAACTTGCCAATGCTCTTGCTCGTCCTGAAACACACCCTCTGAGTCCTTGCCCTCATGTCTGCCCAGCATGTCTCCAGGAATTTATTCTTCACAATAAGACCAAGCACCCAATTTTTCCTCTGAAGACACCATTAACCCGTCCCCCCAACCTCAATTCATGAAACTCCTTTAGGAAAAATTTTATATTACAAATAAATTGCATTTATTAACCATTCATCTTCCTATGTCTGATCAAATGATTTTGAGCCAAGGTGTCTGCCCTTCTGGTTATGAACACTGTGCCACACCAATGGAATTCTTGACACCATGTGGCAGAAGGACCACAGAACTGTGCTGAAGTCCTGGCCAGGCCAATCACCATCTGAAGGAGTGTGACCCAGATGCCTAACTTCTGAGCTTCAGCACTGCTCTGCCCCCAGCAGCACCCTAGCTATATTAGCTATCAGTTACAATGAGATACTGTGAAGAAAAAAATAAAATGAAATAAAAATATCCAGCACCTTGACTGGTACATAGGAAATATACCCAAATGTTTGTTCCTTTTCTCCCTTTGCCAAAACAAACAATTTGATCTTTCTCTCTGCCTGTGCTGCCCTGCCATAGGTAAGTGTACAATGACCACTTTCTCTTGGAAACACTGTAGTGGCTGGGGCATCCAGCAGCCTCTGGTTAGGAGGGCCTGCCATATGCATGGCCCTCCTATTCTGAGGGCACCTGGGCCCACTGCATACATGCAAAACATCATAGGGACCCTGCTGGAACAGCCTACCAATCTGCACTGCTTGGCTGTCTTCTGATATGTCATCTGAATTAAGCCCAAATGGTTTTCCACTGCAGAGGCCAGAGGCCAGAACTCAGCGCCCACAGCCTAAACTTGACATCTGCTTTAAAGGGTATAAGTATTGGCCCACACCAGACTCCACATTCCTAATGAGAACATTCCAGTTGAAGCAACGTAGCAAAAGAGCTGAGTTTTAATATTCACTCCCAAGGACTATAGTAGCTTTCCAACCCCATCTCACGCCTTTGATCATGGGGGCCCTAAACTGAGATCATCCTAAACAGCACAGGCTAGCTAGCACTAGACTCTTTATTCCCCTGGGCAGTTTTACTCGTAAAGAGTACATTCCCCACTCTTACATCTATGGTTCTTGTCACAAGTCTCTGGTTAACAACTTTATGAGTCTTAACAAATTGTCCTTAAAGGTCCAGATAGTAAACACTTTGGGCTTCACAGGCCATGTGGTCATTGTTGCAACTACTCTCCTCTGCTGTCATAGCCCAAAGCAGCTACAGACCATACATATGCAAAGGGTCATGGCTGTATTCCAGGATTTAACCTTTATTTCCGAACCAAGAGGCTGGTCCATGGGCCCTGATTTGCCAAGCCCTGGTTTTAAACATTTTCTTCGAGTATGGCCTTAACTGTAAAGGAAATGAAAAACTGTGGCATTTGTCCGAATTACCCCAAATTAGAATATCCCACCATTACTTGAAATAGTCACACAACAGATAACCAGATCAAGGGTGGTTAAAAGGGCACAGTAACTGGAATCAAAAAGGAAAAAACTCGATGATAGGAACTGCCACCTCTCATCTGAATTACAGGTTTTGAAGTTGGCAACCTTTAAGGTTCTTCTCAATTCTACAGTTCTATAATTCTGAAACCTATAACTTAGTCTGTATTTGATTTCCATGAAGAAAAAAGAGATTCTAAAACTCTAAAAGATTAAAAAATTTTTTAAATCGGAATTCAAATATATGCTCACTGTATAAATTGAAATAGACCCAAAAAAATTAAGAAAATTTAAATTCCCCTTAAGTTCCACCACCCAGAGATGGCCAACTATGACTGGCATAGTGCATTTCCTCATTTGATATTCTATATGTAATTATTTGAGCAATGTTTTTAATTTGCATGGAAGTGCCCTGATTGTATTTAATCCCCTACCTGGGGCAGCACAAAGGGAATAACCTCTTCATCTCATAACCCCAAGAACCTCCACCTGATAATTTCCAACTGAAGTCTAATCAGCAGGAAAGAAGGCATTTAGTGAAGTCTTGCCAACATCTGTGCAAAGAGACATATAACATTATATACAACAAGCGCAGTCACCACAATTACATCCACAGCCAAGCACTGACTTTGAACTTGCATATTCTTTTTGTAAAAGAAATACAAGCCTCCCCCAAGGCAATATTTTTCTATAATATATACCAACAGAGGTTCAGTGTTGGTACTAGGAAACTAAGGAGACCACTTCTGCAATCGAGGTATGGCCCAGAACCCCAGCCAAAGCTTTACCTGGCCAGATGTACCTCACCATTTCAAGTAAAAGAGAAAAAAAGAGAGAGCCTTTGCACAGAGGATGGCCACATCAGACTGAACAAGTGCTTCTGGTCCAGGCTCCAGCAATGAAAGCAGTCACGCGGAGCCGTGGAGCAGCTCATCCTATTTAAAGTAACATTGCTAGGATGGGAAAAAGGAGGGGCGGGGGAAAGTTACACGAGTAAAGGTATTTTTCATATATTTCATTCACCAAGGATAAAAGTTTGATTTGCAATAAATATTTTTTAACATTTTTGTTACAAACATAGAAAAAGGGAGACAACTATAGACAAGAAGATAGGATAGTTAAGTGTATAATGAACAGGTTCTGATGCACTGGTTTGATTATCTGAAACAGAGGGACATTTGAGAGGTGTTTTTCAGGAACGAGAATGCCCAGCGCTGAGGAAAGTGGCATGAATGAGGCCTTTCCTGCAGATGAGAAGTTTGGTGACTCAATGCATCAGCAGATGTGCTCAAGAAACTCGGATGCCTGAGAATCCTGCCACTTGGCGCTAACTGCCAGCTGACTCATCAGCACATTCCAGAAGGCTGATGGAGAGAAACATTCTCCATCCCGTTCCGCCTCAGAGTCGTTCCACTGGAAATGCCGTGCACATCGAGTTCTCTTGCTCCAAACCACGCAGCCAAACAGGCTGTAAGAAAGCCCGCAGTCCTAGATGCTGCCTTTGATGGGGAAACAGGGGTAACTCAGCTCAAAATCACGCTGGAAAGGCACAGTCTTACCACAATCAAAGGAAGGAGTTATGATTCAGTTCTCTGCACATTCACGTATTTTATGGGAACACAAAATGAGGTTTTCACAAATTAATCCATATAAAACACAAATAGAATGTCTTCATTATATGAAAGCATGGCCAGCTTGGAGAAAGCAATCCATTCTCTTCCTCCCATTTGGGACTGTGTTTGGGCCCCACACGCCCTGGGGTATGTGGGGAGCAAGGGCCTGAGCCTGGTGGACACTCTGAAGGCAGTGCCTTGGGAAGGCATCTGCAGCCCAGAGAAGACAAGCCCAGAGAGTAATAGATGTTATTCTCCTACAGGAAATTCCTTCCATGGGGCTCTGTACTGATAACAGATGGCGAGATAATGACACCACCTGTTCTGTGTTGTAATGCACTTCACTGCTCCACCACACTTGCGGGTCCTGACCATGTCTACAAGCCCAAGCACTGAGTGTCCTATTTGGAAAGTGAGAAGGAAAGAAGCAACAGCGTGGAGTTGGGGGAAACACCTTAGTAAGGAAGAGTATCCAAGTCAATAGATCCCTAATTTGCTCTGCAAACGCACAGTAACCAACAGCAAATCACATCATTTTGTTCAAGGATGACAAAATCTCTGAATTCTTATCAGACTACAGACAAGATGTAGATATGGCAAGGAGATAAAATGACATTGAGACAGACAAGTTATGCACCTAACAAAAATCTAATGAGCTGTTTGTTTAAACTCTGTAAACCACCCAGGAAAAGATAAGTCGAATAGGAAGTAGGCTACATAAAAGGGATTTCAACGAACTGCGGCAGGATATAGACTGCCGTCCTCCCCACACTTGGACACACTTCGGTTGCAGAACTCACCACATGGCATCAGGGGCCCAGGCTCAGTGCTCCTGGGAACTACATCCTGTTTATCCAGGTGCCTCTAAGCCCCAACCTCAGTGTAGGCTACAGCATGCAGGAGCTGCTACCTGATAAGAGAATGCATCTCACTGTTCCTCTCGCAGCTGAGGAAGGTGACCCCAGGTGGCCTTCTGAGCGCAAAGTCGCATCATCTCTCTGCCGACATGAAAACTAATGTGAGCTTCCGGAGCGCGGTCATGTGGGCTTCTTCACCACTTTCACCTCAGTGCCTGGCACATGGTTAGTCTCAACAAATATCTGTTTAATGAATGAATAACTATCTCAGATTTGGGCAGGATCAATCCTCAGAAAATATCAGCCCACTCATCTGCAGAAAAAGAGCCATGAATGGTAACAGGTTTGTGTAAAATTACACCTGATGACAAAACCCTGTCCTGGAACCAAAGTATTCTGAATTGAACCCTGTCTGCTTTACCCCCGGAACCACATTCTAGAACTCCTTATAGTCTAAGGAAACTTTCAAAAAACATGTGAAGATTAATAAACAGAAGCCTCACTTAAACTGGAGTTGGCAGGACCAGTGCGGGCGGGGGCAGGGGAGGCTGAGAGGCGGGAGGAGGAGACTCCAGGACTCCACCTCCTACCACTCATAGACAATTACCCTAAACAGGAAAAGACGAACTTTCTATCTCCCACGGTAAGATGTTTTTCTACTCTGCTACTCCAGTAGTGGGAGCCAGAAGGAGGACCTGCTCCCTGCATGGCAAGGACTCAGCCAGTGGAAGACTGTTACAAGTCAGACCATGAAAAGCCACCACACTGGGAACTCCCAGTTTCCTCCAACGGACTTGTTGTTTGTGACAGTCCCTCTGAGTTCCCCCTTCCTGTACCAAAGAACACCTCTCTCCTTCGCTCTCCAGATTTGACTTAGTTCTCCATTAGACCCATGTCCCGCATTACAATTTGTTGTTGTTTCCAAATAAACCCATTTTGTTGGAGAAACATCTGGCTGGCTGTCTAAGGTAAACACATGTGAATTACAATTCCTAGTGCAGTGTTTTTGCCAAAATGCCGTGGTTATAGAAAGCATAATGGCTATGGGCTATACAAAAATAAAAGCGTAAGCTCAGTATCATCAAGGAAACAGGATGTGAGCTTTTTTTCATTATCAGTTAATACATTAAGGTTTCTAAGTTAAAGAAATTCAAATACTTTCACCACTTAAATAAAAGTCACAGAAGCAATGAAATACCTACTATATTCAGACATGTTGCCCAATTCTATTACACTTATAGAGAGCAATTCTACTTGCTGAAGTTAAGTCAGTTTGTTCAGTACAGGCAATTTTGTACCTTTGGTTTGGACTTCTCAGAGGAAATAGAAAAGAAAATGGACCAGTGAACAAGTTAGCAAGGAGCAGACAAGCCCCCTGCAGCTTCCTTCCCCATGACTAACACCTCTCCTGCACTTGAGGGCTGGGTTGTGTTGACCTTTACCATCATCATCATCCCCATCATTATGATCTTCATAGCCTAGAGCAAGGGAATCCTTCCTGAAATTGAGGAGGGCTCAGAAATTAATTTCATACCACCAATGGAAGGGGCTAGGAACTTAGCAAAAATAATGTACCGACCAGTGTCATTAGATAGCACGTTTGCAGAGATCCCGGCAACACTGCTCTGTGGGGAAAGCTGACTTCTTTGAGGGCTCTCAGCACAGACTCCTTGTGCACAGGGTGTCGAGGAAGCAGCCCTCCGTGATCCAAGGAGACTCCCCTTATATAAACCCACAGGCTGCCTTTCTTCCAGGTGTGTAAAGCCTGCCAATTCCTCAAGGAGGTAAAGAAGTCTGGGGTTAGTAAAGAGCCCTGGAGATATACAGCTGAGGGCACCTCAGGGTGCAGCAGCATCATTTGTTGGCAAGGCTCGTTATCACCGTGGGTCTTTACACTGGGAGGACAGAGATGTGCTTCTCAGTCTGACTTCTATTATGAAGCAAGCCATGAGGAAGGTTTACAGTGCTGAGAGGCCCTCATCAAGTCAGCCCCAGGAGGCAGCACAACAGGCCACTGCACAGCAAAGGAAATAATTCAACAAAATGAAAAAGCAACCCACCGAACAGGAGAAGGTACCTGTAAACCACACATCCGATAAGGGGTTAATATCCAAAATATATAAAGAACTCATAACTCAATAGCAAAAACGAACAATCTGATCTTTAAAAAGGCAAAGGATCTGAACAAACATATTTCCAAAGAAGACATACAACCAACCAACAGGTATTTAAGAAGGTGCTCAACATCACTAATCATCAGAGAAATATCACCTCACACTGGTGAAAGTGGCTATTATCAAAAAGACAAGAGATAATTGTTGGCGAGGATGTGGAGAAAAGGAAACCCTTGTGCAACATTGGTGTGAATGTAAATTATTGCAGCCACTATGAAAAATAGTATGGAGGTTCCCCCCATAATTTAAAATAGAACTACCATATGATCTAGCAATCCCCCTTCTGGGTGTTTATTTTTAAAAAATAATAACATTACCTGGAAAAGATAAATGCACCCCCATGCTCAGTGCAGCATTATTCACGACAGCCAAGATATGCAAACAACCTAAGTGTCCATCAACACATGAATGGATAAAGAAGAGGTGGTACATATATACAATGAAATATTATTCAGCCGTAAAAAAAAGAATGAGATCTTGCCATTTGCAACAACATGGTTGGATCTAGAGGGTATTATGCTACATTAAATTAGTCAGACACAGACAAATACTGTATGATCTCATTTATATGTGCAATCGAAAAAGAAAAACCAAAAAGCTCATAGATACAGACGTGGTAGTTACCAAAGGCAGGAGGTGGGGGGTAGGTGAAATGGGTGAAGGGAGTCAAAAAAGAAAAAAAGGAAACTCCTAAACTGATCGATTTCAGTTCAAGCAGCTGCCAGTCCACGACTGGAGAGCACAGACACTCATCTTTGCTGGAGGATAAAAACTAAAGATATCTTCATGAGGTCCATTAATCAACTCTTATCTATAAGGATTTAATGTGAAAATCATGCCAAAGCTCCAGTCAGGATATATTTGCACCACTTTCATAGGCTTATAAATAAATTAGAAACTTAACCTAGAAGTCTGAAAATGATTTTACCTCTTTATTCTAACCGTGTGACCAGAGAAAATCTAAAACTAAAATGGGTTTCTTGAGTGTGGAGCCACCCTAGCCCGAGGAGTGACACCCAGAGTTCAAGCAACAGCCTCAGGGGACTGACTATTGTCTCTCACAGACCCAAGTGACCAGAGCAGGCAGCTTCCTTGCCCTGCCTCATTCTTCCCACCTTCCTCATTAGGTGCATAAGATGTGAAACTCACTCCAAATATACACACCTGTGAGGTCTGCTTATTTTCAAATGTGAAAGTGTCTTCCCTAATAAAAACATACGGGCTCGAAGGGAAAAGCTACCTCTAAATGACTTAGCCTGAAGTTGGAACTCAGAGAATGTAATGACCCAGACGAGCACAGATTTGCAAGATCACAGCCACCTGTGCCCAGCTCAAGCAGTCACTTTGGGCAATATCACAGGGACTCTCATAAGCCTGTCCAGATACACCTGCACCACACCAGCGAAGGGGCTCCCCCACTCGGGGTGTCAGGCCTGGCTAAGCTCACAAGCCACCAAAAGGCGAGCAGAAGGTTTTATTGCAGGTGATCCTCTCTGAACACAGAGCCACCTCCCTCCGGTCATCTACCAAGCACTAGAATCTACTAGCACTAGCAAACAAAGGCAGGACAATCCTGGACGGACTCTTTCCACACCGTGCTCTGAGAAGATCAACCTCCAAACAGTCAGAATCAAAGTGAAAACAGGTATGTAATTTCCAGACGGCAAGATCCTCCAGCAGATGGTGAAAACACATAGTTTTGATCCCTCTAGAAAGGCTCTGAATTTGTAACTGGTGGTGAAATGTTTGCAAATCAGAATAGTCATCACTGTTTTGACTCCCTGAAAGCAGACTTCTTAAGCCTAACAAGGAGGTACTCTAAGCATAAATAAAAGGCCTATATTATTTGGGTTTGTAGGATGATTTCATTTCAGTAAATGAAAATCTCACAGATCTATGTGCAAAACTGGCCTTATCCTATTTCTAACAAGATACTGAGTAGATTTTCAGGGACAACAAAACCACAAGTCATGCAGCTGACACATGTACAGGAGAGACTGTGACCTCCAATAACACCCGGAACCAAAGTTTCATCCTCCTCCAACATAGCCAAAGGCCCGGGACATGACTGGAACCTGAACACCACAACCCTTTCAAAAACACTATCCTGCATAAAAGAAGAGACACAAATTTGAACACATAAATACTAAAGGCTTACTATGTGGTGAAGACACCATTTGCAACAATAATTAAAACAAAGTGACAGGTAGGGAGAAAATATTTGTGATATGTAAAAACCAATATATAGAATACATAAAGATCTACAAATGAATAAGAAAAATAATTTCAATTGAAAAATGGCAATGAGCATCCTTGGGCAATTGACATAAGTGGCAAATAAACATATAACAAGATGCTCAACTTGTTATATGTTTGGGAAGTGAAAATGATGAGACAGCATTTTTACTCATTAGAATGACAGGAAGATGGGTGCTGAAGCCCAGACCATATCTTCCCATAAATGGCCAAGGACCAAAGCTCTCCAGTCGGAACGTGCCCCAACCAGCACTTCCACAGGCCAGCCTGCTCCTTTCAACCTCTTTGATGTCCTTCCAAACCCTGGATTGGGGAGACAGACTTAAGCTCTGCCTCCTGTCTCCTTGCCAGTCGACCTCACAATAAAGCTTTTTTATTTTCTCAAAAGCCAGTGCCACAGTATTGGCCTCTCTGCGCTTCAGGCAGCAAGCCTCACTCGGTAACAGAGACCTTCCACAGAAAAGGCTTCTCCCCAAAGTCACATTGTGGAGGGATCACCTTGCATTACATGCTCATCCATTTTAGAAATGTTTCTTTGGCAGAGGTGAGAGGTATAAGACCAAACAAGGCCATGGCTCCTTTCCTCATGAAGCTTACAGTCGAGTGAGGAATTCAGACACGGAATGATACAGCTGTGCAATGACAGTCCAATGGGGAAGACCAGAGTATAATAGAAGGAAAAGCATGAATAAGATGGGGACCCCCTGCCCACTGATCACCTTCCAGCAGGCTATAAGCCATCAAGCTTCCATAATATTATTTAATCAAATTGGACCAAGATTAGAGATAGCTAAAAATCCAAGTCATGTGACAGGCTGCGGATGCCCAGAAGTCATTGCATGGTAATAGCTGGACCACATCTCCCGTCCCTATGATTCTTCTTAAGTATCTAAGTAAATTGGCAGCCATGTTTTAAACTAAAATGACACTTCTCACCTTTTTAAAGGCCACAAAGATTCTAGAAAAGTGGAATAAAATTTCATATGCCAGGAACCATACCGTGAAGGAATACTCACAACTGCTCCTGAGCCAATTCTGCTGTTAATTCAACTCTGGATTGCCACTGGCCTCCGTGGAATGCTCATGGGAAGCTGGTGTTGTACATTTGTCACTGCTCATACTACCTAGCTTGCTGGAGGCTTGATTGAGGGAATGGGAGTTTCACAAGAAGGCATATTTATATATCATGTTAAATATATAAACACAATGATGTTATTTTTAAGTAGTGATCTCTAAGCATAATTTACAGCTAAACAAACGTCTTTTTGAAATCATACATAAGAGGGCAGAGTTTTATTTTATAATGAAGTACAGTTTCATACTTACAGTTTTAACATACATAGTCAAAAACTGAAGCTAGAGCCTTATAAAATGCCAGACCCCATGGAAATTGGCAATAAGATTAAAAAAAAAAAAAAGAAAGAAAGACATTCTATATCACTTTGAGGAAGAATTGAAGGTTTTTCTTTATTCCCAGTTCCCTAAATTCTTTCTGTTCAAAACTTATCCTCTTTACTCCTCCCACTAGAATTCCCTCAAAATAATTACTTTGAATAATTTTTTTCCTAAATAATCTTTTCTTTTTGACTCTACTGTGACTCAGTAAGGGTGAAATGTCTCAGTAGAGAAAGCCATAACACTACACATGAACTCTACATTAAGAAAGGGGTGTGTTTTCCTTAACACTAAAACCTAGGGCAAAGACCACTGTATTAAGGTGTTTATAACACTTCCCTGTGCCTGATCATCACTCTGCAAGGCCCCCAAGCTTGCCTATGCAGCTTGCAAGGGTATTTTTCTACAGAATAAGCAAGAAACTGTGGGAAAAGAGAAAATGAGTAATTCAATAGTAGAAAAAGAAGAGGAAAGGGAGACAGAGCTAAAGTGAAGTATCTGCAACATAAAATGAGTCACTGTTCATTTCTCAAACGACATGGCACAGGTGCCCAGCCAAGAGGATACGTGAAAACATTGAATGTCTACATATCACATCTACATTTTAATTTGTTAAAATAAATGTGCTTGTTTCATTCGTGCCAAGTGAAGATTCTTGTGTACCTAGAAAAGAAAGAATCTGAGGTAGGAGCCTGGGAAGTAAAAAAGACCTGCACAACATCCCCCACTCTCACCCCCGCAGAATGGCTGCTTTAAGGCAACATTTAGTGTCAAAGGCCAGAGAATAAATACTCCAGGTTTTACAGGTCCCATGTCTCTGTCACAACTACTCAACTCTGCCACTCTCTGTAACAAGGAAACAGACTCAGACATTAAGTAAAGAGGCAGGGAAATAATGCTCCAAATACCGCTAGCTGGAGCTGGCCAACCTGTGTGTTAAGGATTTTTCTTACAGCCCTTCACTTGGGCTTAATTTTCCTTCTAGCAGAGGCAATGAGGTACACTGGGCAATTCATCCTCACTCCTGCCAACGTTTCCTATTTGAGGCAAGAAGGAGTGGGGTGTGTGGAAATGCTCCTTGTGGCCCCTAACAGGCAGGCCACGCTAATGGTTACTCGTTTTTCTAAGATGAAAATAAACCTTCTTGATCCACGTGACAAAGATCTGTCAGTGGGGCTGGTAAGGTCTTCTCTTAGCTTTTATGGGTAATGGTTTTATTTGGATTGGCCAGGCAGCTAATGACCTAAAGCTGGTCGTCCTTATCAAAGGAGAGGAGGGGAATTCCAGGAGAACTCAGTCCTAGCAGGGAAACACAAAGTTCTGTCCAGACCCACTGCCACCAGGAATGGAAAACGGTCCTGGAGGAAACTGTCGGTGCTCATTGTATTCCAGTGAAGATCTGACTAAAAGGCTCTGAAAAGAAAAATAATCATAGCCTCTCCATTGCTTGTTATTTTCATTTGTAATAATCCTGGTGCGGTGTACTGGCCATCATCAGTTCACCCCTTTAAACCTAAAAGCAGCTTCTTACAGCATCAGTTAGAAAAGGTAGCGGAGGAGAAGTCAGAACCATCCTGGCACAGTGGGGGCTGGAGCAACTTCCATCAGCTCCAGGCTGACTGCGACATTGTCTGAGGTGTAGCAAACCAGTAGACATCACCTTGGTAGCTTGAAATTGATCATGATGAAAGTAGTTTCACCTTGAAAATTGGAAAATGCTACAAATGAGTGCTCTTTTTATTCCCTCCCAGAGATCCAGTTTTAAAACTTCACCAGCACAGCACTGCGTAGGAAGGTCCTGGAAAAGGAAGCTGGGCAGGCAGAAGAGTGAATACTAGCAGGAAATTGGGAAACAGCCAGGTTTGGCCATAGAGTCCACAGAAAAAAATAAAGGGAGGCATAAAGTTGTCTCAGACCAAGAATTCCTTGAGGATTTAATGCCAATGGGAAAATAGTGAGCCCCTCATTTACCCCCAATCAGTAGGGTTCATCTTAGAGGCAAATGTATAAACACATGGATCACATAGGATCTAACTGTATGGAATAAATTAAAGAGAGGGTATAGGGGCAGGGAAAGACACCGAGAAGTAATATATCCAGATTTCGAAATTGAAATCAGTCCTAGCCCATCTATCAAAATCTAAGTGCATTCTTTCATTCATACTTGGTCCAACCACAAATAGTCGGTAACAGACTAAAGAGATCACAGAAAACACATTGTTTAGAAAGAAAGCTAAGCAATTACTAAGATGTTTCATTCTTACACTGAGCTGCTGACTATATCTGATGGAACTGTGATATCAGTTACTAGCTACGGAGCCACAAAACTTCCAAGCTTTAGAGCATCTGTTCTTCGTGAATCTAGGAAGAACCCCATCTGCCCTCCAATGGCCTTCATAAGTCCACTTACACCTTCTTTTCTCCCAACACTGAAACCGCCTATTTTGTTAGAGAAGAAACCAAAGACCGCACCCTACAGTCAACATGTCACACATCAAAAATAACTCTGTGTTGGAACCAAAGCTGCCCACACTTACAGGGTAAGCTGGGCCCTCAGGCTCCATGAGCCCTGGTGATGCACCCAGCCTGCCAGGGGGAACAAAGGTCATGCCACAGCGCACTCCACTCCTGCCAGTGGGGCAAAGCCTGTACGTCAGGCCCTGGCTCTCCATCACTATCAATTCCCTGGGCTTTTTCCCTCCAAATCAAAGGAGCCTCTCAATGATAAGCCCTGCAAATTTCTAGTACAGGTGACAAGTTCAGCCATCTTAAAAGACGGCAGCCATGAGGCTCCGACAACCAAGCGAAAGGAAGAGGCTGCTTTTTCTAGCATAGTCAGTGGTTTGTGGGCAACAAAATTAAGAAGAACCTAGTAAAAGAATTAACTGTCCCTCTCATGTTAAAGGCTAGGCGAGCCATCAGGAGGGAAAGTGAGTGTGGCCCTGGCTTTGTGAGTGCTTATAAGTTGTCAGAATGACTACTCACAATAGTTCTAACACAGCGCCTTGTGGGGATTTTAACAGCCAAGCTGAGATGGGCCGTGTCCATCTCGGCTGTCTCTAGACACACACATAAGGCAAGCTGCAGGCACATATCCTTGGTCTCTCTGCAGTCCACTTTGGAGCAAAGGCATTTGTAGAGGAGAAACAAGAGGTGTGCACCCCTATGTCTGCCAGCCAGCAGAATGCTGAACCAGCACTCACATTCTCCCTCCAAATCTTGAGGACATAGCCCAAAGAGAAGGCTGGAACATGGGCAGTACTTACCCACACCTTGTATGCATTCAGCACCTCGTGAAAGGCAATGCACGGGACCTAATTCTCGTACCCCTCAGGGCAGAAAAAAAAGGGAAGTGCAGTGAGGCTGTACTACACTCCCAGGTCACACAGCTGGCAAGTGGGAGGGATGAGCCTGCAGTCGGCCCACCTCTGTTCCTCGCATACTCCTAACGCCTGCAGTGTCCCGATATTCTGCCCAGTGGCCAAGACTCACCTAAGCTGAACACCCTGGATTCATGCCTAGCTCAGAGGGTGAGAATCTCTGTGCCTTTCAACTGCCCTACATGATTTAACTGCTCCTCTACAGGCAAAAGAACCAGTCTCTGCAGTGCTAAGCACGAATTACTGCAGAGAAAGCAAAGAACACACCAGGAAGCCCTAAAGAGCTTCTCTTCTGAGGAAACTGCCTGTTGTTTTGTGCTCACAGGTGCTGTTCTTCCATCCCTCTCCAAGTTCACAGGCCTCCACAACCAAGTCTGACCTCAGGCTGCTCTCGCAGCAAGCCCCATCTCCTAGGACCCTCCCACCTGTCTTCTCTCAGCCTTGCCCCATGACTGGGGCCCTTCGCATTGTCCCCTTGCATTGGAAGACTATCATCGTGGGCCCATCTGCAGCCCTGCAGCCCTCCCACCGGTCCCTACCCACTACAGGTGATGCGACTGTCCCATAATGCACATCTCCCATGCCTCAGTGACGCCCCACCAGCTTAGGGGTGAAGTCTACCCTCTAAGACATGTGCTCTGAGATTGCAAAGCAAGAGCCCAGCCCTGCCTGGCCCTACATTGGCCTTGTCCAAACACTGGGCAGCTCAACTTCAAGGCCAAAATATTCATCCGGATGCTAATACAAAGAGGAGGTGTCCTCCTGGAGCCTGCCACCTTTAGCTAAGCTGTCTAGCCATGATCTAGGGCCAATTCTTACTTTGAAATCAGGCCCTGGTTTCCTACTGATGAAGAATTCAAGCCAGTTGACACCTTTAAGGCCCCCTGCTCCTTAAGGGCTGATGGTCCCACCCCAGGGCTGCCCAGCAAGGACTCTGCTTCATTACTGGAGGACAAAGTGCCAGTGAAACACTCTCTACTTCATCTATACCACCTGCCCCAAATCATCCCCAAAGCTACCTCCACCAGGATGACACCCAATCCTCCCTGTCACGAAAGTGTGGGGCATTTCCTCCCTTAGTCCCCTACAATTACCAGCTCTGGATCAATCTGGTCACCCAGGTAAGCACAACAACAATGAAAAGCACCATGCGGGACCCCACCACCCACACCAGCAAGCAGCTTGGCTGGCCAGACCCATCAGCCACGCCCCACGCAGGGCAGACATTCTGAACCCTAACAGAGACATGACACACACTCTGGAAACAGCTTTAAACCATGAGAGCTACGTGTGGGAACCACAGCACAGTGCAGCGTCCGTTCTTTGATGTGTTAACACAGAAGGTTCAGGTCTGCAGGTCTGCACCAGCACAGGAGTCATGGACTGGGCCCCTTTAACTGCTCTGCGGTTGCAACATGAAGCTCCTAAAAAGGGCCCTAAATATCATTCTGCACTGGGCCCCACAAATGATGTAGCACAGCAGTCCCCAACTGTTTGTGCACCAACGACCAGTGCTCCTACGAGGATCTAATGCCTGATGATCTGAGGTGGAGCTGAGGCGATGATGCTAGTGCTGGGGAGCGGCTGCACATACAGATGCAGCTTTGCTCACTCGTTGCTGCTCACCTCCTGTTGTGCAGCCCGGTTCCTTACAGGCCGCAGATCAGTACCAGACTGCGGCCCAAGGAATGGGGACCCCTCATATAGCTAGCAGGTGAGCAGGTCTGCAGGAAGTCTCAGCTCAGCGAGAAGTACGTCCTCTGTAGGGCCACATCACGACTCAGTCCCGTGTATCAGAAGCAGTCAGTGGATAACTTTTTACTGACATGCCCGGCCACTGGAGTGGCTTCCATACGCACAGATAGCATCAGCTGGCCGGTTACAGGAGCAGGCGAGCTGAGTAACCAAGCACTATCACTCTGGGCTGAATCAAGCATTCACCTACTCATAACCTTAATGTTTCTCTCAGCAAATCACTGTAAATTTTCTGCCCTTTTAAAACTCTCATTATTTCCTTCTCAGCAGAGCCCAAACTAATTTTGCCAAATTTCAGGCAAAATCAGCATAACTGCCTTTCCTATCCTCAATAAAAACACAAGTTGCATAAAAATTAAAAATTAAAAATCACTGAGAAGGTAGAGAAAAACATATAATTTAGCTTTTTCTCAGTAATGGTTCTCAGTTACTCCTTAAATGCCCACATTACCATCCGGGATGAATTTAATTTCTTTTATCAGAAAGGAATGTGCTTGTTGGCCTCACCCACAGGCAGGGTTTAGGGCTAACAGGTTTCTACTGACATTAGTTCTCATCTAGTGAAATATTAGCCCCAAGGCTGCATTCCGCTCTGCTAGGAACAGACTTTCCAACAGAAGCACCATAATTACTGTCTGTGGATGAGTTCTATCTCTTCCCATCAGAACTCGCTATCCAGAGGTTCTCAGGTTCAGCTGCTTCAACCCATCAATGGCTTCAGGTTTAAGTGCTACCTTTATTAGGGGGGGTTCTCGTCCCAGAGATTAAAGCTTTAAACAGGGTCCTGGGGCCAATGCTGAAGGGAAGAAAAATACATACTCCAGGTTTGAAAGACAAGGTGATTTGCTACAAGTAATGTAACACTGAGAAACACTTATATAGGGAATGGTGACCAGCACCCGCTACCAGCCTAGAGAGGACACTAAGGGATACCTCAGATCCCCAACCATGCCCACTCCAGTCAGAACCTATTAATTGTATTTCCAATGAAATGCTAATCCTTTAATAAATAATGGCATGTAAAGAGAATGGTAATGCCCACAGCCTTAAATATAAATCTGATAACACACAACATAAACTATAAAAGGCAAAAGTCCAATTTTTATGCGGTGAACTTTCAAACACTCCACTGTTTCAATTAAAGTAGGTTTCCTTCTCAACACTGTAATGCCAATGTAGGCACATCGGGCCTCCAGAACACACACAGTCCTCACTTGAGATCTGAGCCCAGATCTGAGCTCAGTGCACTGTGTGTGTCAGCTAACAGAAGCATTGTATGAAGGATTTGACAAATGCGCCAGGGAACGTGCAGGCCACCCCACACACATTCCCCCAAACTGTGAAGATATAACATGATGATAAAGAAGGAGAAAATACCCACCTCCCCTTATGGTACTTCCTGTCACCTCAGAAAATAGACCTGGTGGGTGACAGTTTTGTAATCACTCAATTCTAAGACACTGAGCACTCTTTCTATGAAGGAGTATAAATCCATATACTGAATTTCATTCCCTCCAAAAAGGGGCTGGGAGAAAAAAACATTAGACCCCATGTCCATTAAGACCACTGAAAAGAGATTGCTAATAAAGAGATCTATCAGAGAAGGACTAACTTCCCACTGGAAAGTTTAAATAATCAGTTGGGTATGAAAAATATGCACATTTTAGGTTTCAGACCAATTTCTCAGTATGACTTTTATAAGCCCTCCAGGCTCTTTGCAGATTCTATCACAATGAGAATTCAGAAATCAGAGCAAGCTTCATGTTGTTGCCTGAAAACCCCTGGAAGTGCATTATGTGGCTACAAATCTGTTAGGGTCATAAAAAGAATGCTAGCATCAGAACCTTGATCACAGTATCTGAGGCGTTCTAATCCGTTAGAGCACACCACCTATCCAACACATTGCCGCCAGCCACACGTGGCTACTGTGCGCCCGAAATGGGAAAATGGAGGTGAGATGGGCAGTGAGTGTGAAACAGACACCAGGCTTCAGACTGAGCATGGAGAAAAGAATGTAAACTCATTAATTATTTTGTAGTAATTAATGCTTATATGCTAATATTTTGGATACAGGGAGCTACAGGAGACATATTATTAGGACTAATTTCATCTGTTGCTTTTTACCACCTTTTGTAATGTAGCCACCAGATAATTTTAAATTATGCATGTGGCTCACATTCTATCTCTATGGGCAGTGCTGCTTTGGAGTACAAAATTCAGCATTCACGCCACCAAAAGACTTTATCTGAACACATGTTAATCCATTAGCTTTTTGCAAATGTTTCTGAGACATGTAAGCACAGCTGTCCAGGGGGGAAAGTTCTGTATTCAGTCTGTCTCCATGGCCACAAATGTGCAGCCCCACAAACATGTGGGCCTGATTTTAACACTCAATCCAGAGGGAAGGAGACTCAGATGGCAAGGAAAGGCTACATATGTAGGAAAACTTTCAACAAAAGACAGCATCAACACTTCAGGGTATCCTGGGTCACTGTGCACACATTTTCCATAATGTCTGCTTCATCGTATGACTCGAAAACTCTTCCAATGTAAGAAAGAACCCACGGACCCAATCTCCCCAAATACAGGGCAAGTACATGTCTACATCCCACGTCATATGGGCTTCTGCACAATGACACAGATTACCTTTGAAAGCCTCTCCCTACATTAAGTCCCAAGTGCAGGGCCAGTCGTCATCAGCATTTCAGCAACGAAAAAGGCAGACCTCTCCTCTTCCCATCCCTTCCCCCAACAGCCCTTTTTATATATGCTCTTTATGTCCAGCTATGAAACTCTCCCACTAACTTGCATCTCTACAATGCATTTTTTTTTAATCCAGTAAAAAATATCCAAATATTTTAATTTCTCCCCCAGTCTGAGCAGCCTGGCAAGAAGGAAATAATGTGAACTTTGGGGTGATCAAAACTGAATCTGAATCCCTGGTTTCCTACTCTGTGAGAGGAGGCTCATGGCACCAATTCCACAAAAATGTGGAACCCAGAGCAAAAACCAGAGTCAATCTGGGCTCAGATTTCAGGTCCACCCCCCAGCAGCTGTGTGACAAGCTACTCAACTTCTCTGGGCCTCATTTTCTCCATCTGCAAAATGCAGGTAATCACGGTAGTACCTATTTCACTGAGTTGTTATAAGGACTAAGTGAATTAATGAGTTGAATTCATTGTTTTTATATGGAGTTATTTTTTAAGGAATTATCTTTTAAGTGAATTAATAAAAATAGTGCCAGGCTCAGAAGTAAAGTGGTTCCAACTGCCATCATGTAAAAGATACAAATCCTAGCATAGTCATACACCATCTGCCTCCACCTTCCCCTCCAACCTTATCTCAAGCTGATCTCATGACCCCTCACTGGGGCCCCAGTCACTTCCTTCCAGTTTGGTGTTTGCTCCAAGCACCTTAGGACCAGGCCTCCACGCCCACTGCTCCCTCTGCTGGAACACTCTCTTCCTACCCCCTCACCTGGCCAGACCCTACTCATCCTTCCCAGCCTAGCTCTGGCAGGATTCTTCAGGCCTCGGCTCTCACAACCCTTTACGCCTCTCTGAAAGCTGAAAATGGGCTTCTGTGAAGTTTCCTCTACTCCACCAATTTTTCCAGACCTTTTGTGGTTTAGATCAGTACTGCTCATCCTCAGCATTAGCATCATCCAGGGACCTTTGAGAAGCCAATGCCAGGCGGCATCCAGACCCATCACAACAGGACCTCTGGGCTGGGACCACACTTCAGTGTTTGGGAAAGTGTCCCAGGGGATTTCATGTGCAGCCCAAGTCCAGAACCACTGGGTCAACACAGGAACATAGCTGCAATATTTGAAAGGATGATTTCAATCTCCCAATAGTATAAAAATATTACCTATCGACCGCAAAGAGAACTCACTGATTGTTAACAGTTATTTTTTTAAAATAACTATTAAGTCCAATTAGAGTATAAAAATGCATGCATTACAAAACATCTCCATTGTATCTGAAAGTTTTCAACTGGCATTCTATTCCCAGTCTCTTGCTCACACTCCCATGACACATACTAAATGTAAGCTCCAGGAGGTCAGAGACTTTATCTTGCTCTCTGTGAAGTCACCAGCACACAGAACTACACCCAGCACACATAGGTGTCGCATGGACACCTGTGATGTGATATGCACCCCTCCTCCCACTGGACTGCAGGTGACGGGAACACAGGTCTGAAAGTACAGTTAGCACAAAGTCAGACAGACTGGCACAGGTTGGCTCGTGAGCACGTGCCCAGTTGACAAAATGAACTCCCCCGAGGCTGCTTCTCTCTCTTTGCCTAGCATGCTGGGCGCCCTCTCACTACGAGAGCCGGCCCTGTGCCTTCGTTTGAAGTCATTCATCTGTGGTTTATGAAATGCTGTGGTAACCTCTGAGATCAAAAGAGGTTTAGAAGTGCAAATGACTGTCAATATGAATATTAATAGCACAGTTATTAATAACTGAAGTTGTCTGCCAGACACTTGGTACTTGATTAAACAAAGTGAAGGAGCTCAAGCCAAGCCAGAAACATCTCAGCTCGGAGCCAAAGCATCTGCTGCAGCGCCAGTGCTGGCAGAGACAGAGGATGCTCTAAACATCTGACTAGAGAAGTCTGAACAAAGTCAGGTGGGTGCCTGCTGCAGACGAAGGCTGAGGACCGCATGCTGCTCCCTCTCAGGTCACAGCTGCCCATGTTTTCTGTTCACCGGGCATGAGCTCCATGGGGTAAGCTGGGCTCACCACTCTCTCCCCAGAGCCCAGAACGGTGTCTGACCTGCATGATGTGTTCTAGCAAAGCTTCTGGAAGAAGGAGAGAACAAATGGATAAATGAGAGATGGGAAAGAGGAAGGAAGGACTTCGGATTTGAAAGCTAGAAAGTGTAAATGGGAACTCAGAGCCAAAGCTAACCTGGGCTCTGCCTACTATTCCACAAAAAAAGCAAAAAATAGGACTTTTTTTTTTTGGTAAAATCACTAATCAGAACTGTTCCACAAGCTGTTAATTCACCTAAAATACTTATGTAAAAGCACCATGGTCGTTGTCACTACAAATATTTGAGACTTAAAGAGGGCCCCAGCTGTCCTGCCAAACAAGCAGCCGTCTATAACCAAGTCGGTAACTTCATGATTCAAATGCACCACATTATATTCTGCCTCCTAAGTTATCAATGTACTTTTCAGCATTAGAAATTATCCCTTTCACATTTTTAAATGCTGTGGTTTCTGCCTGACTAATGCCATCTTTAATTATACATCATCGAGTATTTTACTGAGATCTAATGGGGTCTATTACTCATTAAAATGGCCCCAGTCAGCAATCGTACTCCCCAGAGCTAATTACTCAACCCTTCTTTCATTTCTCAAAACTGCCAGCCTGCACGTGCAGAAATTTGTACAGTTTGAGCCACAGCATCTTACCAATTTGTCCAAAAAGACAAGACCATCTTTTCAGAAACCTACACTATTCTGGCTTTCAAGTGAGTTCTAGCATAGTGACACTACTATTGATGGTACTCCAATCTCACCCTGGGTGCAGTGAACCCATCACTGTCCACCCCATCACATGCTCTGCACAGGTGGCACTGCCAGCAAAGGAAACAGACACTCTGGAAGGTAAGTAATTTACCCAAGTCCTACAGCAAACAGGTGACAGAGGGGGGACTCCACCCTCAGGACAACACACGCAGGAGAAGACACACACGAAAGGACTTGGGTAAGACTGGACAGACCACGCGGCACGGAGGGCCCTTTCCTCCACCTGACTTGGATAGTCCCCACATGACAATCCACCTAGATGACCTTTTTCATTACGCGATATATTTTGAGGGGCCAAGTGATCTCGAGTAAACCTTAAGATCAGCAGAAATCAGCTTTCATTCAAAGAGATGAATTAACTGCCAATTGAATTAATAATTGCAAATGCATGATTTTTAAAAATATAAACATATATGTATATTTTCTATATTAATGTATATGTGTATGTGTAGAAATGTATTTACATATTTTAAAATGGTTTAGTTACTGAGAGAAAAATGAACAGATCAGGCTCAAATTCAAGACATTTTACCTAAACTCAGATGATTAACTTCTGCATACTGACAACAGAAACTCAAATTACTAAACCAAGTGCCTTAAGACCTAGGAGCAGAAAAATATAAGGTCACCTGATGGACAATTAACAAATAGATCATTTTTGAAAGAACTAGGAATCAATGACAAGCTATATGACCTTGATATGTCCCTCTTAAATAATTGACAAGGCATCTTTTTGGGGCCATTTACAGGACTATGTTTAGAATTCCATTCAGTGCTGCAGTATAATTCACTCAAGTGCTGGCTTCTTATTTGGATCTGTTGACCAAGCAGCAGATGGAAAATAATAAATACACACAGATGTAGTGTTTCTTTACTGTGCAAGCAGCATGCTAAAGTGACTATTCAAGAACTGCCTTCATTTGGCCGTAGTGAGAGTAAGGCTACTTGTCAATGCACAGATGGAACACTGTCCATAACAGTGTGCCAGGTTCTGTTGATGTGCTCTCTGATAGAGGGCAGCACCCTTACTCAATATTTATTTCCTTCTAACAAACCTCTCAATAGCAATTAATAACCATTGTAATTCCAAGAAAGAGGCATTTTGGATGTTTCTTCCAGGCACCTCCTGGAAGATACCAGCTAACACACTTCTCTATGGACAAAGAGAAAACCCATTCTTTGACTCACTCGCGTCATCGTCAAAAAGTAATAAGAGACAAGGAGGGAAAGAACTTATTTGAATAGCTGTGAGAGAGGTGAGATCCTCTGCTTAGGAGAAAGCCTGAGAAGCCACTGGGTTGTAAGATGAGGCTCCAGGAAAGACTCCAAGAGGAGAGAAAAAAACAGAGTTAAATGCTGGACAAGTTTGCTGAAAGGACTTTCAGAATAAGATAGAAGAGTGAGAAAGGAGAGAGGAGGCAGAGCGGAAAGAAAAGAGGAAGGCAAGGAAGGAGAGAGGGAAAGGAAGGGGCAGCCAGAGCAGAGGGCTCCCTGGACCAGGGATCTCATGGCAGAGGGACTAGGAGACAATGATGGGGAGGGTGGTGGTGGGGAAGCACTGTAAGAGCTGGCTGTGAGAGCGCATGAAGCCTCTCTAGAGCCCACAGCCCTCAGTAAAGCTTTAGGTCAATCCTTTTGGAAGATTCTCTGGAGAGCATCCAGCAGGACTATAGGAAGTGAACTAATTCTGTGGCACCAGAGACCCTGAGCTGTAGGAGATTTGAGAAAATGTACAGCCGCCTAAGACCTCCTGAGAGACTGGGAGGGGGGCCGCTGGTTTCCCACTGCACTCAGAAAAGCTATTTATAAGCCAATGTCACGTAACCCTCAAAAGGCCACAGTGAAGTTCCTGTGGAGACCGCTGGCCTGTCCAAGCCTCAGGACGGCGGTCACTGGCTAAGCACACAGCCTAGCCCACATCTGCTGCCCTGCAGCCAGCCGACTCCTCTAGGAGAGCACAGCCTCTTCTGGCTCCCCGTTCCCTGGGACTGGGACCTGTGGGACTATGTGGGCGGTGGCAGGGATGTGGGAGGTGGAACCTAACAAGAACATTACTTTACCTCGAATATCCTAAAATGTCTGGCACCGGTGGGTGATATGGAGCTAGATAAAAGGAATATCTAAAATTTCAGGAAGGAAGAATTGTAAGAAAGATACTTAGATATAGATTCTGCAGGGTCCCTAATCCATGCCCCCACATCCTTCCTCGGGGTCCCAGCCCAAATTTGTTGGGGGGTCATCCATTCTAAAACTTATTATTATGAGATATTAAAACTCAAGAAGAATAATAGTAATGACAGCCCACATTTATTAAATGCTTACTATTCAGCTAGTACTTGTCTCAGAATCTTTAGGTATGAACCCGTTCAGTCTGCAATCCTTTGAGGTGCAGGATGCCCTTCTTGGTCTTCAGCTTACAGATGAGGACACTGCAGCACAGAGGTCATATCATGTGTCCAATGGCTGGCCCACAGGCACAGCACTAGGATGTGTGAAGAGGTGCATGTGCAGCCAGGCAATCGGGCCTCAGGGCTCCAGCCTGCCCATGGCCCTCCACAGCCTTCCACGGCCCGTCTGTTCCTTCCTGCTTTTCCACCTGTGGAAGCATTGCCAGTTACCACTGCACTCCTGAGCACACACAAACCAACTACCCAATACCAATATGGCCACTGGAGCCCTGCCCCTGCGCGGGGGGTACAGACTAAGAGGCAGGTGTGATCCTGACCCTGATAAACTTAGAATCCTACATGGGTGAAAAAAAAACCCAAGGCCTGGAAACCAATGAAAATAAATTCCAGAGAAGCGGTCTAAACACGAGAAAGTAGAAAAATGTGGCTCAGAGGGGTACAAAGGGTTGTTCGGCAGTACAGGCCAATGCCGGGAAATAAAGAAGAGTAAGGACAGGACGACCCTAAGGAAAGCCTGGTGGGGTAAGGGTGTGCAAGGAAGCACAGCACAGACCATGTCATAACAGGCTTCTCCACAGCATCCGAGAACAGAGGAAGGAGGCATCCGTCCTTCAGGAATGGACATAGTTGGATCGATGGTGAAGAAGGTGATGGGCCTTATGTAAGAATGAACTTGCTCTGCAGGAAAGAAAGAGCAGACAGAGTTCACACAGGGTAGTGCAGCTGTGGGTAGCTGGAAACGAGACTATAGGACCTAGAATCTGGCCCAAAGGAAGAGTTGAGGGGACCTGTGATAACCTAACAGCATTTTTGAATGATTGCCCAGGCCATAGGCACAGGCGGCCTGACAGGGAGTGTGGCCAGGAGGGAATGGGCTCAGCACAGCAGGGGCTGGGCTTGGCGCTGTCTCAGAAGCAGAATGGAAGGAGTTAACTGTCCCTTCCCAGAGACAGTAATGATAAAATTTGGTGACACAAGACATAGCTGATGAGGGAAAATCAAAGATGTCAATATTAGGTCAGGCCCTTACAGTTCAGCATTCCGTTATCAGCTTATCCAGCCAGACAGCCCTGCCATGAACCCGGAACCCACCCTGGGTTTCTTCGACTGGGAACCAGAGTGTGGAACCACTGCCCTGAGACAAGACAGGACCTTGCCCACCACCAGAGCTTACCTTTCTCACCCCTACCTCAGAGCAATTGAACTCTAGGGACAGCATGATGGGAGGGCCAACTCTGACCATTTCTTTTACCATTTCCTGTCTCTTGGTTCTGAACCTTTGCATCACTGTTCTATGTATGGTCACGCTTTCCCAAGTTCAGGTACCAGCCTGGTGCCTGACTGGTTCGAATGGGTGTGATAATGACTCAATGCCAGGTGGTACCACGAGCTGCAGGTGGGCATGAGGATGGCCCAGGAGACATGTCACTCTTAACCCTTCTTGCTCCATTTATATTTTCAGTGCAAAACAAATCCCAAAGTCTAACTTTCTCACACTTATTTGGTTTCAGAGATCAAAAAAACAATTTTTCAAAACATTGGCTTGTAAGCATAAAATGTTGCCCACTTCTCCTATTCACCTCATCCGATCCTCTCCATCTTATAAGCCTCAGCACATCACAGCTCAGGCCCCACATCTCAGACAGGTAGGAAACAAGAGGTTGAAAGATAAACGTCGAGGTGCTCTAAGAAAACAAAGTCTGCCTATTCTATGACTTTAGGCATTTTCTCTCCAAACTGTCATTATTTGTGCCTCATCTTCACAATATTTATATAAGGAGTTTCTTTAAATTGACTCATTTCTTATTTAAATTTGTTTCCAAATAAAATTTCCTGTAACTGCCACATTTTTTTTAAACATCCCACTTGATATAAATAGAATAGACCATTAAAATCAACACAGATATTAACATGAAGCATGTCGTCAGGTACCGGCTGGGGCATCTCACAGCCACTGTGATGTGCTCCCACATCTAGGCTCCCCGTGTCCCTACCGGGAATATCAGCATTCTCACTCATTCTCACCCATTCTCACTCTCCCCTTCTGTCTTCTGTGCCAGGTCACATTCCACCAGCCAGGATGCCACTTCCAAGTCTTCAACATGCCACTGTTAAGACTCCTTTGCTATGCCTATCAACATAACAACTGTCACCTCAAAAATTGACATCCTTGAAAATTCCACCACCTGACAATTTCTCCCACTAACATTTAAAGAGTAAAAGCATCCCCAAATGACAGCCACCTTTTCCCACATTGCTGACAAGCCCACAGCACTTCCTTCACTCAACAATCCCCAATTACTTTGCAGGTGAGGCCAGCTGAACACCGACTATCAGAAAATTAACTTCAGCCTGACCCTGCCCACACTTCAGGTGGAAGAGGCATGTGGCATAACTAGGGCAAAAGCAGCTCTTCACCTAGAGAAAGTGAGGCTTCTGAGGATGGGATGAGCCCAGAGACGAGTCACACCTAAGGCCTTGCTTCAGTGAACGTCACAGCTAGGTTAAGGGAGAGCCCACCAGCTCATCCTCAGGGAAGCCATCCTATGTTCAACCCTCTCTTGCTAGTGTAAGCCGGCACACCCCACTCTGCTCAGTGGTGTTCTGCTCCCGACAGCCACATCCGACAAGCTGAGGAATCCTTAAGGGGAGCAGGGGTGGGACAGGGCTGTGGGAAGTCATGGCAAATGCATTTGGTTCCAGGTTTGGGAAATCAATGTGGTTTTATATGAAAATCAGAGGAATCATATTCTAGAATAATATTCATATGAATTTTTAAGAAGAAAATACAAACTCAACAAATAAATGCCTGTTCCTGAGAAGAACATCAGCAGAAAGGATATGGGTGGGAAGGGGGCAGCTGACAAAGAAATGGCGTCCATGGGAGGTCAGACCTGGAGACCAGCTTACTCAGTTCGAAAGCACCAAAGTTTACCCAGAGGGGACTTGGAACACAGTGGGCCCCTCCAGGCTGGGAAATGGCACCCAGCAGGCAGTAGCTTTTCCACAAGGGAAGCAGTGGGGTAGGGGTGGGGAAAACTGGCAGGAGGCCAGAGCGAGGAATCAGAGATGCCCTTTGGGAACAAACTGAGACACCCCAGGAGACTCAAGGAACTCAAGAAAGACCTGGCAGGGCCTGGGAGGTGGAGGTGCAAGGTGGAGGAAGTTCCTGTTCTGTGCTAACCTGGGCATCTTGAAGAGGAAAGCAGCCAGCCGGCTGCATGCAGCCACCTCTTGGGGTGGCATGACCTTGCCAGGTACCTCCCATAGGCCATGGCCAGGAACATTCCTGGCTGTAGATGTGTGTCTGTTCACCCAAAGCTGAACACTGTGTGAGGGCAGGGCATTCAGAAAGAAGATGTCCTCATTCACGGGAATCATCCCTGTGAAGCCTGGGATGCCTTGTCCTCGGTGTGAGCATACCTGGAGAGCCCATAGTCACCTGACAGGCATGGAGGAAGATGAGATCCCAGCCTTGCTGAGTTGAATTAGCTGGTCTGGACATGCTCCTCACAGCCCCAAAGGCCACTCTGAACCCTCCTTCTCTCTCCAGGTCTGACCTCCCATGGACGCCTTAAGGAGACCTGTTCCTCTGAGTCCAGGAAATGAACACTCTGCTTCTTCTGGGGAGACACTGACTTAGAAGCTTAACTCTTCTCCCAAGAGGCACTATCATCCCCCAGTGCTGCCCATCCTTCCTGGGACCTGCATCCTAAATTCACAGCAGATTTCTGTCTGCCCCTGTAGAGAACCTGCCAGGTAGCAGACCAGTGATCCCTGCTGCCCCGGGAGTCAGCCCCAAGCCCAGCCCCGGGCCCTCAGGATGGAGGACCAGTGCCAGAAGGCTGCAGAGCACTCAGACCTCTTCTTTGAGCCATTCTCAGTGTGATGGGGAGAACACTGTTAATCACTAAGAGAGCTGGAGGAAGAGGAGCTAAGGCGAGATGACTAACTGTTGCCTCCTGGAAGCCATATGATCCAAACTTTAAAAGGCCAACAAAGCAGTAATTGTCAGGAAAACACACAGCCAACAGAAGGGAACAGTGAAGAAAGAACATTGAAAACAGCGTGAGGAAATGAAAATGGAATCAGAAAACTCACGGAAGAGAGACAAAAAGAGAGGCTGTGCAAATATTTAGGCTTAGGTGGGCAGGGTTGGTGCCTGACATCTTTTCACCTGGATGGGTCCACTGGGACCTGGATCACAAGCCGGTATAAACTAATCCCTTCTATATGGACAATGCAAGCCGCCCACATCAACCCAGCAGGCATCCTGGGGCGGGGGCGGCATTTGAAATCCACTCAGCTCCTGGGAATACCTACAGGGGTCCTGGCTGTCAGGAGTATTTTAGGGATTGTTCAGATGGATGAATGAACAACCCCAGATGGGGTTACAGAAGAGCTTCTGATTCCATGAGGGAGGTTGTGGCAAATAAAGCATTAAGTGGAAAACTGGTACCCAGACTGTAGGTGCTGGCTGGTTAAAGTTGATGTATTGATTAGTTTGGAAACACAGAGGAAATGCTACAATTAGTATCAACCACACATCACAGACCAGCTGTTACCCAGTGTAGAATACATAAGCTGAAAGGAAAAAAAATCTATTTCCCATAATACCTAAATTAAAAAATGCTAAGATATTACTGAAATTTGGTGAAAACAGAAGGATATCAGTATGCAAAGGGATCTTAAACAATTATGGTTCACAAAGGGCAAAAGCAGTAGGGGGCTGGTGGCTCACGCTGGGATGGAGGAGCTTGCCCCTCAGAGAGGCCTTCAGGCTGCACTGGGCCTGAGGTGGGAGGGAGGTGGCCTCAGCTCTAAACGGAAGGCCTTCTGCTGGCCTGTACTCTTCACCCCAGCCTTGTCATATGAGTTAAGTGGGCATCATTTCAACATTTTATGAGTCACTATCTCTGGTCAATAAAGCACTCCGTTTCTTTAGAGCAGCTGTATTTGAGACAAATAGCCTCCACGAGACTGTGATCGAACACAAAGCACACACACCAAACAGCGACAGTGCTGCCCTGCTGGCTGGGCCCTCATCCACACAGCTCCAGGTATCACACACTGGGTAAAGGCACACTGTCTTCAGCAAAGCACTGATTGGAAAGTGAAGAGCTACACGCCATTGCTGAAGAGGCTATTGATATGTGCCAGGTGGGTTCTCTACCATGAGGTCCGACACAGGGTGACAAGTCCTCCTCAGAATCCAAGATCTATCATCTCTTTTGAGATGTTGGGGGCAACAACTTAACTCCAGGAAAACTGCCCATCACAGAACATATGCCATAGCTTAGTGTGTCTGACACAGACACTAGATAAATTCTCAAGTCCATAAGAACCACACAAGTTCAGCCATAGTAGGCACAAGAGTGCTGCTACTCAGCAAAGAGAGCCGTCTTTTCTTCAGGAGCATCTACCTTTCATTCTGCACACGTGTAGACCGCAAACTTGGTCAGCCAATCACCGCTAGTGACAAAATTAACCCACAGGCATCATGTAGATAAGGCAAGTCATATTGGTCATGTTTTAGGGGATATTAAATTAGCACAGGCTGTGTGCCCACACCACTCTTGACACTCTGCGTGCCTCACCTTTTTGCACAAACACATCTGGCTTTAATTACCATTAGCCAAGCTTGGGAAGGGGAATAGGTATAATTTTTAAGTTATATAGAATTTGGAATATGATTATCAAGAGTTAAGGAATCCAAAGGTTTATTCATAAATAGTACATATTTATTTCTTATACAGAAATTTCTAAAATACATGTGGGAATAAGCTGGTGGTGCCTCAATTCTGTGTGTAGGAGAAATGAAGGCTTGGGAATTTAATTGTTAAAGAATGCACAATGGCTGTTGTTGCCAGGACTTCAATACTGTTTTAAAGTGAGCTTGGTGCCCTATTTGCTGGCAAGTTGGCAAGTGATTGTCAGGCCATTTTCTAAAGACCGATACCATTTTTATCCCAAGTACTTATTTCAGTGCCTGGTACATAGTAGGTACTCAACAATGTGTTCAATGAAGCAGAAAAGAGGAATGTGTCACTACCCTATTTCTCGAACTACTGTGTGACAGCCTCACTGTGACCCCTGGTGCTCCCAGGTGCCTCCCTCCACGCTGTGCAGGACTTGCTCTTGGATTCCCAGAGCTCGCAGCTCCAGAACACTGCATCCACTCCTCGTGCCGCCATGTTCAGTCTCTCACCACTTCTACTGACCTGAATCCTAATTCATTTAAACTCATATGAGCATTAAATTCACATGAGCGTTATGCACACATTCTACTAAGCAGAAATGCAAATATAACATCTTCGTGTTTGCAGATAACCATCATTACCAGTTAAAAACATAAACACGTGTGGCAGACAAGAGACACAACTGACCAAGCCCCTCCTCTCAGTCGCTCTTTCAGATGTCCCAGAGGACCACTGCATCTCTAAATAATCTATAAACCATCAAGAGCCAAAATCAAATGTAAAGACGGCAGCAATCTGTAAGTAGAATCCAAATTGTGCTACGCTTTTCGATTCTAACTTCATTCAATGGGAAAAGGGAGCCCCACATTATGGTGTGCTAGCACTATTTTTAAACTATTCACCACTGCCAACACCTTCAGTTTGACACCCTAGTCTTTTAAGGTTAATTAGAATTTCAATAGGATACACATCAAGCATGCACTTCTAATTTATCTAACCTGAAGATCTTCCAAGCAAGGCAAATCTGATAAAAAGTGACCTTGGCCTCTTCAAGTGATGCAATAAAGAGCATTTCCCCTTAACTAAATCCTTCTGATGTTTTATTTCAAAAATGTACCTCGAAAAAAAGTGTGTTAATTGCGAAAAATAGAGAGTAAATGCAGACTAAACTGAAATACACACTTGAAACAAATGCATAATTGAGACCCAATTTCATCATGCTCCAGCAAGCAACTGGGCTCTCAAAAGCCAGAATGAAGGGACAATTGGATATAATTCTGTTCAGCTCAACCGCACTGAGCAGTCTAATCTAAGCAGTTTCAGTGCCTGTTACTAATACAAAAATCTTGAAACACAACAGTTGTAGACGAACTGTTGTGTCTTACAGATTAAAATGTGCTTTGCTTTCAGGAGAGCCTCCAACCAGCTGTATCAGCAACCAAGCACGATTATTCTCCCCTGCCTCTTTTTTAAAACAGGTTATAGTTTGGACTTTTTTTTTTTTTTCCACTTTAATAAAGCTTGTAAGGATCAGATAAGAGAGATAAAACTTAGAAGAAATTTAAAAGGTAAAACAAACAGATTTAAGCACTTGGCTTAGATGCCCATTAATGTTCAATAATCCGGTCACAATAACACAGGCTGATTTTGAATCTAAAGGCAAAGCATGGTATCAGATTACACACACACACACACACACACACTCTCTCTCTCTCACACTCTCTCTCTCTCTCTCTCTCTCTCTTAATTAAGGATATATAAATGAATCCACTAGCAGTAAGGTGGGTTCTGTGAAGTGTGCCTCATTGGTGATTTGAGATATCAAGATTTTTGTATTACTAATAGGCACTGAAACAACAGCCGATTAAGTGTGCTCAGCACTGCCTGCACATTACCTCATTTATCCAATAAAGCAGATAGGGATCCCATAAAGCAGGTGGGATCCCATAACAATCACTGATAAGAAGGCTCAGAAAAGCTAAACCTTTTGCCCAGGAGCACATGGTGAGGGAGTGAGGAACTCCAAATCAAACCTACCTGTGCTGAGACTCCCAACCCCTGTGCCACTCTTGGCCACCCACCAAGTCCTCCACCCCTTGCCCTCTTTCCTCACAAAACTCCTTGAAGCCCAGTGACCTTCTCTGTCTGCAGCCACGTGCACAGGGGAGGTAGTAGGCCACAGCCGAAACGCACTCTCTGCTCGTGAGTGTCCTCATGAGGATATGATGCCTGAGGCCACTGCATCTAACTTGAGACCCAGTGGGTGGGACTAAGGGTGAGACTCACATGGTGGCAGAGCAGAAGGATAGACAGATGAGTATACATTCCTAAAGACAGAATGCGGCCACCTGGAGAAGCATCCCAGCCCACTTGTACTCCATATGGACTGCTCTTGTCATCTGCATAGGGCTACCTGTGACTTGCCCTCAAGGCCATAACTGATATGATGTTCTTTCCTCAGGTCCACAGAGCTCTGAGACCCACAGCCTGGGTTTACAAGACAGCAGCCTCAAACCAGAAGGGTATCTGCAGTCATGGGACAGACTATATCCCAGGAGTCAGTGCGGCTTAAGTTTGGGAACTTGGTCTCTAAATAACTGGGTTTGTTGTAGAATGAGAGGACTCCTCCAACCACAAAGCCAGCCAGGCAGTCGATCAAAAGTTTATCTATCAAGTGTACACCTATTGTATGCCCCTGAGCAAGAAAACCTCAGCTTCCGCACCTATGTAACCAGCTACCTGGCTGAGCCATAGTAAGAAATGGATAAAATACACTTAAATCACCTGACTCAACCTTTGGCACACAGTAGGCACACAGTGAATACCTGGCACACAGCAGGTATTCAATAAATTGTAACTTTAGATTATTCGCTCATTGCCACGAACTGAAACACAATGCTGTTTTAAGTCTCCGGGGTGCTGTTTCCATATCCAAGGGGGCCTTTTGAAAGCAGGTCTAAAAAGGATTTTGCTGTGACTCATCTATCATGTCTCGAAAGGCTGGTATCTGCCCCTTGTCATCACAGTGACAAGTCAACCAGTTGTCTGATGTTCTGTGAGCTGCCCAGCTTTTTGTGAGGGCTTCCAGGTACTGGGCCTTTTACTCTGAAGTCTTTATTACATCCAGGACCAAACAATAACAACAAAACACCGACACAACCAAGCAGAAAAGAAAGGGCAGGGGTAATGGAGCCTGAGAACATCTCCTGACCCAGTCACTTCCTGGTTCTCTGACTTTGCCGCTTTGTCCATATGTCAATCTCTAAGGGTCTTAAAGTAGTAATAATGTCACCCACTTCGCAGGATTATGGTGACCTTTTTATAAGGCAATATATGTCAAAGTGCCGAGCACATGGTAGGCACTCAGTAATTGTTAAAATAGAAAATCTCAAGTGTAAGCTGCTCAACTGTTGACGACTAAAGGACACACTGACTTGCTTCATAGACGGTGGGCACTCTCTGCACTGACCTCCAGCTAGCTGACCAGTTGGACCAGCCAACACTCCACTTCCTTCACAAGACCTCCATCCCCACAGAAGGCTGTCTAAGTCATCAATCCTGCCCAGGGAGGCAGAATTCTCAACCATGTTTATGCAAGGGTCCTTATAAAAGCAAATACAAACTTCAATTAAATATTATGCAAACCGAAGAAGTCTGAGTGGAAAAAAAGGTCGCTCCTTGGAAAACCACAGTGACTACTTAGGGAAAGACTCACCAAAGACAGACTGTTTTAAAACTGTGAATTTAGGCATGAACAAAAACATAATACATTGAGAGGGAAATTATTTAAAATCTAGAAGGTGCTCCACTCAGGATTTTTTGACATTCTCTTAGTTCTCACTCCATTTGAAAGAAACAAATAGAAAATCATAAATTGTGGTTGTGGTTTAAGCTAGAATAGCAACTTGGAACTCAAAGAAAAGTCCAGAAACTGGTGATTAAATACAAATGTATGTGTTTATAAATAAAATGTTTATTAAAAAACCATTTGTAAGGTCCTCCCAATTTATTTGACTTTTCCCATTACTGGGTCTCAGTCACAGTGGCTGAGAGAGAGAGACATTTCCAATTTAAACATATCTTGGAGCACTTCAAGATTCAACACACAGACTAATTAGGCTTGAATGTCTATATTTTATATCATCAAAATTATTACCTAAGCTTACTATAGTTCTTTAATCTGTGAAAACGTCCTTCCTCCAAACCTTCGTAAAGTCCTAGGCTGCTACCAATCCAGTGCCCACGGGAATCTCCTGAGAGCATGGAGCAGAATGGCTGCCAACCCCCAATGTCAGCTGTGTAAAAAGAATCTATACCCTTCCAGTTCATCTAGAATAGTGCCTGGCGCAGGGGAGGTACATAGTAAATTCTGTGCATGCCCAAATATAAGGCAAGGAATTTTCAACAACAACAAAAAATCGCTCAGAAAAAAAATTGGAATTTTCTTATATTAGACTCCTTATTAAAGCATATTAAGAAGTACTCTGAATTACTCAATTTGGAACTGCAAAACCCTTTTAGAAAGATGCCTTGCCCTGCAACGCCTTAATCAATGCTAGTTAAGGGTGTTAAAAAGGTCACTTTGCAAAACTAAAAACAAAAAACAAGCAAGTTAGGCTGAGAAACAGCACACAGTTAGCAATTGCAATGGTTGGACAGTGCTGTTAAAACGGGACTTTTTAAAGATCATTTTAAAAAGCAACACATAATAACAACTATTTGCCAACCAGCAAGTGAAGAGACCAAACAGTCCTAACCTCAGGCAGTGGGTACTTGTAGCTCGGTATAAAATTTCCAAGAGCAGCATAATCAGCTGACTCAACATACACCTCATCTCAAATGGCTGAGGTGAAAGCAGAGCTGACAGGCTCTGCTAACCAGGTTAGAGGATTCCAAGTGACTCAATGATAACCCAAACCCTAATGAAAAAGATGCCAGTGAAGAGTGTAGAAAAAAATTGTTTCATGAACCAAACAGGAATTAATACATTTTATATAGGATACAGTCCCAATATCTAACTGTAACTAAATTGGTAGACAACCTAAGCAAATATTTGTTTATCTACATACCTAAAAAGTTTACATATCCTAATTGACCCAAAAGATTTAAGGAGATTCTCATTGGGAAAAAAGGGGACTGTCTTATATTTACAGTCACCTGCTACTAAGGCATATATGGTATTTGCTGAATAATAACATAAATGCTCATCTATTAAACAACATGCAGCAACACCCAGCATTCAGCTTTGCTATGAGAGATCAAAGTAATTCCAAAAGCCTATTTGGAAGTAATTTTCAGCTTAAGTCGGCCTGCCAAATTTATAGGCTTGCTTAATGGTGCTACAGTTTCTGCCGGGCTTCTGGTTGCCCAAGAAGACTTCCACTGACTATTAAAAATCAGTGGATAAAAAGCTGGATGGTATTAAAACCTCTACTACTTTTTCCCCTCTGAAGATAGTCAAATATAAGATCAGGTTTAATTCAGACTCTTCCTAGAACCCAAACTTAGTCCTTATAAGGTGGGCCTTTGAAGAAGGAAGAATTGAAGATCACTTAGTTACAACAAACAGAAAGAATATCTCAGAAAGCCATAACCATAATCTGATAGCTACACGTGCCTAATAGGGAAAGTCATTCAACTATCCTTAAAGTTATAAAATTTCGATCCCTTTGCACATTTTTTTAAAATGCTACAAATACTACCAGAGTTTCAAAAGCTGAGGTTACTTCCTAATCTCCTGATCAAACACAATTCCCATAAAATGTACTGGGAAGACATCTGTAAATACATGGTCATCAAAATGTTCTAACATGATTTAGTGGGGTGACCACTTCGAGAGTTATATAGATATCTAATCACTACTCTGTACAACTGAAATTAATAATATTATTGTATGCTGACGATAATTGAAAAAAAACTCTTTGAATTGTACAGTGTAAATATGAACAACTAATTATTTTATATGAACAACTAATTTTTTTTTATTGTACTTCAATTAAGCTGGGGAAAAAAATGTCCTACCGTTTTACTAGAAACATCATTCTAAAATCATTTACTTTTCTAACTTTTAATTATACCTTAGATAAAAACAGCAAGGACAGGAAGGAAACGTTTGAATATCTGTAACAATACTTGTAACTGGAATTAATCACAATCAAAACCAAAGAAAAACTTAATTCCCTTTGAGCAGTGATTCCAAGTATGAATATGCCTTGACTATTCTTGACTTCCCATTCTTCCTGATCCACAGAAAAAAAACCCAGTTGGGCAAAATATGACATTTAACTCTAAAGCTCAACATCCAAGGGTCTAAGTTCCTAACCTCAGAGATGCTGCAGTACTGAGTAATTCAAATGGTAGAATTTTCCCAGCACCTCAGTATTTTATACATATTGGAAGGATTATTTAAGTGGTGTATGCACTCAGTTCCCTAAATGGTCAAAAATAAAGGAATATGGTTGTGTTCTCTAAAATGAATAACTGCAATAGATCGACAATGTATTTTTTCTTCTCTTAAGTGGGCTTTTCTATATATAAAGGAAATATAAAACTTGAGTACCTCCTGACTTAAACCAGTATCCTGTGGGCTATCCTCCCCCCCGCCCCCGCCACCCCACATCAGTTCACAAGGTGGCAGAGGGTGTGAAATTACATGTTCTAAGTAGCTTCTGAAACCAAATAACTAAAACCCTCAAGATAAGGTCCTTGACCAAAACAGAAGCAGTGGGGGCTGTAAAATAAAGTTGTGCACCACATATGGGCAGGGGTGGGGGGGGAACCCTCAAAGACACAAGTGGGAATGCAACCTTGTAAGACCCCAGGAGAGGACCAGGGCTTCCTGACAGACCCAGTCCAAGAAGGGCTAGGCCAAACATTCCTATTGCCTCCAGGCTAACTTCTTCCCTCTTGTTAAAGTTTGTAATTTTTGTTCTTCCAAACTCATCACACACTTCCCTCTGCCCAATCCTCCATCACCAGACACACAGGGAGGAAGCCCAGTCTTCCTAGGGACCAGAACCCAGAAACATTAAGCACTAACTTTATCCAGGTGGGCTGAGGTATGCAGAGGAATAGTCCAGAGAAAGATTGTTTCTGGGGAGATGGGAAGGCTTAGCATAAAAAGGTGGGGGGACAGCCCCAGCCAGCAGAAGATACTGGAGGTGAGCCGTAGATAGGAAGACGTGCCTGCCCAGTGGGAGGATGGGGCGATGCCACACTTATGAACAGGTGGCAAGGTTCCCTGGGACTACATGCCGCCAGAGCAAGCGCAGGTGGTGGAGAAAGGGATTCCAGGGGACAGAATGACTGGAAAGCAGGTGCAGACAAGAAGTTCAGAGGCAAGGAAGTGGGAAGGGGGGACATGGTATCCAAAAGTTGGCAAGTGGGACTTGAAGGATTACACTTACGGAGTCCTTGGAGGGATGCAGGTTGGAAAAAGAGTAAGGCAAAGGCCATTGTGGACTCACCTCTGGTCTCCCCTGCCCCTCATCACTGCCCCCTACACCCATGC